>NC_054469.1:6578576-6878576 GCF_017639515.1 Carcharodon carcharias
CGGGCAGCAGGTGGCGGTGCCCTCCGTTTTTAAAAGCTGTAATTTGCTCATACGGGCAGCAGGTGGCAGTAACCTCCGTTTTTAAAGTTGTAATTTGCACCGACGGGCAGCAGGTGGCAGTACCCTCCATTTTAAAAGCTGTAATTTGCTCCTACGGGCAGCAGGTGGCGGTGCCTTCCGTTTTTAAAGCTGTAATTTGCTCTTACGGGCAGCAGGTGGCGATACTCATGTTTTAAAAGCTGTAAATTGCTCCCAATGGCAGCAGGTGGCGGTGCCCACCATTTTAAAAAGCCTGTAATTTCCACTTACGGGCAGCAGGTGGCGGCGCCCTTTGTTTTTAAAAGCCTGTCATTTGCTCATACGGGCAGCAGGTGCCGGTGCACTTCATTTTTAAAAGCTGTAACTTGCCCCTACGGGCAGCAGGTGGTGGTGCGCTCCATTTTTAAAAGCTGTAATTTGCACTTACAGGCAGCAGATGGCGGCACCCTCCGTTTTTAAAAGCCTGTACTTTGCACTTACGGGCAGCCCGTGGCGGTGCCCATCGTTTTTAAAAGCTGTGATTTGCCTCTACGGGCAGCAGGTGGCGGTGCCCTCCTTTTTTAAAAGCTGTAATTTGCCCCTACAAGCAGCAGGTGGCGACGCCCTCCGTTTTTAAAGCTGTAATTTGCTCCTAGGGGCGGCAGGTGTCGGTACCCTCCATTTTTCAAAGCTGTAATTTGCTCCGGGCAGCGGTTGGCGGTGCCCTCCGTTTTTAAAAGCTGTAATTTGCTCCTATGGGCAGCAGGTGGCGGTTCCCCCCATTTTTAAAACTGTAATTTGCTCCAACGGGCAGCAGGTGGCGGTACCCATGTTTTAAAGGCTGTAATTTGCTCCTACTGGCAGCAGTAGCAGTGCTCTCCATTTTTAAAAGCTGTAAATTGCTCCTAAAGGCAGCAGGTGGCTTGTCCCTCGTTTTAAAAAGCCTGTAATTTGCACATATGGGCAGCAGGTGGCGGCGCCCTTCGGTTTTAAATGCCTGTATTTTGCACCTACGGGCAGCAGGTGGTGGTGGCCTTCGTTTTTAAAAGCTGTAATTTGCTCCTACGGGCAGCAGTGGCGGTGCTCTCCGTTTTTAAAAGCTGTAAATTGCTCCTACAGGCAGCAGGTGGCGACGCCCTCCGTTTTTAAAAGCTGTAATTTGCTCCTACAGGCAGCACCGAGCGGTACCCTCCGTTTTTAATGCGCTCCTACAGGCAGCAGGTGGCGCTACCCTCCGTTTTTAAAGCTGTAATTTGCTTCTACAGGCAGCAGCAGGCGGAACCATGTTTTAAAATCTGTAATTTGCTTCTACGGGCAGCAGGTGTCGGTACCCTCCATTTTTAAAAGCTGTAATTTGCTCCGGGCAGCAGTTGGCGGTGCCCTCCGTTTTTAAAAGCTGTAAATTGCTCCTACGGGCAGCAGGTGGCTTGTCCCCCGTTTTAAAAAGCCTGTAATTTGCACATATGGGCAGCAGTGGCGGCGCTCTTCGGTTTTAAATGCCTGTATTTTGCACCTACGGGCAGCAGGTGGTGGTGGCCTTGGTTTTTAAAAGCTGTAATTTGCTCCTACGGGCAGCAGTGGCGGTGCTCTCCGTTTTTAAAAGCTGTAAATTGCTCCTACAGGCAGCAGGTGGCGACGCCCTCCGTTTTTAAAAGCTGTAATTTGCTCCTACAGGCAGCACCGAGCGGTACCCTCCATTTTTAATGCGCTCCTACAGGCAGCAGGTGGCACTACCCTCCGTTTTTAAAGGTGTAATTTGCTCCTACAGGCAGCAGGTGGCGGTACCCATGTTTTTAAATGTGTAATTTGCTTCTATGGGCAGCAGGTGGCGGTACCCTCCGTTTTTAAAGCTGTAATTTGCTCCTAGGGGCGGCAGGTGTCGGTACCCTCCATTTTTAAAAGCTGTAATTTGCTCCGGGCAGCAGTTGGCGGTGCCCTCCGTTTTTAAAAGCTGTAATTTGCTCCTATGGGCAGCAGGTGGCGGTGCCCCCCATTTTTCAAACTGTAATTTGCTCCAACGGGCAGCAGGTGGCGGTACCCATGTTTTAAAGGCTGTAATTTGCTCCTACGGGCAGCAGTAGCAGTGCTCTCCATTTTTAAAAGCTGTAAATTGCTCCTAAAGGCAGCAGGTGGCTTGTCCCCCGTTTTAAAAAGCCTGTAATTTGCACTTATGGGCAGCAGGTGGCGGCGCCCTGCGGTTTTAAATGCCTGTATTTTGCACTTACGGGCAGCAGGTGGTGGTGCCCTTCGTTTTTAAAAGCTGTAATTTGCTCCAACGGGCAGCAGTGGCGGTGCTCTCCGTTTTTAAAAGCTGTAATTTGCTCCTACGGGCAGCAGTGGCGGTGCTCTCCGTTTTTAAAAGCTGTAAATTGCTCCTACAGGCAGCAGGTGGCGACGCCCTCCGTTTTTAAAAGCTGTAATTTGCTCCTACAGGCAGCACCGAGCGGTACCCTCCGTTTTTAATGCGCTCCTACAGGCAGCAGGTGGCGCTACCCTCCGTTTTTAAAGCTGTAATTTGCTTCTACAGGCAGCAGCAGGCGGAACCATGTTTTAAAATCTGTAATTTGCTTCTACGGGCAGCAGGTGGCGGCACCCTCCATTTTTAAAGCTGTAATTTGCTCCTACGGGCAGCAGTTGGCGGTACCCTCCATTTTTAAAAGCTGTAATTTGATCCTACGGGCAGCAGGTGGCGGTACCCATGTTTTAAAGGCTGTAATTTGCTCCAACGGGCAGCAGTGGCGGTGCTCTAAGTATTTAAAAGCTGTAAATTGCTCCTACCGGTAACAGGTGGCGATGCCCACCTTTTTCAAAAGCCTGTAATTTGCACTTACGGGCAGCAGGTGGTGGTGCCCTCCGTTTTTAAAAGCCTGTAATTTACACTTACGGGCAGCAGGTGGCAGTGCCCTCCGTTTTTAAAAGCTGTTATTTGCTCCAACATGCAGCAGGTGGCCGTGCCCTCCGTTTTTAAAAGCTGTAATTTGCTCCTACAGGTAGCAGGTGGCGGTGCTCTCCATTTTTAAAAGCCTGTAATTTGCTCCTACAGGCTGCAGGTGGCGGTGCCCTCCAGTTTTAAAAGCTGTAATTTGCTCCTACGGGCAGCAGCTGGCGGTTACCTCCGTTTTTAAAAGCTGTAATTTGCACTTACGGGCAGCAGATGGCGAAGCCCTCAGTTTTTAAAGCTGTACTTTGCTCCTACGGGCAGCAGATGGCGGAGCTCATCGTTTTAAAAAGCCTGTAATTTGCTCCTACAGGCTGCAGGTGGTGGTGCCCTCCGTTTTTAAAAGCTGTAATTTGCTCCTACGGGCAGCAGGTGGTGGTGCCCTCCGTTTTAAAAGCTGTTATTTGCCCCTACGGGCAGCAGGTGGCGGTACCATCCGTTTTTAAAGCTGTAATTAACTCCTACGGGCAGCAGGTGGCGGTGTCCTCCATTTTAAAATCTGTAATTTGCACCTACGGGCAGCAGGTGGCGGTGCCCTCCGTTTTTAAAGCTGTAATTTGCTCTTTCGGGCAGCAGGTGGCGGTGCCCTCCGTTTTCAAGGCCTGTAATTTGCTCATACAGGCAGCAGGTGGCGGTACCCTCCGTTTATAAAGCCTGTAATTTGCACCTACAGGCAGCAGGTGGCAGTACCCTCCATTTTTAAAAGCCTGTAAATTGCTCCTACAGGCAGCAGTTGGTGGTGCCCTCCGTTTTAAAAGCTGTTTTTGCACCTACGGGCAGCAGGTGGCGGTGCCCTTCGCTTTTAAAGCTGTAACTTGCTCCTACAGGCAGCAGCTGGCGGTGCCCTCCATTTTAAACTCTGTAATTTGCTCCTACGGCCAGCAGCTGGCCCTACCCTCCGTTTTTAATGCGCTCCTACAGGCAGCAGGTGGCGGTACCCTCCGTTTTTAAAGCTGTAATTTGCTCCCACGGGCGGCAGGTGGCAGTACCCATGCTTTAAAAGCTGCATTTTTTTTCCTACGGGCAGCAGGGGGCGGTACCCTCCGTTTTTAAAAGCTGTAATTTGATCATACGGTCAGCAGGTGGCAGTACCCTCCGTTTTTAAAGTTGTAATTTGCACCTACGGGAAGCAGCTGGCAGTACCCTCCGTTTTTAAAGCTGTAATTTGCTCCTACGGGCAGCAGGTGGCGGTGCCCTCCCTTTTAAAATCTGTAATTTGCAACTACGGGCAGCAGGTGGCGGTGCCCTCCGTTTTTAAAAGCTGTCATTTGCTCCTGTCGGCAGCAGATGGCGGTACACTCCGTTTTTAAAAGCTGTAACTTGATCCTACGGGCAGCAGGTGGCGGTACGGCCGTTTTTAAAAGATGTAATTTGCTCCTACGGGCAGCAGGTGGCGGTGCCCTCTGTTTTCAAGAGCTGTAATTTGCTCATACAGGCAGCAGCTGGTGGTACCCTCTGTGTTTAATGCGCTCCTACAGGTGGCGCTACCCTCCGTTTTTAAAGCTGTAATTTGCCGCTACAAGCAGCAGGTGGCGGTACCCATGTTTTAAAATCTGTAATTTGCTTCTACGGGCAGCAGGTGGCGGTACCCTCAGTTATTAAAGCTTTAATTTGCTCCTAGGGGCAGCAGCTGGCGGTACCCTCCACTTTTAAAAGCTGTAATTTTCTCCGGGCAGCAGTTGGCGGTGCCCTCTGTTTTTAAAAGCTGTAATTTGCTCATACGGGCAGCAGGTGGCAGTAACCTCCGTTTTTAAAGTTGTAATTTGCACCTACGGGAAGCAGGTGGCAGTACCCTCCATTTTTAAAGCTGTAATTTGCTCCTACGGGCAGCAGATGGCGGTGCCCTCCGTTTTTAAAGCTGTAGTTTGCTCTTACGGGCAGCAGGTGGCGGTTCTCATGTTTTAAAAGCTGTAAATTGCTCCCAATGGCAGCAGGTGGCGGTGCCCACCATTTTAAAAAGCCTGTAATTTCCACTTACGGGCAGCAGGTGGCGGTGCCCTTCGTTTCTAAAGCTGTAATTTGCTCCTAGGGGCTGCAGGTGTCGGTACCCTCCATTTTTAAAAGCTGTAATTTGCTCCGGGCAGCAGTTGGCGGTGCCCTCCGTTTTTAAAAGCTGTAATTTGCTCCTATGGGCAGCAGGTGGCGGTGCCCCCCATTTTTAAAACTTTAATTTGCTCCAACGGGCAGCAGTGGCGGTGCTCTCCGTTTTTAAAAGCTGTAAATTGCTCCTACAGGCAGCAGGTGGCGACGCCCTCCGTTTTTAAAAGCTGTAATTTGCTCCTACAGGCAGCACCGAGCGGTACCCTCCGTTTTTAATGCGCTCCTACAGGCAGCAGGTGGCGCTACCCTCCGTTTTTAAAGCTGTAATTTGCTTCTACAGGCAGCAGCAGGCGGAACCATGTTTTAAAATCTGTAATTTGCTTCTACGGGCAGCAGGTGACGGTACCCTCCATTTTTAAATCTGTAATTTGCTCCTACGGGCAGCAGGTGTCGGTACCCTCCATTTTTAAAAGCTGTAATTTGCTCCGGGCAGCAGTTGGCGGTGCCCTCCGTTTTTAAAAGCTGTAAGTTGCTCCTACGGGCAGCAGGTGGCTTGTCCCCCGTTTTAAAAAGCCTGTAATTTGCAAATATGGGCAGCAGTGGCGGCGCTCTTCGGTTTTAAATGCCTGTATTTTGCACCTACGGGCAGCAGGTGGTGGTGGCCTTCGTTTTTAAAAGCTGTAATTTGCTCCTACGGGCAGCAGTGGCGGTGCTCTCCGTTTTTAAAAGCTGTAAATTGCTCCTACAGGCAGCAGGTGGCGACGCCCTCCGTTTTTAAAAGCTGTAATTTGCTCCTACAGGCAGCACCGAGCGGTACCCTCCATTTTTAATGCGCTCCTACAGGCAGCAGGTGGCACTACCCTCCGTTTTTAAAGGTGTAATTTGCTCCTACAGGCAGCAGGTGGCGGTACCCATGTTTTTAAATGTGTAATTTGCTTCTATGGGCAGCAGGTGGCGGTACCCTCCGTTTTTAAAGCTGTAATTTGCTCCTAGGGGCGGCAGGTGTCGGTACCCTCCATTTTTAAAAGCTGTAATTTGCTCCGGGCAGCAGTTGGCGGTGCCCTCCGTTTTTAAAAGCTGTAATTTGCTCCTATGGGCAGCAGGTGGCGGTGCCCCCCATTTTTCAAACTGTAATTTGCTCCAGCGGGCAGCAGGTGGCGGTACCCATGTTTTAAAGGCTGTAATTTGCTCCTACGGGCAGCAGTAGCAGTGCTCTCCATTTTTAAAAGCTGTAAATTGCTCCTAAAGGCAGCAGGTGGCTTGTCCCCCGTTTTAAAAAGCCTGTAATTTGCACTTATGGGCAGCAGGTGGCGGCGCCCTGCGGTTTTAAATGCCTGTATTTTGCACTTACGGGCAGCAGGTGGTGGTGCCCTTCGTTTTTAAAAGCTGTAATTTGCTCCAACGGGCAGCAGTGGCGGTGCTCTCCGTTTTTAAAAGCTGTAATTTGCTCCTACGGGCAGCAGTGGCGGTGCTCTCCGTTTTTAAAAGCTGTAAATTGCTCCTACAGGCAGCAGGTGGCGACGCCCTCCGTTTTTAAAAGCTGTAATTTGCTCCTACAGGCAGCACCGAGCGGTACCCTCCGTTTTTAATGCGCTCCTACAGGCAGCAGGTGGCGCTACCCTCCGTTTTTAAAGCTGTAATTTGCTTCTACAGGCAGCAGCAGGCGGAACCATGTTTTAAAATCTGTAATTTGCTTCTACGGGCAGCAGGTGGCGGCACCCTCCATTTTTAAAGCTGTAATTTGCTCCTACGGGCAGCAGTTGGCGGTACCCTCCATTTTTAAAAGCTGTAATTTGATTCTACGGGCAGCAGGTGGCGGTACCCATGTTTTAAAGGCTGTAATTTGCTCCAACGGGCAGCAGTGGCGGTGCTCTAAGTTTTTAAAAGCTGTAAATTGCTCCTACCGGTAACAGGTGGCGATGCCCACCTTTTTCAAAAGCCTGTAATTTGCACTTACGGGCAGCAGGTGGCGGTGCCCTTCGTTTTTAAAAGCTGTAATTTGCCCCTACGGGCAGCAGGTGGCGGTGCGCTCCAGTTTTAAAAGCTGTAATTTGCACTTACGGACAGCAGATGGCGGCGCCTTCCATTTTTAAAAGCTGTAATTTGCTCCTACGGGCAGCAGATGGCGATGCCCACCGTTTTAAAAAGCCTGTAATTTGCACTTACGGGCAGCAGGTGGTGGTGCCCTCCGTTTTTAAAAGCCTGTAATTTACACTTACGGGCAGCAGGTGGCAGTGCCCTCCGTTTTTAAAAGCTGTTATTTGCTCCAACATGCAGCAGGTGGCCGTGCCCTCCGTTTTTAAAAGCTGTAATTTGCTCCTACAGGTAGCAGGTGGCGGTGCTCTCCATTTTTAAAAGCCTGTAATTTGCTCCTACAGGCTGCAGGTGGCGGTGCCCTCCAGTTTTAAAAGCTGTAATTTGCTCCTACGGGCAGCAGCTGGCGGTTACCTCCGTTTTTAAAAGCTGTAATTTGCACTTACGGGCAGCAGATGGCGAAGCCCTCAGTTTTTAAAGCTGTACTTTGCTCCTACGGGCAGCAGGTGGCGGTGCTCATCGTTTTAAAAAGCCTGTAATTTGCTCCTACAGGCTGCAGGTGGTGGTGCCCTCCGTTTTTAAAAGCTGTAATTTGCTCCTACGGGCAGCAGGTGGCGGTGCCCTCCGTTTTAAAAGCTGTTATTTGCCCCTACGGGCAGCAGGTGGCGGTACCATCCGTTTTTAAAGCTGTAATTAACTCCTACGGGCAGCAGGTGGCGGTGTCCTCCATTTTAAAATCTGTAATTTGCACCTACGGGCAGCAGGTGGCGGTGCCCTCCGTTTTTAAAGCTGTAATTTGCTCTTTCGGGCAGCAGGTGGCGGTGCCCTCCGTTTTCAAGGCCTGTAATTTGCTCATACAGGCAGCAGGTGGCGGTACCCTCCGTTTATAAAGCCTGTAATTTGCACCTACAGGCAGCAGGTGGCAGTACCCTCCATTTTTAAAAGCCTGTAAATTGCTCCTACAGGCAGCAGTTGGTGGTGCCCTCCGTTTTAAAAGCTGTTTTTGCACCTACGGGCAGCAGGTGGCGGTGCCCTTCGCTTTTAAAGCTGTAATTTGCTCCTACAGGCAGCAGCTGGCGGTGCCCTCCATTTTAAACTCTGTAATTTGCTCCTACGGCCAGCAGCTGGCCCTACCCTCCGTTTTTAATGCGCTCCTACAGGCAGCAGGTGGCGGTACCCTCCGTTTTTAAAGCTGTCATTTGCTCCTACGGGTAGCAGGTGGCGGTACCCATGTTTTAAAAGCTGTAATTTGCTCCTATGGGCAGCAGGTGGTGGTACCTTCCATTTTTAAAATCTGTAATTTGCACTTACGGGCAGCAGGTGGCGGTAACCTCCGTTTTTAAAAGCTGTAATTGGCTCCTACGGGCAGCAGGTGGCGGTGGCCTCAGTTTTTAAAAGATGTAATTTGCTCCTACGGGCAGCAGGTGGCGGTACCCTCCGTTTTTAATGCGCTCCTACAGGCAGCAGGTGGCGGTACCCTCCGTTTTTAAAGCTGTAATTTGCTCCCACGGGCGGCAGGTGGCAGTACCCATGCTTTAAAAGCTGCATTTTTTTCCTACGGGCAGCAGGGGGCGGTACCCTCCGTTTTTAAAAGCTGTAATTTGATCATACGGTCAGCAGGTGGCAGTACCCTCCGTTTTTAAAGTTGTAATTTGCACCTACGGGAAGCAGCTGGCAGTACCCTCCGTTTTTAAAGCTGTAATTTGCTCCTACGGGCAGCAGGTGGCGGTGCCCTCCCTTTTAAAATCTGTAATTTGCAACTACGGGCAGCAGGTGGCGGTGCCCTCCGTTTTTAAAAGCTGTCATTTGCTCCTGTCGGCAGCAGATGGCGGTACACTCCGTTTTTAAAAGCTGTAACTTGATCCTACGGGCAGCAGGTGGCGGTACCGCCGTTTTTAAAAGATGTAATTTGCTCCTACGGGCAGCAGGTGGCGGTGCCCTCTGTTTTCAAGAGCTGTAATTTGCTCATACAGGCAGCAGCTGGTGGTACCCTCTGTGTTTAATGCGCTCCTACAGGTGGCGCTACCCTCCGTTTTTAAAGCTGTAATTTGCCGCTACAAGCAGCAGGTGGCGGTACCCATGTTTTAAAATCTGTAATTTGCTTCTACGGGCAGCAGGTGGCGGTACCCTCAGTTATTAAAGCTTTAATTTGCTCCTAGGGGCAGCAGCTGGCGGTACCCTCCACTTTTAAAAGCTGTAATTTTCTCCGGGCAGCAGTTGGCGGTGCCCTCTGTTTTTAAAAGCTGTAATTTGCTCATACGGGCAGCAGGTGGCAGTAACCTCCGTTTTTAAAGTTGTAATTTGCACCTACGGGAAGCAGGTGGCAGTACCCTCCATTTTAAAGCTGTAATTTGCTCCTACGGGCAGCAGGTGGCGGTGCCCTCCGTTTTTAAAGCTGTAGTTTGCTCTTACGGGCAGCAGGTGGCGATTCTCATGTTTTAAAAGCTGTAAATTGCTCCCAATGGCAGCAGGTGGCGGTGCCCACCATTTTAAAAAGCCTGTAATTTCCACTTACGGGCAGCAGGTGGCGGTGCCCTTCGTTTCTAAAGCTGTAATTTGCTCCTAGGGGCAGCAGGTGTCGGTACCCTCCATTTTTAAAAGCTGTAATTTGCTCCGGGCAGCAGATGGCGGTGCCCTCCGTTTTTAAAAGCTGTAATTTGCTCCTATGGGCAGCAGGTGGCGGTGCCCCCCATTTTTAAAACTGTAATTTGCTCCAACGGGCAGCAGTGGCGGTGCTCTAAGTTTTTAAAAGCTGTAAATTGCTCCTACGGGTAGCAGGTGGCGATGCCCACCTTTTTCAAAAGCCTGTAATTAGCACTTACGGGCAGCAGGTGGCGGTGCCCTTCGTTTTTAAAAGCTGTAATTTGCCCCTACGGGCAGCAGGTGGCGGTGCGCTCTATTTTTAAAGCTGTAATTTGCACTTACGGGCAGCAGATGGCGGCGCCCTCCGTTTTTAAAAGCTGTAATTTGCTCCTACAGGCAGCAGGTGGCGACGCCCACCGTTGTAAAAACCCTGTAATTTGCACTTACGGGCAGCAGGTGGTGGTGCCCTCCGTTTTTAAAAGCTTTAATTTGCTCCTACGGGCAGCAGTTGGCGATGCCCACCGTTTTAAAAACCCTGTAATTTGCACTTATGGGCAGCAGGTGGTGGTACCCTTCGTTTTTAAAAGCTGTAATTTGCTCCTACGGGCAGCAGTGGCGGTGCTCTCCGTTTTTAAAAGCTGTAAATTGCTCCTACAGGCAGCAGGTGGCGACGCCCTCCGTTTTTAAAAGCTGTAATTTGCTCCTACAGGCAACACCGAGCGGTACCCTCCGTTTTTAATGCGCTCCTACAGGCAGCAGGTGGCGCTACCCTCCGTTTTTAAAGCTGTAATTTGCTTCTACAGGCAGCAGCAGGCGCAACCATGTTTTAAAATCTGTAATTTGCTTGTACGAGCGGCAGGTGGCGGTACCTTCCATTTTTAAAGCTGTAATTTGCTCCTACGGGCAGCAGTTGGCGGTACCCATGTTTTTAAATGTGTAATTTGCTTCTATGGGCAGCAGGTGGCGGTACCCTCCGTTTTTAAAGCTGTAATTTGCTCCTAGGGGCGGCAGGTGTCGGTACCCTCCATTTTTAAAAGCTGTAATTTGCTCCGGGCAGCAGTTGGCGGTGCCCTCCGTTTTTAAAAGCTGTAATTTGCTCCTATGGGCAGCAGGTGGCGGTGCCCCCCATTTTTCAAACTGTAATTTGCTCCAACGGGCAGCAGGTGGCGGTACCCATGTTTTAAAGGCTGTAATTTGCTCCTACGGGCAGCAGTAGCAGTGCTCTCCATTTTTAAAAGCTGTAAATTGCTCCTAAAGGCAGCAGGTGGCTTGTCCCCCGTTTTAAAAAGCCTGTAATTTGCACTTATGGGCAGCAGGTGGCGGCGCCCTGCGGTTTTAAATGCCTGTATTTTGCACTTACGGGCAGCAGGTGGTGGTGCCCTTCGTTTTTAAAAGCTGTAATTTGCTCCAACGGGCAGCAGTGGCGGTGCTCTCCGTTTTTAAAAGCTGTAATTTGCTCCTACGGGCAGCAGTGGCGGTGCTCTCCGTTTTTAAAAGCTGTAAATTGCTCCTACAGGCAGCAGGTGGCGACGCCCTCCGTTTTTAAAAGCTGTAATTTGCTCCTACAGGCAGCACCGAGCGGTACCCTCCGTTTTTAATGCGCTCCTACAGGCAGCAGGTGGCGCTACCCTCCGTTTTTAAAGCTGTAATTTGCTTCTACAGGCAGCAGCAGGCGGAACCATGTTTTAAAATCTGTAATTTGCTTCTACGGGCAGCAGGTGGCGGCACCCTCCATTTTTAAAGCTGTAATTTGCTCCTACGGGCAGCAGTTGGCGGTACCCTCCATTTTTAAAAGCTGTAATTTGATCCTACGGGCAGCAGGTGGCGGTACCCATGTTTTAAAGGCTGTAATTTGCTCCAACGGGCAGCAGTGGCGGTGCTCTAAGTATTTAAAAGCTGTAAATTGCTCCTACCGGTAACAGGTGGCGATGCCCACCTTTTTCAAAAGCCTGTAATTTGCACTTACGGGCAGCAGGTGGTGGTGCCCTCCGTTTTTAAAAGCCTGTAATTTACACTTACGGGCAGCAGGTGGCAGTGCCCTCCGTTTTTAAAAGCTGTTATTTGCTCCAACATGCAGCAGGTGGCCGTGCCCTCCGTTTTTAAAAGCTGTAATTTGCTCCTACAGGTAGCAGGTGGCGGTGCTCTCCATTTTTAAAAGCCTGTAATTTGCTCCTACAGGCTGCAGGTGGCGGTGCCCTCCAGTTTTAAAAGCTGTAATTTGCTCCTACGGGCAGCAGCTGGCGGTTACCTCCGTTTTTAAAAGCTGTAATTTGCACTTACGGGCAGCAGATGGCGAAGCCCTCAGTTTTTAAAGCTGTACTTTGCTCCTACGGGCAGCAGATGGCGGAGCTCATCGTTTTAAAAAGCCTGTAATTTGCTCCTACAGGCTGCAGGTGGTGGTGCCCTCCGTTTTTAAAAGCTGTAATTTGCTCCTACGGGCAGCAGGTGGTGGTGCCCTCCGTTTTAAAAGCTGTTATTTGCCCCTACGGGCAGCAGGTGGCGGTACCATCCGTTTTTAAAGCTGTAATTAACTCCTACGGGCAGCAGGTGGCGGTGTCCTCCATTTTAAAATCTGTAATTTGCACCTACGGGCAGCAGGTGGCGGTGCCCTCCGTTTTTAAAGCTGTAATTTGCTCTTTCGGGCAGCAGGTGGCGGTGCCCTCCGTTTTCAAGGCCTGTAATTTGCTCATACAGGCAGCAGGTGGCGGTACCCTCCGTTTATAAAGCCTGTAATTTGCACCTACAGGCAGCAGGTGGCAGTACCCTCCATTTTTAAAAGCCTGTAAATTGCTCCTACAGGCAGCAGTTGGTGGTGCCCTCCGTTTTAAAAGCTGTTTTTGCACCTACGGGCAGCAGGTGGCGGTGCCCTTCGCTTTTAAAGCTGTAACTTGCTCCTACAGGCAGCAGCTGGCGGTGCCCTCCATTTTAAACTCTGTAATTTGCTCCTACGGCCAGCAGCTGGCCCTACCCTCCGTTTTTAATGCGCTCCTACAGGCAGCAGGTGGCGGTACCCTCCGTTTTTAAAGCTGTAATTTGCTCCCACGGGCGGCAGGTGGCAGTACCCATGCTTTAAAAGCTGCATTTTTTTTCCTACGGGCAGCAGGGGGCGGTACCCTCCGTTTTTAAAAGCTGTAATTTGATCATACGGTCAGCAGGTGGCAGTACCCTCCGTTTTTAAAGTTGTAATTTGCACCTACGGGAAGCAGCTGGCAGTACCCTCCGTTTTTAAAGCTGTAATTTGCTCCTACGGGCAGCAGGTGGCGGTGCCCTCCCTTTTAAAATCTGTAATTTGCAACTACGGGCAGCAGGTGGCGGTGCCCTCCGTTTTTAAAAGCTGTCATTTGCTCCTGTCGGCAGCAGATGGCGGTACACTCCGTTTTTAAAAGCTGTAACTTGATCCTACGGGCAGCAGGTGGCGGTACGGCCGTTTTTAAAAGATGTAATTTGCTCCTACGGGCAGCAGGTGGCGGTGCCCTCTGTTTTCAAGAGCTGTAATTTGCTCATACAGGCAGCAGCTGGTGGTACCCTCTGTGTTTAATGCGCTCCTACAGGTGGCGCTACCCTCCGTTTTTAAAGCTGTAATTTGCCGCTACAAGCAGCAGGTGGCGGTACCCATGTTTTAAAATCTGTAATTTGCTTCTACGGGCAGCAGGTGGCGGTACCCTCAGTTATTAAAGCTTTAATTTGCTCCTAGGGGCAGCAGCTGGCGGTACCCTCCACTTTTAAAAGCTGTAATTTTCTCCGGGCAGCAGTTGGCGGTGCCCTCTGTTTTTAAAAGCTGTAATTTGCTCATACGGGCAGCAGGTGGCAGTAACCTCCGTTTTTAAAGTTGTAATTTGCACCTACGGGAAGCAGGTGGCAGTACCCTCCATTTTTAAAGCTGTAATTTGCTCCTACGGGCAGCAGATGGCGGTGCCCTCCGTTTTTAAAGCTGTAGTTTGCTCTTACGGGCAGCAGGTGGCGGTTCTCATGTTTTAAAAGCTGTAAATTGCTCCCAATGGCAGCAGGTGGCGGTGCCCACCATTTTAAAAAGCCTGTAATTTCCACTTACGGGCAGCAGGTGGCGGTGCCCTTCGTTTCTAAAGCTGTAATTTGCTCCTAGGGGCTGCAGGTGTCGGTACCCTCCATTTTTAAAAGCTGTAATTTGCTCCGGGCAGCAGTTGGCGGTGCCCTCCGTTTTTAAAAGCTGTAATTTGCTCCTATGGGCAGCAGGTGGCGGTGCCCCCCATTTTTAAAACTTTAATTTGCTCCAACGGGCAGCAGTGGCGGTGCTCTCCGTTTTTAAAAGCTGTAAATTGCTCCTACAGGCAGCAGGTGGCGACGCCCTCCGTTTTTAAAAGCTGTAATTTGCTCCTACAGGCAGCACCGAGCGGTACCCTCCGTTTTTAATGCGCTCCTACAGGCAGCAGGTGGCGCTACCCTCCGTTTTTAAAGCTGTAATTTGCTTCTACAGGCAGCAGCAGGCGGAACCATGTTTTAAAATCTGTAATTTGCTTCTACGGGCAGCAGGTGACGGTACCCTCCATTTTTAAATCTGTAATTTGCTCCTACGGGCAGCAGGTGTCGGTACCCTCCATTTTTAAAAGCTGTAATTTGCTCCGGGCAGCAGTTGGCGGTGCCCTCCGTTTTTAAAAGCTGTAAGTTGCTCCTACGGGCAGCAGGTGGCTTGTCCCCCGTTTTAAAAAGCCTGTAATTTGCACATATGGGCAGCAGTGGCGGCGCTCTTCGGTTTTAAATGCCTGTATTTTGCACCTACGGGCAGCAGGTGGTGGTGGCCTTCGTTTTTAAAAGCTGTAATTTGCTCCTACGGGCAGCAGTGGCGGTGCTCTCCGTTTTTAAAAGCTGTAAATTGCTCCTACAGGCAGCAGGTGGCGACGCCCTCCGTTTTTAAAAGCTGTAATTTGCTCCTACAGGCAGCACCGAGCGGTACCCTCCATTTTTAATGCGCTCCTACAGGCAGCAGGTGGCACTACCCTCCGTTTTTAAAGGTGTAATTTGCTCCTACAGGCAGCAGGTGGCGGTACCCATGTTTTTAAATGTGTAATTTGCTTCTACGGGCAGCAGGTGGCGGTACCCTCCGTTTTTAAAGCTGTAATTTGCTCCTAGGGGCGGCAGGTGTCGGTACCCTCCATTTTTAAAAGCTGTAATTTGCTCCGGGCAGCAGTTGGCGGTGCCCTCCGTTTTTAAAAGCTGTAATTTGCTCCTATGGGCAGCAGGTGGCGGTGCCCCCCATTTTTCAAACTGTAATTTGCTCCAGCGGGCAGCAGGTGGCGGTACCCATGTTTTAAAGGCTGTAATTTGCTCCTACGGGCAGCAGTAGCAGTGCTCTCCATTTTTAAAAGCTGTAAATTGCTCCTAAAGGCAGCAGGTGGCTTGTCCCCCGTTTTAAAAAGCCTGTAATTTGCACTTATGGGCAGCAGGTGGCGGCGCCCTGCGGTTTTAAATGCCTGTATTTTGCACTTACGGGCAGCAGGTGGTGGTGCCCTTCGTTTTTAAAAGCTGTAATTTGCTCCAACGGGCAGCAGTGGCGGTGCTCTCCGTTTTTAAAAGCTGTAATTTGCTCCTACGGGCAGCAGTGGCGGTGCTCTCCGTTTTTAAAAGCTGTAAATTGCTCCTACAGGCAGCAGGTGGCGACGCCCTCCGTTTTTAAAAGCTGTAATTTGCTCCTACAGGCAGCACCGAGCGGTACCCTCCGTTTTTAATGCGCTCCTACAGGCAGCAGGTGGCGCTACCCTCCGTTTTTAAAGCTGTAATTTGCTTCTACAGGCAGCAGCAGGCGGAACCATGTTTTAAAATCTGTAATTTGCTTCTACGGGCAGCAGGTGGCGGCACCCTCCATTTTTAAAGCTGTAATTTGCTCCTACGGGCAGCAGTTGGCGGTACCCTCCATTTTTAAAAGCTGTAATTTGATTCTACGGGCAGCAGGTGGCGGTACCCATGTTTTAAAGGCTGTAATTTGCTCCAACGGGCAGCAGTGGCGGTGCTCTAAGTTTTTAAAAGCTGTAAATTGCTCCTACCGGTAACAGGTGGCGATGCCCACCTTTTTCAAAAGCCTGTAATTTGCACTTACGGGCAGCAGGTGGCGGTGCCCTTCGTTTTTAAAAGCTGTAATTTGCCCCTACGGGCAGCAGGTGGCGGTGCGCTCCAGTTTTAAAAGCTGTAATTTGCACTTACGGACAGCAGATGGCGGCGCCTTCCATTTTTAAAAGCTGTAATTTGCTCCTACGGGCAGCAGATGGCGATGCCCACCGTTTTAAAAAGCCTGTAATTTGCACTTACGGGCAGCAGGTGGTGGTGCCCTCCGTTTTTAAAAGCCTGTAATTTACACTTACGGGCAGCAGGTGGCAGTGCCCTCCGTTTTTAAAAGCTGTTATTTGCTCCAACATGCAGCAGGTGGCCGTGCCCTCCGTTTTTAAAAGCTGTAATTTGCTCCTACAGGTAGCAGGTGGCGGTGCTCTCCATTTTTAAAAGCCTGTAATTTGCTCCTACAGGCTGCAGGTGGCGGTGCCCTCCAGTTTTAAAAGCTGTAATTTGCTCCTACGGGCAGCAGCTGGCGGTTACCTCCGTTTTTAAAAGCTGTAATTTGCACTTACGGGCAGCAGATGGCGAAGCCCTCAGTTTTTAAAGCTGTACTTTGCTCCTACGGGCAGCAGGTGGCGGTGCTCATCGTTTTAAAAAGCCTGTAATTTGCTCCTACAGGCTGCAGGTGGTGGTGCCCTCCGTTTTTAAAAGCTGTAATTTGCTCCTACGGGCAGCAGGTGGCGGTGCCCTCCGTTTTAAAAGCTGTTATTTGCCCCTACGGGCAGCAGGTGGCGGTACCATCCGTTTTTAAAGCTGTAATTAACTCCTACGGGCAGCAGGTGGCGGTGTCCTCCATTTTAAAATCTGTAATTTGCACCTACGGGCAGCAGGTGGCGGTGCCCTCCGTTTTTAAAGCTGTAATTTGCTCTTTCGGGCAGCAGGTGGCGGTGCCCTCCGTTTTCAAGGCCTGTAATTTGCTCATACAGGCAGCAGGTGGCGGTACCCTCCGTTTATAAAGCCTGTAATTTGCACCTACAGGCAGCAGGTGGCAGTACCCTCCATTTTTAAAAGCCTGTAAATTGCTCCTACAGGCAGCAGTTGGTGGTGCCCTCCGTTTTAAAAGCTGTTTTTGCACCTACGGGCAGCAGGTGGCGGTGCCCTTCGCTTTTAAAGCTGTAATTTGCTCCTACAGGCAGCAGCTGGCGGTGCCCTCCATTTTAAACTCTGTAATTTGCTCCTACGGCCAGCAGCTGGCCCTACCCTCCGTTTTTAATGCGCTCCTACAGGCAGCAGGTGGCGGTACCCTCCGTTTTTAAAGCTGTCATTTGCTCCTACGGGTAGCAGGTGGCGGTACCCATGTTTTAAAAGCTGTAATTTGCTCCTATGGGCAGCAGGTGGTGGTACCTTCCATTTTTAAAATCTGTAATTTGCACTTACGGGCAGCAGGTGGCGGTAACCTCCGTTTTTAAAAGCTGTAATTGGCTCCTACGGGCAGCAGGTGGCGGTGGCCTCAGTTTTTAAAAGATGTAATTTGCTCCTACGGGCAGCAGGTGGCGGTACCCTCCGTTTTTAATGCGCTCCTACAGGCAGCAGGTGGCGGTACCCTCCGTTTTTAAAGCTGTAATTTGCTCCCACGGGCGGCAGGTGGCAGTACCCATGCTTTAAAAGCTGCATTTTTTTCCTACGGGCAGCAGGGGGCGGTACCCTCCGTTTTTAAAAGCTGTAATTTGATCATACGGTCAGCAGGTGGCAGTACCCTCCGTTTTTAAAGTTGTAATTTGCACCTACGGGAAGCAGCTGGCAGTACCCTCCGTTTTTAAAGCTGTAATTTGCTCCTACGGGCAGCAGGTGGCGGTGCCCTCCCTTTTAAAATCTGTAATTTGCAACTACGGGCAGCAGGTGGCGGTGCCCTCCGTTTTTAAAAGCTGTCATTTGCTCCTGTCGGCAGCAGATGGCGGTACACTCCGTTTTTAAAAGCTGTAACTTGATCCTACGGGCAGCAGGTGGCGGTACCGCCGTTTTTAAAAGATGTAATTTGCTCCTACGGGCAGCAGGTGGCGGTGCCCTCTGTTTTCAAGAGCTGTAATTTGCTCATACAGGCAGCAGCTGGTGGTACCCTCTGTGTTTAATGCGCTCCTACAGGTGGCGCTACCCTCCGTTTTTAAAGCTGTAATTTGCCGCTACAAGCAGCAGGTGGCGGTACCCATGTTTTAAAATCTGTAATTTGCTTCTACGGGCAGCAGGTGGCGGTACCCTCAGTTATTAAAGCTTTAATTTGCTCCTAGGGGCAGCAGCTGGCGGTACCCTCCACTTTTAAAAGCTGTAATTTTCTCCGGGCAGCAGTTGGCGGTGCCCTCTGTTTTTAAAAGCTGTAATTTGCTCATACGGGCAGCAGGTGGCAGTAACCTCCGTTTTTAAAGTTGTAATTTGCACCTACGGGAAGCAGGTGGCAGTACCCTCCATTTTAAAGCTGTAATTTGCTCCTACGGGCAGCAGGTGGCGGTGCCCTCCGTTTTTAAAGCTGTAGTTTGCTCTTACGGGCAGCAGGTGGCGATTCTCATGTTTTAAAAGCTGTAAATTGCTCCCAATGGCAGCAGGTGGCGGTGCCCACCATTTTAAAAAGCCTGTAATTTCCACTTACGGGCAGCAGGTGGCGGTGCCCTTCGTTTCTAAAGCTGTAATTTGCTCCTAGGGGCAGCAGGTGTCGGTACCCTCCATTTTTAAAAGCTGTAATTTGCTCCGGGCAGCAGATGGCGGTGCCCTCCGTTTTTAAAAGCTGTAATTTGCTCCTATGGGCAGCAGGTGGCGGTGCCCCCCATTTTTAAAACTGTAATTTGCTCCAACGGGCAGCAGTGGCGGTGCTCTAAGTTTTTAAAAGCTGTAAATTGCTCCTACGGGTAGCAGGTGGCGATGCCCACCTTTTTCAAAAGCCTGTAATTAGCACTTACGGGCAGCAGGTGGCGGTGCCCTTCGTTTTTAAAAGCTGTAATTTGCCCCTACGGGCAGCAGGTGGCGGTGCGCTCTATTTTTAAAGCTGTAATTTGCACTTACGGGCAGCAGATGGCGGCGCCCTCCGTTTTTAAAAGCTGTAATTTGCTCCTACAGGCAGCAGGTGGCGACGCCCACCGTTGTAAAAACCCTGTAATTTGCACTTACGGGCAGCAGGTGGTGGTGCCCTCCGTTTTTAAAAGCTTTAATTTGCTCCTACGGGCAGCAGTTGGCGATGCCCACCGTTTTAAAAACCCTGTAATTTGCACTTATGGGCAGCAGGTGGTGGTACCCTTCGTTTTTAAAAGCTGTAATTTGCTCCTACGGGCAGCAGTGGCGGTGCTCTCCGTTTTTAAAAGCTGTAAATTGCTCCTACAGGCAGCAGGTGGCGACGCCCTCCGTTTTTAAAAGCTGTAATTTGCTCCTACAGGCAACACCGAGCGGTACCCTCCGTTTTTAATGCGCTCCTACAGGCAGCAGGTGGCGCTACCCTCCGTTTTTAAAGCTGTAATTTGCTTCTACAGGCAGCAGCAGGCGCAACCATGTTTTAAAATCTGTAATTTGCTTGTACGAGCGGCAGGTGGCGGTACCTTCCATTTTTAAAGCTGTAATTTGCTCCTACGGGCAGCAGTTGGCGGTACCCATGTTTTTAAATGTGTAATTTGCTTCTATGGGCAGCAGGTGGCGGTACCCTCCGTTTTTAAAGCTGTAATTTGCTCCTAGGGGCGGCAGGTGTCGGTACCCTCCATTTTTAAAAGCTGTAATTTGCTCCGGGCAGCAGTTGGCGGTGCCCTCCGTTTTTAAAAGCTGTAATTTGCTCCTATGGGCAGCAGGTGGCGGTGCCCCCCATTTTTCAAACTGTAATTTGCTCCAACGGGCAGCAGGTGGCGGTACCCATGTTTTAAAGGCTGTAATTTGCTCCTACGGGCAGCAGTAGCAGTGCTCTCCATTTTTAAAAGCTGTAAATTGCTCCTAAAGGCAGCAGGTGGCTTGTCCCCCGTTTTAAAAAGCCTGTAATTTGCACTTATGGGCAGCAGGTGGCGGCGCCCTGCGGTTTTAAATGCCTGTATTTTGCACTTACGGGCAGCAGGTGGTGGTGCCCTTCGTTTTTAAAAGCTGTAATTTGCTCCAACGGGCAGCAGTGGCGGTGCTCTCCGTTTTTAAAAGCTGTAATTTGCTCCTACGGGCAGCAGTGGCGGTGCTCTCCGTTTTTAAAAGCTGTAAATTGCTCCTACAGGCAGCAGGTGGCGACGCCCTCCGTTTTTAAAAGCTGTAATTTGCTCCTACAGGCAGCACCGAGCGGTACCCTCCGTTTTTAATGCGCTCCTACAGGCAGCAGGTGGCGCTACCCTCCGTTTTTAAAGCTGTAATTTGCTTCTACAGGCAGCAGCAGGCGGAACCATGTTTTAAAATCTGTAATTTGCTTCTACGGGCAGCAGGTGGCGGCACCCTCCATTTTTAAAGCTGTAATTTGCTCCTACGGGCAGCAGTTGGCGGTACCCTCCATTTTTAAAAGCTGTAATTTGATCCTACGGGCAGCAGGTGGCGGTACCCATGTTTTAAAGGCTGTAATTTGCTCCAACGGGCAGCAGTGGCGGTGCTCTAAGTTTTTAAAAGCTGTAAATTGCTCCTACCGGTAACAGGTGGCGATGCCCACCTTTTTCAAAAGCCTGTAATTTGCACTTACGGGCAGCAGGTGGTGGTGCCCTCCGTTTTTAAAAGCCTGTAATTTACACTTACGGGCAGCAGGTGGCAGTGCCCTCCGTTTTTAAAAGCTGTTATTTGCTCCAACATGCAGCAGGTGGCCGTGCCCTCCGTTTTTAAAAGCTGTAATTTGCTCCTACAGGTAGCAGGTGGCGGTGCTCTCCATTTTTAAAAGCCTGTAATTTGCTCCTACAGGCTGCAGGTGGCGGTGCCCTCCAGTTTTAAAAGCTGTAATTTGCTCCTACGGGCAGCAGCTGGCGGTTACCTCCGTTTTTAAAAGCTGTAATTTGCACTTACGGGCAGCAGATGGCGAAGCCCTCAGTTTTTAAAGCTGTACTTTGCTCCTACGGGCAGCAGATGGCGGAGCTCATCGTTTTAAAAAGCCTGTAATTTGCTCCTACAGGCTGCAGGTGGTGGTGCCCTCCGTTTTTAAAAGCTGTAATTTGCTCCTACGGGCAGCAGGTGGTGGTGCCCTCCGTTTTAAAAGCTGTTATTTGCCCCTACGGGCAGCAGGTGGCGGTACCATCCGTTTTTAAAGCTGTAATTAACTCCTACGGGCAGCAGGTGGCGGTGTCCTCCATTTTAAAATCTGTAATTTGCACCTACGGGCAGCAGGTGGCGGTGCCCTCCGTTTTTAAAGCTGTAATTTGCTCTTTCGGGCAGCAGGTGGCGGTGCCCTCCGTTTTCAAGGCCTGTAATTTGCTCATACAGGCAGCAGGTGGCGGTACCCTCCGTTTATAAAGCCTGTAATTTGCACCTACAGGCAGCAGGTGGCAGTACCCTCCATTTTTAAAAGCCTGTAAATTGCTCCTACAGGCAGCAGTTGGTGGTGCCCTCCGTTTTAAAAGCTGTTTTTGCACCTACGGGCAGCAGGTGGCGGTGCCCTTCGCTTTTAAAGCTGTAACTTGCTCCTACAGGCAGCAGCTGGCGGTGCCCTCCATTTTAAACTCTGTAATTTGCTCCTACGGCCAGCAGCTGGCCCTACCCTCCGTTTTTAATGCGCTCCTACAGGCAGCAGGTGGCGGTACCCTCCGTTTTTAAAGCTGTAATTTGCTCCCACGGGCGGCAGGTGGCAGTACCCATGCTTTAAAAGCTGCATTTTTTTTCCTACGGGCAGCAGGGGGCGGTACCCTCCGTTTTTAAAAGCTGTAATTTGATCATACGGTCAGCAGGTGGCAGTACCCTCCGTTTTTAAAGTTGTAATTTGCACCTACGGGAAGCAGCTGGCAGTACCCTCCGTTTTTAAAGCTGTAATTTGCTCCTACGGGCAGCAGGTGGCGGTGCCCTCCCTTTTAAAATCTGTAATTTGCAACTACGGGCAGCAGGTGGCGGTGCCCTCCGTTTTTAAAAGCTGTCATTTGCTCCTGTCGGCAGCAGATGGCGGTACACTCCGTTTTTAAAAGCTGTAACTTGATCCTACGGGCAGCAGGTGGCGGTACGGCCGTTTTTAAAAGATGTAATTTGCTCCTACGGGCAGCAGGTGGCGGTGCCCTCTGTTTTCAAGAGCTGTAATTTGCTCATACAGGCAGCAGCTGGTGGTACCCTCTGTGTTTAATGCGCTCCTACAGGTGGCGCTACCCTCCGTTTTTAAAGCTGTAATTTGCCGCTACAAGCAGCAGGTGGCGGTACCCATGTTTTAAAATCTGTAATTTGCTTCTACGGGCAGCAGGTGGCGGTACCCTCAGTTATTAAAGCTTTAATTTGCTCCTAGGGGCAGCAGCTGGCGGTACCCTCCACTTTTAAAAGCTGTAATTTTCTCCGGGCAGCAGTTGGCGGTGCCCTCTGTTTTTAAAAGCTGTAATTTGCTCATACGGGCAGCAGGTGGCAGTAACCTCCGTTTTTAAAGTTGTAATTTGCACCTACGGGAAGCAGGTGGCAGTACCCTCCATTTTTAAAGCTGTAATTTGCTCCTACGGGCAGCAGATGGCGGTGCCCTCCGTTTTTAAAGCTGTAGTTTGCTCTTACGGGCAGCAGGTGGCGGTTCTCATGTTTTAAAAGCTGTAAATTGCTCCCAATGGCAGCAGGTGGCGGTGCCCACCATTTTAAAAAGCCTGTAATTTCCACTTACGGGCAGCAGGTGGCGGTGCCCTTCGTTTCTAAAGCTGTAATTTGCTCCTAGGGGCTGCAGGTGTCGGTACCCTCCATTTTTAAAAGCTGTAATTTGCTCCGGGCAGCAGTTGGCGGTGCCCTCCGTTTTTAAAAGCTGTAATTTGCTCCTATGGGCAGCAGGTGGCGGTGCCCCCCATTTTTAAAACTTTAATTTGCTCCAACGGGCAGCAGTGGCGGTGCTCTCCGTTTTTAAAAGCTGTAAATTGCTCCTACAGGCAGCAGGTGGCGACGCCCTCCGTTTTTAAAAGCTGTAATTTGCTCCTACAGGCAGCACCGAGCGGTACCCTCCGTTTTTAATGCGCTCCTACAGGCAGCAGGTGGCGCTACCCTCCGTTTTTAAAGCTGTAATTTGCTTCTACAGGCAGCAGCAGGCGGAACCATGTTTTAAAATCTGTAATTTGCTTCTACGGGCAGCAGGTGACGGTACCCTCCATTTTTAAATCTGTAATTTGCTCCTACGGGCAGCAGGTGTCGGTACCCTCCATTTTTAAAAGCTGTAATTTGCTCCGGGCAGCAGTTGGCGGTGCCCTCCGTTTTTAAAAGCTGTAAGTTGCTCCTACGGGCAGCAGGTGGCTTGTCCCCCGTTTTAAAAAGCCTGTAATTTGCACATATGGGCAGCAGTGGCGGCGCTCTTCGGTTTTAAATGCCTGTATTTTGCACCTACGGGCAGCAGGTGGTGGTGGCCTTCGTTTTTAAAAGCTGTAATTTGCTCCTACGGGCAGCAGTGGCGGTGCTCTCCGTTTTTAAAAGCTGTAAATTGCTCCTACAGGCAGCAGGTGGCGACGCCCTCCGTTTTTAAAAGCTGTAATTTGCTCCTACAGGCAGCACCGAGCGGTACCCTCCATTTTTAATGCGCTCCTACAGGCAGCAGGTGGCACTACCCTCCGTTTTTAAAGGTGTAATTTGCTCCTACAGGCAGCAGGTGGCGGTACCCATGTTTTTAAATGTGTAATTTGCTTCTACGGGCAGCAGGTGGCGGTACCCTCCGTTTTTAAAGCTGTAATTTGCTCCTAGGGGCGGCAGGTGTCGGTACCCTCCATTTTTAAAAGCTGTAATTTGCTCCGGGCAGCAGTTGGCGGTGCCCTCCGTTTTTAAAAGCTGTAATTTGCTCCTATGGGCAGCAGGTGGCGGTGCCCCCCATTTTTCAAACTGTAATTTGCTCCAGCGGGCAGCAGGTGGCGGTACCCATGTTTTAAAGGCTGTAATTTGCTCCTACGGGCAGCAGTAGCAGTGCTCTCCATTTTTAAAAGCTGTAAATTGCTCCTAAAGGCAGCAGGTGGCTTGTCCCCCGTTTTAAAAAGCCTGTAATTTGCACTTATGGGCAGCAGGTGGCGGCGCCCTGCGGTTTTAAATGCCTGTATTTTGCACTTACGGGCAGCAGGTGGTGGTGCCCTTCGTTTTTAAAAGCTGTAATTTGCTCCAACGGGCAGCAGTGGCGGTGCTCTCCGTTTTTAAAAGCTGTAATTTGCTCCTACGGGCAGCAGTGGCGGTGCTCTCCGTTTTTAAAAGCTGTAAATTGCTCCTACAGGCAGCAGGTGGCGACGCCCTCCGTTTTTAAAAGCTGTAATTTGCTCCTACAGGCAGCACCGAGCGGTACCCTCCGTTTTTAATGCGCTCCTACAGGCAGCAGGTGGCGCTACCCTCCGTTTTTAAAGCTGTAATTTGCTTCTACAGGCAGCAGCAGGCGGAACCATGTTTTAAAATCTGTAATTTGCTTCTACGGGCAGCAGGTGGCGGCACCCTCCATTTTTAAAGCTGTAATTTGCTCCTACGGGCAGCAGTTGGCGGTACCCTCCATTTTTAAAAGCTGTAATTTGATTCTACGGGCAGCAGGTGGCGGTACCCATGTTTTAAAGGCTGTAATTTGCTCCAACGGGCAGCAGTGGCGGTGCTCTAAGTTTTTAAAAGCTGTAAATTGCTCCTACCGGTAACAGGTGGCGATGCCCACCTTTTTCAAAAGCCTGTAATTTGCACTTACGGGCAGCAGGTGGCGGTGCCCTTCGTTTTTAAAAGCTGTAATTTGCCCCTACGGGCAGCAGGTGGCGGTGCGCTCCAGTTTTAAAAGCTGTAATTTGCACTTACGGACAGCAGATGGCGGCGCCTTCCATTTTTAAAAGCTGTAATTTGCTCCTACGGGCAGCAGATGGCGATGCCCACCGTTTTAAAAAGCCTGTAATTTGCACTTACGGGCAGCAGGTGGTGGTGCCCTCCGTTTTTAAAAGCCTGTAATTTACACTTACGGGCAGCAGGTGGCAGTGCCCTCCGTTTTTAAAAGCTGTTATTTGCTCCAACATGCAGCAGGTGGCCGTGCCCTCCGTTTTTAAAAGCTGTAATTTGCTCCTACAGGTAGCAGGTGGCGGTGCTCTCCATTTTTAAAAGCCTGTAATTTGCTCCTACAGGCTGCAGGTGGCGGTGCCCTCCAGTTTTAAAAGCTGTAATTTGCTCCTACGGGCAGCAGCTGGCGGTTACCTCCGTTTTTAAAAGCTGTAATTTGCACTTACGGGCAGCAGATGGCGAAGCCCTCAGTTTTTAAAGCTGTACTTTGCTCCTACGGGCAGCAGGTGGCGGTGCTCATCGTTTTAAAAAGCCTGTAATTTGCTCCTACAGGCTGCAGGTGGTGGTGCCCTCCGTTTTTAAAAGCTGTAATTTGCTCCTACGGGCAGCAGGTGGCGGTGCCCTCCGTTTTAAAAGCTGTTATTTGCCCCTACGGGCAGCAGGTGGCGGTACCATCCGTTTTTAAAGCTGTAATTAACTCCTACGGGCAGCAGGTGGCGGTGTCCTCCATTTTAAAATCTGTAATTTGCACCTACGGGCAGCAGGTGGCGGTGCCCTCCGTTTTTAAAGCTGTAATTTGCTCTTTCGGGCAGCAGGTGGCGGTGCCCTCCGTTTTCAAGGCCTGTAATTTGCTCATACAGGCAGCAGGTGGCGGTACCCTCCGTTTATAAAGCCTGTAATTTGCACCTACAGGCAGCAGGTGGCAGTACCCTCCATTTTTAAAAGCCTGTAAATTGCTCCTACAGGCAGCAGTTGGTGGTGCCCTCCGTTTTAAAAGCTGTTTTTGCACCTACGGGCAGCAGGTGGCGGTGCCCTTCGCTTTTAAAGCTGTAATTTGCTCCTACAGGCAGCAGCTGGCGGTGCCCTCCATTTTAAACTCTGTAATTTGCTCCTACGGCCAGCAGCTGGCCCTACCCTCCGTTTTTAATGCGCTCCTACAGGCAGCAGGTGGCGGTACCCTCCGTTTTTAAAGCTGTCATTTGCTCCTACGGGTAGCAGGTGGCGGTACCCATGTTTTAAAAGCTGTAATTTGCTCCTATGGGCAGCAGGTGGTGGTACCTTCCATTTTTAAAATCTGTAATTTGCACTTACGGGCAGCAGGTGGCGGTAACCTCCGTTTTTAAAAGCTGTAATTGGCTCCTACGGGCAGCAGGTGGCGGTGGCCTCAGTTTTTAAAAGATGTAATTTGCTCCTACGGGCAGCAGGTGGCGGTACCCTCCGTTTTTAATGCGCTCCTACAGGCAGCAGGTGGCGGTACCCTCCGTTTTTAAAGCTGTAATTTGCTCCCACGGGCGGCAGGTGGCAGTACCCATGCTTTAAAAGCTGCATTTTTTTCCTACGGGCAGCAGGGGGCGGTACCCTCCGTTTTTAAAAGCTGTAATTTGATCATACGGTCAGCAGGTGGCAGTACCCTCCGTTTTTAAAGTTGTAATTTGCACCTACGGGAAGCAGCTGGCAGTACCCTCCGTTTTTAAAGCTGTAATTTGCTCCTACGGGCAGCAGGTGGCGGTGCCCTCCCTTTTAAAATCTGTAATTTGCAACTACGGGCAGCAGGTGGCGGTTCCCTCCGTTTTTAAAAGCTGTCATTTGCTCCTGTCGGCAGCAGATGGCGGTACACTCCGTTTTTAAAAGCTGTAACTTGATCCTACGGGCAGCAGGTGGCGGTACCGCCGTTTTTAAAAGATGTAATTTGCTCCTACGGGCAGCAGGTGGCGGTGCCCTCTGTTTTCAAGAGCTGTAATTTGCTCATACAGGCAGCAGCTGGTGGTACCCTCTGTGTTTAATGCGCTCCTACAGGTGGCGCTACCCTCCGTTTTTAAAGCTGTAATTTGCCGCTACAAGCAGCAGGTGGCGGTACCCATGTTTTAAAATCTGTAATTTGCTTCTACGGGCAGCAGGTGGCGGTACCCTCAGTTATTAAAGCTTTAATTTGCTCCTAGGGGCAGCAGCTGGCGGTACCCTCCACTTTTAAAAGCTGTAATTTTCTCCGGGCAGCAGTTGGCGGTGCCCTCTGATTTTAAAAGCTGTAATTTGCTCATACGGGCAGCAGGTGGCAGTAACCTCCGTTTTTAAAGTTGTAATTTGCACCTACGGGAAGCAGGTGGCAGTACCCTCCATTTTAAAGCTGTAATTTGCTCCTACGGGCAGCAGGTGGCGGTGCCCTCCGTTTTTAAAGCTGTAGTTTGCTCTTACGGGCAGCAGGTGGCGATTCTCATGTTTTAAAAGCTGTAAATTGCTCCCAATGGCAGCAGGTGCCGGTGCCCACCATTTTAAAAAGCCTGTAATTTCCACTTACGGGCAGCAGGTGGCGGTGCCCTTCGTTTCTAAAGCTGTAATTTGCTCCTAGGGGCAGCAGGTGTCGGTACCCTCCATTTTTAAAAGCTGTAATTTGCTCCGGGCAGCAGATGGCGGTGCCCTCCGTTTTTAAAAGCTGTAATTTGCTCCTATGGGCAGCAGGTGGCGGTGCCCCCCATTTTTAAAACTGTAATTTGCTCCAACGGGCAGCAGTGGCGGTGCTCTAAGTTTTTAAAAGCTGTAAATTGCTCCTACGGGTAGCAGGTGGCGATGCCCACCTTTTTCAAAAGCCTGTAATTAGCACTTACGGGCAGCAGGTGGCGGTGCCCTTCGTTTTTAAAAGCTGTAATTTGCCCCTACGGGCAGCAGGTGGCGGTGCGCTCTATTTTTAAAGCTGTAATTTGCACTTACGGGCAGCAGATGGCGGCGCCCTCCGTTTTTAAAAGCTGTAATTTGCTCCTACAGGCAGCAGGTGGCGACGCCCACCGTTGTAAAAACCCTGTAATTTGCACTTACGGGCAGCAGGTGGTGGTGCCCTCCGTTTTTAAAAGCTTTAATTTGCTCCTACGGGCAGCAGTTGGCGATGCCCACCGTTTTAAAAACCCTGTAATTTGCACTTATGGGCAGCAGGTGGTGGTACCCTTCGTTTTTAAAAGCTGTAATTTGCTCCTACGGGCAGCAGTGGCGGTGCTCTCCGTTTTTAAAAGCTGTAAATTGCTCCTACAGGCAGCAGGTGGCGACGCCCTCCGTTTTTAAAAGCTGTAATTTGCTCCTACAGGCAACACCGAGCGGTACCCTCCGTTTTTAATGCGCTCCTACAGGCAGCAGGTGGCGCTACCCTCCGTTTTTAAAGCTGTAATTTGCTTCTACAGGCAGCAGCAGGCGCAACCATGTTTTAAAATCTGTAATTTGCTTCTACGAGCGGCAGGTGGCGGTACCTTCCATTTTTAAAGCTGTAATTTGCTCCTACGGGCAGCAGTTGGCGGTACCCTCCATTTTTAAAAGCTGTAATTTGCTCCTACGGGCAGCAGGTGGCGGTGCCCTCCGTTTTTAAAAGCTGTAATTTGATCCTACGGGCAGCAGGTGGCGGTACCCATGTTTTAAAGGCTGTAATTTGCACTTACGGGCAGCAGGTGGCCGTGCCCTCCGTTTTTAAAAGCTGTAATTTGCTCCGACAGGTAGCAGGTGGCGGTGCTCTCCATTTTTAAAAGCCTGTAATTTGCTCCTACAGGCTGCAGGTGGCGGTGCCCTCCAGTTTTAAAAGCTGTAATTTGCTCCTACGGGCAGCAGCTGGTGGTTACCTCCGTTTTTAAAAGCTGTAATTTGCACTTACGGGCAGCAGATGGCGAAGCCCTCAGTTTTTAAAGCTGTACTTTGCTCCTACGGGCAGCAGGTGGCGGTGCTCATCGTTTTAAAAAGCCTGTAATTTGCTCCTACAGGCTGCAGGTGGTGGTGCCCTCCGTTTTTAAAAGCTGTAATTTGCTCCTACGGGCAGCAGGTGGCGGTGCCCTCCGTTTTAAAAGCTGTTATTTGCTCCTACAGGCAGCAGGTGGCGACGCCCTCCGTTTTTAAAAGCTTTAATTTGCTCCTACGGGCAGCAGATGGCAATGCCCACCGTTTTAAAAACCCTGTAATTTGCACTTACGGGCAGCAGGTGGTGGTGCCCTCCCTTTTTAAAAGCTTTAATTTGCTCCTACGGGCAGCAGTTGGCGATGCCCACCGTTTTAAAAACCCTGTAATTTGCACTTATGGGCAGCAGGTGGTGGTACCCTTCGTTTTTAAAAGCTGTAATTTGCTCCTACGGGCAGCAGTGGCGGTGCTCTCCGTTTTTAAAAGCTGTAAATTGCTCCTACAGGCAGCAGGTGGCGACGCCCTCCGTTTTTAAAAGCTGTAATTTGCTCCTACAGGCAACACCGAGCGGTACCCTCCGTTTTTAATGCGCTCCTACAGGCAGCAGGTGGCGCTACCCTCCGTTTTTAAAGCTGTAATTTGCTTCTACAGGCAGCAGCAGGCGCAACCATGTTTTAAAATCTGTAATTTGCTTCTACGAGCAGCAGGTGGCGGTACCCTCCATTTTTAAAGCTGTAATTTGCTCCTACGGGCAGCAGTTGGCGGTACCCTGCATTTCTAAAAGCTGTAATTTGCTCCTACGGGCAGCAGGTGGCGGTGCCCTCCATTTTTAAAAGCTGTAATTTGATCCTACGGGCAGCAGGTGGCGGTACCCATGTTTTAAAGGCTGTAATTTGCACTTACGGGCAGCAGGTGGCGGTGCCCTCCGTTTTTAAAAGCTGTAATTTGCTCCGACAGGTAGCAGGTGGCGGTGCTCTCCATTTTTAAAAGCCTGTAATTTGCTCCTACAGGCTGCAGGTGGCGGTGCCCTCCATTTTTAAAAGCTGTAATTTGCTCCTACGGGCAGCAGCTGGTGGTTACCTCCGTTTTTAAAAGCTGTAATTTGCACTTACGGGCAGCAGATGGCGAAGCCCTCAGTTTTTAAAGCTGTACTTTGCTCCTACGGGCAGCAGGTGGCGGTGCTCATCGTTTTAAAAAGCCTGTAATTTGCTCCTACAGGCTGCAGGTGGTGGTGCCCTCCGTTTTTAAAAGCTGTAATTTGCTCCTACGGGCAGCAGGTGGCGGTGCCCTCCGTTTTAAAAGCTGTTATTTGCTCCTACGGGCAGCAGGTGGCGGTGCCCTCCGTTTTTAAAAGCTGTAATTTGCTCATACGGGCAGCAGGTGGCAGTAACCTCCGTTTTTAAAGTTGTAATTTGCACCGACGGGCAGCAGGTGGCAGTACCCTCCATTTTAAAAGCTGTAATTTGCTCCTACGGGCAGCAGGTGGCGGTGCCTTCCGTTTTTAAAGCTGTAATTTGCTCTTACGGGCAGCAGGTGGCGATACTCATGTTTTAAAAGCTGTAAATTGCTCCCAATGGCAGCAGGTGGCGGTGCCCACCATTTTAAAAAGCCTGTAATTTCCACTTACGGGCAGCAGGTGGCGGCGCCCTTTGTTTTTAAAAGCCTGTCATTTGCTCATACGGGCAGCAGGTGCCGGTGCACTTCATTTTTAAAAGCTGTAACTTGCCCCTACGGGCAGCAGGTGGTGGTGCGCTCCATTTTTAAAAGCTGTAATTTGCACTTACAGGCAGCAGATGGCGGCACCCTCCGTTTTTAAAAGCCTGTACTTTGCACTTACGGGCAGCCCGTGGCGGTGCCCATCGTTTTTAAAAGCTGTGATTTGCCTCTACGGGCAGCAGGTGGCGGTGCCCTCCTTTTTTAAAAGCTGTAATTTGCCCCTACAGGCAGCAGGTGGCGACGCCCTCCGTTTTTAAAGCTGTAATTTGCTCCTAGGGGCGGCAGGTGTCGGTACCCTCCATTTTTCAAAGCTGTAATTTGCTCCGGGCAGCAGTTGGCGGTGCCCTCCGTTTTTAAAAGCTGTAATTTGCTCCTATGGGCAGCAGGTGGCGGTTCCCCCCATTTTTAAAACTGTAATTTGCTCCAACGGGCAGCAGGTGGCGGTACCCATGTTTTAAAGGCTGTAATTTGCTCCTACTGGCAGCAGTAGCAGTGCTCTCCATTTTTAAAAGCTGTAAATTGCTCCTAAAGGCAGCAGGTGGCTTGTCCCTCGTTTTAAAAAGCCTGTAATTTGCACATATGGGCAGCAGGTGGCGGCGCCCTTCGGTTTTAAATGCCTGTATTTTGCACCTACGGGCAGCAGGTGGTGGTGGCCTTCGTTTTTAAAAGCTGTAATTTGCTCCTACGGGCAGCAGTGGCGGTGCTCTCCGTTTTTAAAAGCTGTAAATTGCTCCTACAGGCAGCAGGTGGCGACGCCCTCCGTTTTTAAAAGCTGTAATTTGCTCCTACAGGCAGCACCGAGCGGTACCCTCCGTTTTTAATGCGCTCCTACAGGCAGCAGGTGGCGCTACCCTCCGTTTTTAAAGCTGTAATTTGCTTCTACAGGCAGCAGCAGGCGGAACCATGTTTTAAAATCTGTAATTTGCTTCTACGGGCAGCAGGTGACGGTACCCTCCATTTTTAAATCTGTAATTTGCTCCTACGGGCAGCAGGTGTCGGTACCCTCCATTTTTAAAAGCTGTAATTTGCTCCGGGCAGCAGTTGGCGGTGCCCTCCGTTTTTAAAAGCTGTAAATTGCTCCTACGGGCAGCAGGTGGCTTGTCCCCCGTTTTAAAAAGCCTGTAATTTGCACATATGGGCAGCAGTGGCGGCGCTCTTCGGTTTTAAATGCCTGTATTTTGCACCTACGGGCAGCAGGTGGTGGTGGCCTTCGTTTTTAAAAGCTGTAATTTGCTCCTACGGGCAGCAGTGGCGGTGCTCTCCGTTTTTAAAAGCTGTAAATTGCTCCTACAGGCAGCAGGTGGCGACGCCCTCCGTTTTTAAAAGCTGTAATTTGCTCCTACAGGCAGCACCGAGCGGTACCCTCCATTTTTAATGCGCTCCTACAGGCAGCAGGTGGCACTACCCTCCGTTTTAAAGGTGTAATTTGCTCCTACAGGCAGCAGGTGGCGGTACCCATGTTTTTAAATGTGTAATTTGCTTCTACGGGCAGCAGGTGGCGGTACCCTCCGTTTTTAAAGCTGTAATTTGCTCCTAGGGGCGGCAGGTGTCGGTACCCTCCATTTTTAAAAGCTGTAATTTGCTCCGGGCAGCAGTTGGCGGTGCCCTCCGTTTTTAAAAGCTGTAATTTGCTCCTATGGGCAGCAGGTGGCGGTGCCCCCCATTTTTCAAACTGTAATTTGCTCCAACGGGCAGCAGGTGGCGGTACCCATGTTTTAAAGGCTGTAATTTGCTCCTACGGGCAGCAGTAGCAGTGCTCTCCATTTTTAAAAGCTGTAAATTGCTCCTAAAGGCAGCAGGTGGCTTGTCCCCCGTTTTAAAAAGCCTGTAATTTGCACTTATGGGCAGCAGGTGGCGGCGCCCTGCGGTTTTAAATGCCTGTATTTTGCACTTACGGGCAGCAGGTGGTGGTGCCCTTCGTTTTTAAAAGCTGTAATTTGCTCCAACGGGCAGCAGTGGCGGTGCTCTCCGTTTTTAAAAGCTGTAATTTGCTCCTACGGGCAGCAGTGGCGGTGCTCTCCGTTTTTAAAAGCTGTAATTTGCTCCTACAGGCAGCACCGAGCGGTACCCTCCGTTTTTAATGCGCTCCTACAGGCAGCAGGTGGCGCTACCCTCCGTTTTTAAAGCTGTAATTTGCTTCTACAGGCAGCAGCAGGCGGAACCATGTTTTAAAATCTGTAATTTGCTTCTACGGGCAGCAGGTGGCGGCACCCTCCATTTTTAAAGCTGTAATTTGCTCCTACGGGCAGCAGTTGGCGGTACCCTCCATTTTTAAAAGCTGTAATTTGATCCTACGGGCAGCAGGTGGCGGTACCCATGTTTTAAAGGCTGTAATTTGCTCCAACGGGCAGCAGTGGCGGTGCTCTAAGTTTTTAAAAGCTGTAAATTGCTCCTACCGGTAACAGGTGGCGATGCCCACCTTTTTCAAAAGCCTGTAATTTGCACTTACGGGCAGCAGGTGGTGGTGCCCTCCGTTTTTAAAAGCCTGTAATTTACACTTACGGGCAGCAGGTGGCAGTGCCCTCCGTTTTTAAAAGCTGTTATTTGCTCCAACATGCAGCAGGTGGCCGTGCCCTCCGTTTTTAAAAGCTGTAATTTGCTCCTACAGGTAGCAGGTGGCGGTGCTCTCCATTTTTAAAAGCCTGTAATTTGCTCCTACAGGCTGCAGGTGGCGGTGCCCTCCAGTTTTAAAAGCTGTAATTTGCTCCTACGGGCAGCAGCTGGCGGTTACCTCCGTTTTTAAAAGCTGTAATTTGCACTTACGGGCAGCAGATGGCGAAGCCCTCAGTTTTTAAAGCTGTACTTTGCTCCTACGGGCAGCAGATGGCGGAGCTCATCGTTTTAAAAAGCCTGTAATTTGCTCCTACAGGCTGCAGGTGGTGGTGCCCTCCGTTTTTAAAAGCTGTAATTTGCTCCTACGGGCAGCAGGTGGTGGTGCCCTCCGTTTTAAAAGCTGTTATTTGCCCCTACGGGCAGCAGGTGGCGGTACCATCCGTTTTTAAAGCTGTAATTAACTCCTACGGGCAGCAGGTGGCGGTGTCCTCCATTTTAAAATCTGTAATTTGCACCTACGGGCAGCAGGTGGCGGTGCCCTCCGTTTTTAAAGCTGTAATTTGCTCTTTCGGGCAGCAGGTGGCGGTGCCCTCCGTTTTCAAGGCCTGTAATTTGCTCATACAGGCAGCAGGTGGCGGTACCCTCCGTTTATAAAGCCTGTAATTTGCACCTACAGGCAGCAGGTGGCAGTACCCTCCATTTTTAAAAGCCTGTAAATTGCTCCTACAGGCAGCAGTTGGTGGTGCCCTCCGTTTTAAAAGCTGTTTTTGCACCTACGGGCAGCAGGTGGCGGTGCCCTTCGCTTTTAAAGCTGTAATTTGCTCCTACAGGCATCAGCTGGCGGTGCCCTCCATTTTAAACTCTGTAATTTGCTCCTACGGCCAGCAGCTGGCCCTACCCTCCGTTTTTAATGCGCTCCTACAGGCAGCAGGTGGCGGTACCCTCCGTTTTTAAAGCTGTAATTTGCTCCCACGGGCGGCAGGTGGCAGTACCCATGCTTTAAAAGCTGCATTTTTTTTCCTACGGGCAGCAGGGGGCGGTACCCTCCGTTTATAAAAGCTGTAATTTGATCATACGGTCAGCAGGTGGCAGTACCCTCCGTTTTTAAAGTTGTAATTTGCACCTACGGGAAGCAGCTGGCAGTACCCTCCGTTTTTAAAGCTGTAATTTGCTCCTACGGGCAGCAGGTGGCGGTGCCCTCCCTTTTAAAATCTGTAATTTGCAACTACGGGCAGCAGGTGGCGGTGCCCTCCGTTTTTAAAAGCTGTCATTTGCTCCTGTCGGCAGCAGATGGCGGTACACTCCGTTTTTAAAAGCTGTAACTTGATCCTACGGGCAGCAGGTGGCGGTACGGCCGTTTTTAAAAGATGTAATTTGCTCCTACGGGCAGCAGGTGGCGGTACCCATGTTTTAAAGGCTGTAATTTGCTCCTACGGGCAGCAGTAGCAGTGCTCTCCATTTTTAAAAGCTGTAAATTGCTCCTAAAGGCAGCAGGTGGCTTGTCCCCCGTTTTAAAAAGCCTGTAATTTGCACTTATGGGCAGCAGGTGGCGGCGCCCTGCGGTTTTAAATGCCTGTATTTTGCACTTACGGGCAGCAGGTGGTGGTGCCCTTCGTTTTTAAAAGCTGTAATTTGCTCCAACGGGCAGCAGTGGCGGTGCTCTCCGTTTTTAAAAGCTGTAATTTGCTCCTACGGGCAGCAGTGGCGGTGCTCTCCGTTTTTAAAAGCTGTAAATTGCTCCTACAGGCAGCAGGTGGCGACGCCCTCCGTTTTTAAAAGCTGTAATTTGCTCCTACAGGCAGCACCGAGCGGTACCCTCCGTTTTTAATGCGCTCCTACAGGCAGCAGGTGGCGCTACCCTCCGTTTTTAAAGCTGTAATTTGCTTCTACAGGCAGCAGCAGGCGGAACCATGTTTTAAAATCTGTAATTTGCTTCTACGGGCAGCAGGTGGCGGCACCCTCCATTTTTAAAGCTGTAATTTGCTCCTACGGGCAGCAGTTGGCGGTACCCTCCATTTTTAAAAGCTGTAATTTGATTCTACGGGCAGCAGGTGGCGGTACCCATGTTTTAAAGGCTGTAATTTGCTCCAACGGGCAGCAGTGGCGGTGCTCTAAGTTTTTAAAAGCTGTAAATTGCTCCTACCGGTAACAGGTGGCGATGCCCACCTTTTTCAAAAGCCTGTAATTTGCACTTACGGGCAGCAGGTGGCGGTGCCCTTCGTTTTTAAAAGCTGTAATTTGCCCCTACGGGCAGCAGGTGGCGGTGCGCTCCAGTTTTAAAAGCTGTAATTTGCACTTACGGACAGCAGATGGCGGCGCCTTCCATTTTTAAAAGCTGTAATTTGCTCCTACGGGCAGCAGATGGCGATGCCCACCGTTTTAAAAAGCCTGTAATTTGCACTTACGGGCAGCAGGTGGTGGTGCCCTCCGTTTTTAAAAGCCTGTAATTTACACTTACGGGCAGCAGGTGGCAGTGCCCTCCGTTTTTAAAAGCTGTTATTTGCTCCAACATGCAGCAGGTGGCCGTGCCCTCCGTTTTTAAAAGCTGTAATTTGCTCCTACAGGTAGCAGGTGGCGGTGCTCTCCATTTTTAAAAGCCTGTAATTTGCTCCTACAGGCTGCAGGTGGCGGTGCCCTCCAGTTTTAAAAGCTGTAATTTGCTCCTACGGGCAGCAGCTGGCGGTTACCTCCGTTTTTAAAAGCTGTAATTTGCACTTACGGGCAGCAGATGGCGAAGCCCTCAGTTTTTAAAGCTGTACTTTGCTCCTACGGGCAGCAGATGGCGGTGCTCATCGTTTTAAAAAGCCTGTAATTTGCTCCTACAGGCTGCAGGTGGTGGTGCCCTCCGTTTTTAAAAGCTGTAATTTGCTCCTACTGGCAGCAGGTGGTGGTGCCCTCCGTTTTAAAAGCTGTTATTTGCCCCTACGGGCAGCAGGTGGCGGTACCATCCGTTTTTAAAGCTGTAATTAACTCCTACGGGCAGCAGGTGGCGGTGTCCTCCATTTTAAAATCTGTAATTTGCACCTACGGGCAGCAGGTGGCGGTGCCCTCCGTTTTTAAAGCTGTAATTTGCACCTACGGGCAGCAGGTGGCGGTGCCCTTCGCTTTTAAAGCTGTAATTTGCTCCTACAGGCAGCAGCTGGCGGTGCCCTCCATTTTAAACTCTGTAATTTGCTCCTACGGCCAGCAGCTGGCCCTACCCTCCGTTTTTAATGCGCTCCTACAGGCAGCAGGTGGCGGTACCCTCCGTTTTTAAAGCTGTAATTTGCTCCCACGGGCGGCAGGTGGCAGTACCCATGCTTTAAAAGCTGCATTTTTTTTCCTACGGGCAGCAGGGGGCGGTACCCTCCGTTTTTAAAAGCTGTAATTTGATCATACGGTCAGCAGGTGGCAGTACCCTCCGTTTTTAAAGTTGTAATTTGCACCTACGGGAAGCAGCTGGCAGTACCCTCCGTTTTTAAAGCTGTAATTTGCTCCTACGGGCAGCAGGTGGCGGTGCCCTCCCTTTTAAAATCTGTAATTTGCAACTACGGGCAGCAGGTGGCGGTGCCCTCCGTTTTTAAAAGCTGTCATTTGCTCCTGTCGGCAGCAGATGGCGGTACACTCCGTTTTTAAAAGCTGTAACTTGATCCTACGGGCAGCAGGTGGCGGTACGGCCGTTTTTAAAAGATGTAATTTGCTCCTACGGGCAGCAGGTGGCGGTGCCCTCTGTTTTCAAGAGCTGTAATTTGCTCATACAGGCAGCAGCTGGTGGTACCCTCTGTGTTTAATGCGCTCCTACAGGTGGCGCTACCCTCCGTTTTTAAAGCTGTAATTTGCCGCTACAAGCAGCAGGTGGCGGTACCCATGTTTTAAAATCTGTAATTTGCTTCTACGGGCAGCAGGTGGCGGTACCCTCAGTTATTAAAGCTTTAATTTGCTCCTAGGGGCAGCAGCTGGCGGTACCCTCCACTTTTAAAAGCTGTAATTTTCTCCGGGCAGCAGTTGGCGGTGCCCTCTGTTTTTAAAAGCTGTAATTTGCTCATACGGGCAGCAGGTGGCAGTAACCTCCGTTTTTAAAGTTGTAATTTGCACCTACGGGAAGCAGGTGGCAGTACCCTCCATTTTAAAGCTGTAATTTGCTCCTACGGGCAGCAGGTGGCGGTGCCCTCCGTTTTTAAAGCTGTAGTTTGCTCTTACGGGCAGCAGGTGGCGATTCTCATGTTTTAAAAGCTGTAAATTGCTCCCAATGGCAGCAGGTGGCGGTGCCCACCATTTTAAAAAGCCTGTAATTTCCACTTACGGGCAGCAGGTGGCGGTGCCCTTCGTTTCTAAAGCTGTAATTTGCTCCTAGGGGCAGCAGGTGTCGGTACCCTCCATTTTTAAAAGCTGTAATTTGCTCCGGGCAGCAGATGGTGGTGCCCTCCGTTTTTAAAAGCTGTAATTTGCTCCTATGGGCAGCAGGTGGCGGTGCCCCCCATTTTTAAAACTGTAATTTGCTCCAACGGGCAGCAGTGGCGGTGCTCTAAGTTTTTAAAAGCTGTAAATTGCTCCTACGGGTAGCAGGTGGCGATGCCCACCTTTTTCAAAAGCCTGTAATTAGCACTTACGGGCAGCAGGTGGCGGTGCCCTTCGTTTTTAAAAGCTGTAATTTGCCCCTACGGGCAGCAGGTGGCGGTGCGCTCTATTTTTAAAGCTGTAATTTGCACTTACGGGCAGCAGATGGCGGCGCCCTCCGTTTTTAAAAGCTGTAATTTGCTCCTACAGGCAGCAGGTGGCGATGCCCTCCGTTTTTAAAAGCTTTAATTTGCTCCTACGGGCAGCAGATGGCAATGCCCACCGTTGTAAAAACCCTGTAATTTGCACTTACGGGCAGCAGGTGGTGGTGCCCTCCGTTTTTAAAAGCTTTAATTTGCTCCTACGGGCAGCAGTTGGCGATGCCCACCGTTTTAAAAACCCTGTAATTTGCACTTATGGGCAGCAGGTGGTGGTACCCTTCGTTTTTAAAAGCTGTAATTTGCTCCTACGGGCAGCAGTGGCGGTGCTCTCCGTTTTTAAAAGCTGTAAATTGCTCCTACAGGCAGCAGGTGGCGACGCCCTCCGTTTTTAAAAGCTGTAATTTGCTCCTACAGGCAACACCGAGCGGTACCCTCCGTTTTTAATGCGCTCCTACAGGCAGCAGGTGGCGCTACCCTCCGTTTTTAAAGCTGTAATTTGCTTCTACAGGCAGCAGCAGGCGCAACCATGTTTTAAAATCTGTAATTTGCTTCTACGAGCGGCAGGTGGCGGTACCTTCCATTTTTAAAGCTGTAATTTGCTCCTACGGGCAGCAGTTGGCGGTACCCTCCATTTTTAAAAGCTGTAATTTGCTCCTACGGGCAGCAGGTGGCGGTGCCCTCCGTTTTTAAAAGCTGTAATTTGATCCTACGGGCAGCAGGTGGCGGTACCCATGTTTTAAAGGCTGTAATTTGCACTTACGGGCAGCAGGTGGCGGTGCCCTCCGTTTTTAAAAGCTGTAATTTGCTCCGACAGGTAGCAGGTGGCGGTGCTCTCCATTTTTAAAAGCCTGTAATTTGCTCCTACAGGCTGCAGGTGGCGGTGCCCTCCAGCTTTAAAAGCTGTAATTTGCTCCTACGGGCAGCAGCTGGTGGTTACCTCCGTTTTTAAAAGCTGTAATTTGCACTTACGGGCAGCAGATGGCGAAGCCCTCAGTTTTTAAAGCTGTACTTTGCTCCTACGGGCAGCAGGTGGCGGTGCTCATCGTTTTAAAAAGCCTGTAATTTGCTCCTACAGGCTGCAGGTGGTGGTGCCCTCCGTTTTTAAAAGCTGTAATTTGCTCATACGGGCAGCAGGTGGCAGTAACCTCCGTTTTTAAAGTTGTAATTTGCACCGACGGGAAGCAGGTGGCAGTACCCTCCATTTTTAAAGCTGTAATTTGCTCCTACGGGCAGCAGGTGGCGGTGCCTTCCGTTTTTAAAGCTGTAATTTGCTCCTACAGGCAGCAGGTGGCGACGCCCTCCGTTTTTAAAAGCTTTAATTTGCTCCTACGGGCAGCAGATGGCAATGCCCACCGTTTTAAAAACCCTGTAATTTGCACTTACGGGCAGCAGGTGGTGGTGCCCTCCGTTTTTAAAAGCTTTAATTTGCTCCTACGGGCAGCAGTTGGCGATGCCCACCGTTTTAAAAACCCTGTAATTTGCACTTATGGGCAGCAGGTGGTGGTACCCTTCGTTTTTAAAAGCTGTAATTTGCTCCTACGGGCAGCAGTGGCGGTGCTCTCCGTTTTTAAAAGCTGTAAATTGCTCCTACAGGCAGCAGGTGGCGACGCCCTCCGTTTTTAAAAGCTGTAATTTGCTCCTACAGGCAGCACCGAGCGGTACCCTCCGTTTTTAATGCGCTCCTACAGGCAGCAGGTGGCGCTACCCTCCGTTTTTAAAGCTGTAATTTGCTTCTACAGGCAGTAGCAGGCGGAACCATGTTTTAAAATCTGTAATTTGCTTCTACGGGCAGCAGGTGGCGGTACCCTCCATTTTTAAATCTGTAATTTGCTCCTACGGGCAGCAGGTGTCGGTACCCTCCATTTTTAAAAGCTGTAATTTGCTCCGGGCAGCAGTTGGCGGTGCCCTCCGTTTTTAAAAGCTGTAAATTGCTCCTACGGGCAGCAGGTGGCTTGTCCCCCGTTTTAAAAAGCCTGTAATTTGCACATATGGGCAGCAGTGGCGGCGCTCTTCGGTTTTAAATGCCTGTATTTTGCACCTACGGGCAGCAGGTGGTGGTGGCCTTCGTTTTTAAAAGCTGTAATTTGCTCCTACGGGCAGCAGTGGCGGTGCTCTCCGTTTTTAAAAGCTGTAAATTGCTCCTACAGGCAGCAGGTGACGACGCCCTCCGTTTTTAAAAGCTGTAATTTGCTCCTACAGGCAGCACCGAGCGGTACCCTCCATTTTTAATGCGCTCCTACAGGCAGCAGGTGGCACTACCCTCCGTTTTTAAAGGTGTAATTTGCTCCTACAGGCAGCAGGTGGCGGTACCCATGTTTTTAAATGTGTAATTTGCTTCTACGGGCAGCAGGTGGCGGTACCCTCCGTTTTTAAAGCTGTAATTTGCTCCTAGGGGCGGCAGGTGTCGGTACCCTCCATTTTTAAAAGCTGTAATTTGCTCCGGGCAGCAGTTGGCGGTGCCCTCCGTTTTTAAAAGCTGTAATTTGCTCCTATGGGCAGCAGGTGGCGGTGCCCCCCATTTTTCAAACTGTAATTTGCTCCAACGGGCAGCAGGTGGCGGTACCCATGTTTTAAAGGCTGTAATTTGCTCCTACGGGCAGCAGTAGCAGTGCTCTCCATTTTTAAAAGCTGTAAATTGCTCCTAAAGGCAGCAGGTGGCTTGTCCCCCGTTTTAAAAAGCCTGTAATTTGCACTTATGGGCAGCAGGTGGCGGCGCCCTGCGGTTTTAAATGCCTGTATTTTGCACTTACGGGCAGCAGGTGGTGGTGCCCTTCGTTTTTAAAAGCTGTAATTTGCTCCAACGGGCAGCAGTGGCGGTGCTCTCCATTTTTAAAAGCTTTAATTTGCTCCTACGGACAGCAGATGGCAATGCCCACCGTTGTAAAAACCCTGTAATTTGCACTTACGGGCAGCAGGTGGTGGTGCCCTCCGTTTTTAAAAGCTTTAATTTGCTCCTACGGGCAGCAGTTGGCGATGCCCACCGTTTTAAAAACCCTGTAATTTGCACTTATGGGCAGCAGGTGGTGGTACCCTTCGTTTTTAAAAGCTGTAATTTGCTCCTACGGGCAGCAGTGGCGGTGCTCTCCGTTTTTAAAAGCTGTAAATTGCTCCTACAGGCAGCAGGTGGCGACGCCCTCCGTTTTTAAAAGCTGTAATTTGCTCCTACAGGCAACACCGAGCGGTACCCTCCGTTTTTAATGCGCTCCTACAGGCAGCAGGTGGCGCTACCCTCCGTTTTTAAAGCTGTAATTTGCTTCTACAGGCAGCAGCAGGCGCAACCATGTTTTAAAATCTGTAATTTGCTTCTACGAGCGGCAGGTGGCGGTACCTTCCATTTTTAAAGCTGTAATTTGCTCCTACGGGCAGCAGTTGGCTGTACCCTCCATTTTTAAAAGCTGTAATTTGCTCCTACGGGCAGCAGGTGGCGGTGCCCTCCGTTTTTAAAAGCTGTAATTTGATCCTACGGGCAGCAGGTGGCGGTACCCATGTTTTAAAGGCTGTAATTTGCACTTACGGGCAGCAGGTGGCGGTGCCCTCCGTTTTTAAAAGCTGTAATTTGCTCCGACAGGTAGCAGGTGGCGGTGCTCTCCATTTTTAAAAGCCTGTAATTTGCTCCTACAGGCTGCAGGTGGCGGTGCCCTCCAGTTTTAAAAGCTGTAATTTGCTCCTACGGGCAGCAGCTGGTGGTTACCTCCGTTTTTAAAAGCTGTAATTTGCACTTACGGGCAGCAGATGGCGAAGCCCTCAGTTTTTAAAGCTGTACTTTGCTCCTACGGGCAGCAGGTGGCGGTGCTCATCGTTTTAAAAAGCCTGTAATTTGCTCCTACAGGCTGCAGGTGGTGGTGCCCTCCGTTTTTAAAAGCTGTAATTTGCTCCTACGGGCAGCAGGTGGCGGTACCCTCCGTTTTAAAAGCTGTTATTTGCTCCTACAGGCAGCAGGTGGCGACGCCCTCCATTTTTAAAAGCTTTAATTTGCTCCTACGGGCAGCAGATGGCAATGCCCACCGTTTTAAAAACCCTGTAATTTGCACTTACGGGCAGCAGGTGGTGGTGCCCTCCCTTTTTAAAAGCTTTAATTTGCTCCTACGGACAGCAGTTGGCGATGCCCACCGTTTTAAAAACCCTGTAATTTGCACTTATGGGCAGCAGGTGGTGGTACCCTTCGTTTTTAAAAGCTGTAATTTGCTCCTACGGGCAGCAGTGGCGGTGCTCTCCGTTTTTAAAAGCTGTAAATTGCTCCTACAGGCAGCAGGTGGCGACGCCCTCCGTTTTTAAAAGCTGTAATTTGCTCCTACAGGCAACACCGAGCGGTACCCTCCGTTTTTAATGCGCTCCTACAGGCAGCAGGTGGCGCTACCCTCCGTTTTTAAAGCTGTAATTTGCTTCTACAGGCAGCAGCAGGCGCAACCATGTTTTAAAATCTGTAATTTGCTTCTACGAGCGGCAGGTGGCGGTACCTTCCATTTTTAAAGCTGTAATTTGCTCCTACGGGCAGCAGTTGGCTGTACCCTCCATTTTTAAAAGCTGTAATTTGCTCCTACGGGCAGCAGGTGGCGGTGCCCTCCGTTTTTAAAAGCTGTAATTTGATCCTACGGGCAGCAGGTGGCGGTACCCATGTTTTAAAGGCTGTAATTTGCACTTACGGGCAGCAGGTGGCCGTGCCCTCCGTTTTTAAAAGCTGTAATTTGCTCCGACAGGTAGCAGGTGGCGGTGCTCTCCATTTTTAAAAGCCTGTAATTTGCTCCTACAGGCTGCAGGTGGCGGTGCCCTCCAGTTTTAAAAGCTGTAATTTGCTCCTACGGGCAGCAGCTGGTGGTTACCTCCGTTTTTAAAAGCTGTAATTTGCACTTACGGGCAGCAGATGGCGAAGCCCTCAGTTTTTAAAGCTGTACTTTGCTCCTACGGGCAGCAGGTGGCGGTGCTCATCGTTTTAAAAAGCCTGTAATTTGCTCCTACAGGCTGCAGGTGGTGGTGCCCTCCGTTTTTAAAAGCTGTAATTTGCTCCTACGGGCAGCAGGTGGCGGTGCCCTCCGTTTTAAAAGCTGTTATTTGCTCCTACAGGCAGCAGGTGGCGACGCCCTCCGTTTTTAAAAGCTTTAATTTGCCCCTACGGGCAGCAGATGGCAATGCCCACCGTTTTAAAAACCCTGTAATTTGCACTTACGGGCAGCAGGTGGTGGTGCCCTCCGTTTTTAAAAGCTTTAATTTGCTCCTACGGGCAGCAGTTGGCGATGCCCACCGTTTTAAAAACCCTGTAATTTGCACTTATGGGCAGCAGGTGGTGGTACCCTTCGTTTTTAAAAGCTGTAATTTGCTCCTACGGGCAGCAGTGGCGGTGCTCTCCGTTTTTAAAAGCTGTAAATTGCTCCTACAGGCAGCAGGTGGCGACGCCCTCCGTTTTTAAAAGCTGTAATTTGCTCCTACAGGCAACACCGAGCGGTACCCTCCGTTTTTAATGCGCTCCTACAGGCAGCAGGTGGCGCTACCCTCCGTTTTTAAAGCTGTAATTTGCTTCTACAGGCAGCAGCAGGCGCAACCATGTTTTAAAATCTGTAATTTGCTTCTACGAGCAGCAGGTGGCGGTACCCTCCATTTTTAAAGCTGTAATTTGCTCCTACGGGCAGCAGTTGGCGGTACCCTGCATTTTTAAAAGCTGTAATTTGCTCCTACGGGCAGCAGGTGGCGGTGCCCTCCATTTTTAAAAGCTGTAATTTGATCCTACGGGCAGCAGGTGGCGGTACCCATGTTTTAAAGGCTGTAATTTGCACTTACGGGCAGCAGGTGGCGGTGCCCTCCGTTTTTAAAAGCTGTAATTTGCTCCGACAGGTAGCAGGTGGCGGTGCTCTCCATTTTTAAAAGCCTGTAATTTGCTCCTACAGGCTGCAGGTGGCGGTGCCCTCCAGTTTTAAAAGCTGTAATTTGCTCCTACGGGCAGCAGCTGGTGGTTACCTCCGTTTTTAAAAGCTGTAATTTGCACTTACGGGCAGCAGATGGCGAAGCCCTCAGTTTTTAAAGCTGTACTTTGCTCCTACGGGCAGCAGGTGGCGGTGCTCATCGTTTTAAAAAGCCTGTAATTTGCTCCTACAGGCTGCAGGTGGTGGTGCCCTCCGTTTTTAAAAGCTGTAATTTGCTCCTACGGGCAGCAGGTGGCGGTGCCCTCCGTTTTAAAAGCTGTTATTTGCTCCTACGGGCAGCAGGTGGCGGTGCCCTCCGTTTTTAAAAGCTGTAATTTGCTCATACGGGCAGCAGGTGGCAGTAACCTCCGTTTTTAAAGTTGTAATTTGCACCGACGGGCAGCAGGTGGCAGTACCCTCCATTTTAAAAGCTGTAATTTGCTCCTACGGGCAGCAGGTGGCGGTGCCTTCCGTTTTTAAAGCTGTAATTTGCTCTTACGGGCAGCAGGTGGCGATACTCATGTTTTAAAAGCTGTAAATTGCTCCCAATGGCAGCAGGTGGCGGTGCCCACCATTTTAAAAAGCCTGTAATTTCCACTTACGGGCAGCAGGTGGCGGCGCCCTTTGTTTTTAAAAGCCTGTCATTTGCTCATACGGGCAGCAGGTGCCGGTGCACTTCATTTTTAAAAGCTGTAACTTGCCCCTACGGGCAGCAGGTGGTGGTGCGCTCCATTTTTAAAAGCTGTAATTTGCACTTACAGGCAGCAGATGGCGGCACCCTCCGTTTTTAAAAGCCTGTACTTTGCACTTACGGGCAGCCCGTGGCGGTGCCCATCGTTTTTAAAAGCTGTGATTTGCCTCTACGGGCAGCAGGTGGCGGTGCCCTCCTTTTTTAAAAGCTGTAATTTGCCCCTACAGGCAGCAGGTGGCGACGCCCTCCGTTTTTAAAGCTGTAATTTGCTCCTAGGGGCGGCAGGTGTCGGTACCCTCCATTTTTCAAAGCTGTAATTTGCTCCGGGCAGCAGTTGGCGGTGCCCTCCGTTTTTAAAAGCTGTAATTTGCTCCTATGGGCAGCAGGTGGCGGTTCCCCCCATTTTTAAAACTGTAATTTGCTCCAACGGGCAGCAGGTGGCGGTACCCATGTTTTAAAGGCTGTAATTTGCTCCTACTGGCAGCAGTAGCAGTGCTCTCCATTTTTAAAAGCTGTAAATTGCTCCTAAAGGCAGCAGGTGGCTTGTCCCTCGTTTTAAAAAGCCTGTAATTTGCACATATGGGCAGCAGGTGGCGGCGCCCTTCGGTTTTAAATGCCTGTATTTTGCACCTACGGGCAGCAGGTGGTGGTGGCCTTCGTTTTTAAAAGCTGTAATTTGCTCCTACGGGCAGCAGTGGCGGTGCTCTCCGTTTTTAAAAGCTGTAAATTGCTCCTACAGGCAGCAGGTGGCGACGCCCTCCGTTTTTAAAAGCTGTAATTTGCTCCTACAGGCAGCACCGAGCGGTACCCTCCGTTTTTAATGCGCTCCTACAGGCAGCAGGTGGCGCTACCCTCCGTTTTTAAAGCTGTAATTTGCTTCTACAGGCAGCAGCAGGCGGAACCATGTTTTAAAATCTGTAATTTGCTTCTACGGGCAGCAGGTGACGGTACCCTCCATTTTTAAATCTGTAATTTGCTCCTACGGGCAGCAGGTGTCGGTACCCTCCATTTTTAAAAGCTGTAATTTGCTCCGGGCAGCAGTTGGCGGTGCCCTCCGTTTTTAAAAGCTGTAAATTGCTCCTACGGGCAGCAGGTGGCTTGTCCCCCGTTTTAAAAAGCCTGTAATTTGCACATATGGGCAGCAGTGGCGGCGCTCTTCGGTTTTAAATGCCTGTATTTTGCACCTACGGGCAGCAGGTGGTGGTGGCCTTCGTTTTTAAAAGCTGTAATTTGCTCCTACGGGCAGCAGTGGCGGTGCTCTCCGTTTTTAAAAGCTGTAAATTGCTCCTACAGGCAGCAGGTGGCGACGCCCTCCGTTTTTAAAAGCTGTAATTTGCTCCTACAGGCAGCACCGAGCGGTACCCTCCATTTTTAATGCGCTCCTACAGGCAGCAGGTGGCACTACCCTCCGTTTTTAAAGGTGTAATTTGCTCCTACAGGCAGCAGGTGGCGGTACCCATGTTTTTAAATGTGTAATTTGCTTCTACGGGCAGCAGGTGGCGGTACCTTCCGTTTTTAAAGCTGTAATTAGCTCTTACGGGCAGCAGGTGGCGATACTCATGTTTTAAAAGCTGTAAATTGCTCCCAATGGCAGCAGGTGGCGGTGCCCACCATTTTAAAAAGCCTGTAATTTCCACTTACGGGCAGCAGGTGGCGGCGCCCTTTGTTTTTAAAAGCCTGTCATTTGCTCATACGGGCAGCAGGTGCCGGTGCACTTCATTTTTAAAAGCTGTAACTTGCCCCTACGGGCAGCAGGTGGTGGTGCGCTCCATTTTTAAAAGCTGTAATTTGCACTTACAGGCAGCAGATGGCGGCACCCTCCGTTTTTAAAAGCCTGTACTTTGCACTTACGGGCAGCCCGTGGCGGTGCCCATCGTTTTTAAAAGCTGTGATTTGCCTCTACGGGCAGCAGGTGGCGGTGCCCTCCTTTTTTAAAAGCTGTAATTTGCCCCTACAGGCAGCAGGTGGCGACGCCCTCCGTTTTTAAAGCTGTAATTTGCTCCTAGGGGCGGCAGGTGTCGGTACCCTCCATTTTTCAAAGCTGTAATTTGCTCCGGGCAGCAGTTGGCGGTGCCCTCCGTTTTTAAAAGCTGTAATTTGCTCCTATGGGCAGCAGGTGGCGGTTCCCCCCATTTTTAAAACTGTAATTTGCTCCAACGGGCAGCAGGTGGCGGTACCCATGTTTTAAAGGCTGTAATTTGCTCCTACTGGCAGCAGTAGCAGTGCTCTCCATTTTTAAAAGCTGTAAATTGCTCCTAAAGGCAGCAGGTGGCTTGTCCCTCGTTTTAAAAAGCCTGTAATTTGCACATATGGGCAGCAGGTGGCGGCGCCCTTCGGTTTTAAATGCCTGTATTTTGCACCTACGGGCAGCAGGTGGTGGTGGCCTTCGTTTTTAAAAGCTGTAATTTGCTCCTACGGGCAGCAGTGGCGGTGCTCTCCGTTTTTAAAAGCTGTAAATTGCTCCTACAGGCAGCAGGTGGCGACGCCCTCCGTTTTTAAAAGCTGTAATTTGCTCCTACAGGCAGCACCGAGCGGTACCCTCCGTTTTTAATGCGCTCCTACAGGCAGCAGGTGGCGCTACCCTCCGTTTTTAAAGCTGTAATTTGCTTCTACAGGCAGCAGCAGGCGGAACCATGTTTTAAAATCTGTAATTTGCTTCTACGGGCAGCAGGTGTCGGTACCCTCCATTTTTAAAAGCTGTAATTTGCTCCGGGCAGCAGTTGGCGGTGCCCTCCGTTTTTAAAAGCTGTAAATTGCTCCTACGGGCAGCAGGTGGCTTGTCCCCCGTTTTAAAAAGCCTGTAATTTGCACATATGGGCAGCAGTGGCGGCGCTCTTCGGTTTTAAATGCCTGTATTTTGCACCTACGGGCAGCAGGTGGTGGTGGCCTTCGTTTTTAAAAGCTGTAATTTGCTCCTACGGGCAGCAGTGGCGGTGCTCTCCGTTTTTAAAAGCTGTAAATTGCTCCTACAGGCAGCAGGTGACGACGCCCTCCGTTTTTAAAAGCTGTAATTTGCTCCTACAGGCAGCACCGAGCGGTACCCTCCATTTTTAATGCGCTCCTACAGGCAGCAGGTGGCACTACCCTCCGTTTTTAAAGGTGTAATTTGCTCCTACAGGCAGCAGGTGGCGGTACCCATGTTTTTAAATGTGTAATTTGCTTCTACGGGCAGCAGGTGGCGGTACCCTCCGTTTTTAAAGCTGTAATTTGCTCCTAGGGGCGGCAGGTGTCGGTACCCTCCATTTTTAAAAGCTGTAATTTGCTCCGGGCAGCAGTTGGCGGTGCCCTCCGTTTTTAAAAGCTGTAATTTGCTCCTATGGGCAGCAGGTGGCGGTGCCCCCCATTTTTCAAACTGTAATTTGCTCCAACGGGCAGCAGGTGGCGGTACCCATGTTTTAAAGGCTGTAATTTGCTCCTACGGGCAGCAGTAGCAGTGCTCTCCATTTTTAAAAGCTGTAAATTGCTCCTAAAGGCAGCAGGTGGCTTGTCCCCCGTTTTAAAAAGCCTGTAATTTGCACTTATGGGCAGCAGGTGGCGGCGCCCTGCGGTTTTAAATGCCTGTATTTTGCACTTACGGGCAGCAGGTGGTGGTGCCCTTCGTTTTTAAAAGCTGTAATTTGCTCCAACGGGCAGCAGTGGCGGTGCTCTCCATTTTTAAAAGCTTTAATTTGCTCCTACGGGCAGCAGATGGCAATGCCCACCGTTGTAAAAACCCTGTAATTTGCACTTACGGGCAGCAGGTGGTGGTGCCCTCCGTTTTTAAAAGCTTTAATTTGCTCCTACGGGCAGCAGTTGGCGATGCCCACCGTTTTAAAAACCCTGTAATTTGCACTTATGGGCAGCAGGTGGTGGTACCCTTCGTTTTTAAAAGCTGTAATTTGCTCCTACGGGCAGCAGTGGCGGTGCTCTCCGTTTTTAAAAGCTGTAAATTGCTCCTACAGGCAGCAGGTGGCGACGCCCTCCGTTTTTAAAAGCTGTAATTTGCTCCTACAGGCAACACCGAGCGGTACCCTCCGTTTTTAATGCGCTCCTACAGGCAGCAGGTGGCGCTACCCTCCGTTTTTAAAGCTGTAATTTGCTTCTACAGGCAGCAGCAGGCGCAACCATGTTTTAAAATCTGTAATTTGCTTCTACGAGCGGCAGGTGGCGGTACCTTCCATTTTTAAAGCTGTAATTTGCTCCTACGGGCAGCAGTTGGCTGTACCCTCCATTTTTAAAAGCTGTAATTTGCTCCTACGGGCAGCAGGTGGCGGTGCCCTCCGTTTTTAAAAGCTGTAATTTGATCCTACGGGCAGCAGGTGGCGGTACCCATGTTTTAAAGGCTGTAATTTGCACTTACGGGCAGCAGGTGGCGGTGCCCTCCGTTTTTAAAAGCTGTAATTTGCTCCGACAGGTAGCAGGTGGCGGTGCTCTCCATTTTTAAAAGCCTGTAATTTGCTCCTACAGGCTGCAGGTGGCGGTGCCCTCCAGTTTTAAAAGCTGTAATTTGCTCCTACGGGCAGCAGCTGGTGGTTACCTCCGTTTTTAAAAGCTGTAATTTGCACTTACGGGCAGCAGATGGCGAAGCCCTCAGTTTTTAAAGCTGTACTTTGCTCCTACGGGCAGCAGGTGGCGGTGCTCATCGTTTTAAAAAGCCTGTAATTTGCTCCTACAGGCTGCAGGTGGTGGTGCCCTCCGTTTTTAAAAGCTGTAATTTGCTCCTACGGGCAGCAGGTGGCGGTACCCTCCGTTTTAAAAGCTGTTATTTGCTCCTACAGGCAGCAGGTGGCGACGCCCTCCATTTTTAAAAGCTTTAATTTGCTCCTACGGGCAGCAGATGGCAATGCCCACCGTTTTAAAAACCCTGTAATTTGCACTTACGGGCAGCAGGTGGTGGTGCCCTCCCTTTTTAAAAGCTTTAATTTGCTCCTACGGACAGCAGTTGGCGATGCCCACCGTTTTAAAAACCCTGTAATTTGCACTTATGGGCAGCAGGTGGTGGTACCCTTCGTTTTTAAAAGCTGTAATTTGCTCCTACGGGCAGCAGTGGCGGTGCTCTCCGTTTTTAAAAGCTGTAAATTGCTCCTACAGGCAGCAGGTGGCGACGCCCTCCGTTTTTAAAAGCTGTAATTTGCTCCTACAGGCAACACCGAGCGGTACCCTCCGTTTTTAATGCGCTCCTACAGGCAGCAGGTGGCGCTACCCTCCGTTTTTAAAGCTGTAATTTGCTTCTACAGGCAGCAGCAGGCGCAACCATGTTTTAAAATCTGTAATTTGCTTCTACGAGCGGCAGGTGGCGGTACCTTCCATTTTTAAAGCTGTAATTTGCTCCTACGGGCAGCAGTTGGCTGTACCCTCCATTTTTAAAAGCTGTAATTTGCTCCTACGGGCAGCAGGTGGCGGTGCCCTCCGTTTTTAAAAGCTGTAATTTGATCCTACGGGCAGCAGGTGGCGGTACCCATGTTTTAAAGGCTGTAATTTGCACTTACGGGCAGCAGGTGGCCGTGCCCTCCGTTTTTAAAAGCTGTAATTTGCTCCGACAGGTAGCAGGTGGCGGTGCTCTCCATTTTTAAAAGCCTGTAATTTGCTCCTACAGGCTGCAGGTGGCGGTGCCCTCCAGTTTTAAAAGCTGTAATTTGCTCCTACGGGCAGCAGCTGGTGGTTACCTCCGTTTTTAAAAGCTGTAATTTGCACTTACGGGCAGCAGATGGCGAAGCCCTCAGTTTTTAAAGCTGTACTTTGCTCCTACGGGCAGCAGGTGGCGGTGCTCATCGTTTTAAAAAGCCTGTAATTTGCTCCTACAGGCTGCAGGTGGTGGTGCCCTCCGTTTTTAAAAGCTGTAATTTGCTCCTACGGGCAGCAGGTGGCGGTGCCCTCCGTTTTAAAAGCTGTTATTTGCTCCTACAGGCAGCAGGTGGCGACGCCCTCCGTTTTTAAAAGCTTTAATTTGCCCCTACGGGCAGCAGATGGCAATGCCCACCGTTTTAAAAACCCTGTAATTTGCACTTACGGGCAGCAGGTGGTGGTGCCCTCCGTTTTTAAAAGCTTTAATTTGCTCCTACGGGCAGCAGTTGGCGATGCCCACCGTTTTAAAAACCCTGTAATTTGCACTTATGGGCAGCAGGTGGTGGTACCCTTCGTTTTTAAAAGCTGTAATTTGCTCCTACGGGCAGCAGTGGCGGTGCTCTCCGTTTTTAAAAGCTGTAAATTGCTCCTACAGGCAGCAGGTGGCGACGCCCTCCGTTTTTAAAAGCTGTAATTTGCTCCTACAGGCAACACCGAGCGGTACCCTCCGTTTTTAATGCGCTCCTACAGGCAGCAGGTGGCGCTACCCTCCGTTTTTAAAGCTGTAATTTGCTTCTACAGGCAGCAGCAGGCGCAACCATGTTTTAAAATCTGTAATTTGCTTCTACGAGCAGCAGGTGGCGGTACCCTCCATTTTTAAAGCTGTAATTTGCTCCTACGGGCAGCAGTTGGCGGTACCCTGCATTTTTAAAAGCTGTAATTTGCTCCTACGGGCAGCAGGTGGCGGTGCCCTCCATTTTTAAAAGCTGTAATTTGATCCTACGGGCAGCAGGTGGCGGTACCCATGTTTTAAAGGCTGTAATTTGCACTTACGGGCAGCAGGTGGCGGTGCCCTCCGTTTTTAAAAGCTGTAATTTGCTCCGACAGGTAGCAGGTGGCGGTGCTCTCCATTTTTAAAAGCCTGTAATTTGCTCCTACAGGCTGCAGGTGGCGGTGCCCTCCAGTTTTAAAAGCTGTAATTTGCTCCTACGGGCAGCAGCTGGTGGTTACCTCCGTTTTTAAAAGCTGTAATTTGCACTTACGGGCAGCAGATGGCGAAGCCCTCAGTTTTTAAAGCTGTACTTTGCTCCTACGGGCAGCAGGTGGCGGTGCTCATCGTTTTAAAAAGCCTGTAATTTGCTCCTACAGGCTGCAGGTGGTGGTGCCCTCCGTTTTTAAAAGCTGTAATTTGCTCCTACGGGCAGCAGGTGGCGGTGCCCTCCGTTTTAAAAGCTGTTATTTGCTCCTACGGGCAGCAGGTGGCGGTGCCCTCCGTTTTTAAAAGCTGTAATTTGCTCATACGGGCAGCAGGTGGCAGTAACCTCCGTTTTTAAAGTTGTAATTTGCACCGACGGGCAGCAGGTGGCAGTACCCTCCATTTTAAAAGCTGTAATTTGCTCCTACGGGCAGCAGGTGGCGGTGCCTTCCGTTTTTAAAGCTGTAATTTGCTCTTACGGGCAGCAGGTGGCGATACTCATGTTTTAAAAGCTGTAAATTGCTCCCAATGGCAGCAGGTGGCGGTGCCCACCATTTTAAAAAGCCTGTAATTTCCACTTACGGGCAGCAGGTGGCGGCGCCCTTTGTTTTTAAAAGCCTGTCATTTGCTCATACGGGCAGCAGGTGCCGGTGCACTTCATTTTTAAAAGCTGTAACTTGCCCCTACGGGCAGCAGGTGGTGGTGCGCTCCATTTTTAAAAGCTGTAATTTGCACTTACAGGCAGCAGATGGCGGCACCCTCCGTTTTTAAAAGCCTGTACTTTGCACTTACGGGCAGCCCGTGGCGGTGCCCATCGTTTTTAAAAGCTGTGATTTGCCTCTACGGGCAGCAGGTGGCGGTGCCCTCCTTTTTTAAAAGCTGTAATTTGCCCCTACAGGCAGCAGGTGGCGACGCCCTCCGTTTTTAAAGCTGTAATTTGCTCCTAGGGGCGGCAGGTGTCGGTACCCTCCATTTTTCAAAGCTGTAATTTGCTCCGGGCAGCAGTTGGCGGTGCCCTCCGTTTTTAAAAGCTGTAATTTGCTCCTATGGGCAGCAGGTGGCGGTTCCCCCCATTTTTAAAACTGTAATTTGCTCCAACGGGCAGCAGGTGGCGGTACCCATGTTTTAAAGGCTGTAATTTGCTCCTACTGGCAGCAGTAGCAGTGCTCTCCATTTTTAAAAGCTGTAAATTGCTCCTAAAGGCAGCAGGTGGCTTGTCCCTCGTTTTAAAAAGCCTGTAATTTGCACATATGGGCAGCAGGTGGCGGCGCCCTTCGGTTTTAAATGCCTGTATTTTGCACCTACGGGCAGCAGGTGGTGGTGGCCTTCGTTTTTAAAAGCTGTAATTTGCTCCTACGGGCAGCAGTGGCGGTGCTCTCCGTTTTTAAAAGCTGTAAATTGCTCCTACAGGCAGCAGGTGGCGACGCCCTCCGTTTTTAAAAGCTGTAATTTGCTCCTACAGGCAGCACCGAGCGGTACCCTCCGTTTTTAATGCGCTCCTACAGGCAGCAGGTGGCGCTACCCTCCGTTTTTAAAGCTGTAATTTGCTTCTACAGGCAGCAGCAGGCGGAACCATGTTTTAAAATCTGTAATTTGCTTCTACGGGCAGCAGGTGACGGTACCCTCCATTTTTAAATCTGTAATTTGCTCCTACGGGCAGCAGGTGTCGGTACCCTCCATTTTTAAAAGCTGTAATTTGCTCCGGGCAGCAGTTGGCGGTGCCCTCCGTTTTTAAAAGCTGTAAATTGCTCCTACGGGCAGCAGGTGGCTTGTCCCCCGTTTTAAAAAGCCTGTAATTTGCACATATGGGCAGCAGTGGCGGCGCTCTTCGGTTTTAAATGCCTGTATTTTGCACCTACGGGCAGCAGGTGGTGGTGGCCTTCGTTTTTAAAAGCTGTAATTTGCTCCTACGGGCAGCAGTGGCGGTGCTCTCCGTTTTTAAAAGCTGTAAATTGCTCCTACAGGCAGCAGGTGGCGACGCCCTCCGTTTTTAAAAGCTGTAATTTGCTCCTACAGGCAGCACCGAGCGGTACCCTCCATTTTTAATGCGCTCCTACAGGCAGCAGGTGGCACTACCCTCCGTTTTTAAAGGTGTAATTTGCTCCTACAGGCAGCAGGTGGCGGTACCCATGTTTTTAAATGTGTAATTTGCTTCTACGGGCAGCAGGTGGCGGTACCTTCCGTTTTTAAAGCTGTAATTAGCTCTTACGGGCAGCAGGTGGCGATACTCATGTTTTAAAAGCTGTAAATTGCTCCCAATGGCAGCAGGTGGCGGTGCCCACCATTTTAAAAAGCCTGTAATTTCCACTTACGGGCAGCAGGTGGCGGCGCCCTTTGTTTTTAAAAGCCTGTCATTTGCTCATACGGGCAGCAGGTGCCGGTGCACTTCATTTTTAAAAGCTGTAACTTGCCCCTACGGGCAGCAGGTGGTGGTGCGCTCCATTTTTAAAAGCTGTAATTTGCACTTACAGGCAGCAGATGGCGGCACCCTCCGTTTTTAAAAGCCTGTACTTTGCACTTACGGGCAGCCCGTGGCGGTGCCCATCGTTTTTAAAAGCTGTGATTTGCCTCTACGGGCAGCAGGTGGCGGTGCCCTCCTTTTTTAAAAGCTGTAATTTGCCCCTACAGGCAGCAGGTGGCGACGCCCTCCGTTTTTAAAGCTGTAATTTGCTCCTAGGGGCGGCAGGTGTCGGTACCCTCCATTTTTCAAAGCTGTAATTTGCTCCGGGCAGCAGTTGGCGGTGCCCTCCGTTTTTAAAAGCTGTAATTTGCTCCTATGGGCAGCAGGTGGCGGTTCCCCCCATTTTTAAAACTGTAATTTGCTCCAACGGGCAGCAGGTGGCGGTACCCATGTTTTAAAGGCTGTAATTTGCTCCTACTGGCAGCAGTAGCAGTGCTCTCCATTTTTAAAAGCTGTAAATTGCTCCTAAAGGCAGCAGGTGGCTTGTCCCTCGTTTTAAAAAGCCTGTAATTTGCACATATGGGCAGCAGGTGGCGGCGCCCTTCGGTTTTAAATGCCTGTATTTTGCACCTACGGGCAGCAGGTGGTGGTGGCCTTCGTTTTTAAAAGCTGTAATTTGCTCCTACGGGCAGCAGTGGCGGTGCTCTCCGTTTTTAAAAGCTGTAAATTGCTCCTACAGGCAGCAGGTGGCGACGCCCTCCGTTTTTAAAAGCTGTAATTTGCTCCTACAGGCAGCACCGAGCGGTACCCTCCGTTTTTAATGCGCTCCTACAGGCAGCAGGTGGCGCTACCCTCCGTTTTTAAAGCTGTAATTTGCTTCTACAGGCAGCAGCAGGCGGAACCATGTTTTAAAATCTGTAATTTGCTTCTACGGGCAGCAGGTGTCGGTACCCTCCATTTTTAAAAGCTGTAATTTGCTCCGGGCAGCAGTTGGCGGTGCCCTCCGTTTTTAAAAGCTGTAAATTGCTCCTACGGGCAGCAGGTGGCTTGTCCCCCGTTTTAAAAAGCCTGTAATTTGCACATATGGGCAGCAGTGGCGGCGCTCTTCGGTTTTAAATGCCTGTATTTTGCACCTACGGGCAGCAGGTGGTGGTGGCCTTCGTTTTTAAAAGCTGTAATTTGCTCCTACGGGCAGCAGTGGCGGTGCTCTCCGTTTTTAAAAGCTGTAAATTGCTCCTACAGGCAGCAGGTGGCGACGCCCTCCGTTTTTAAAAGCTGTAATTTGCTCCTACAGGCAGCACCGAGCGGTACCCTCCATTTTTAATGCGCTCCTACAGGCAGCAGGTGGCACTACCCTCCGTTTTTAAAGGTGTAATTTGCTCCTACAGGCAGCAGGTGGCGGTACCCATGTTTTTAAATGTGTAATTTGCTTCTATGGGCAGCAGGTGGCGGTACCCTCCGTTTTTAAAGCTGTAATTTGCTCCTAGGGGCGGCAGGTGTCGGTACCCTCCATTTTTAAAAGCTGTAATTTGCTCCGGGCAGCAGTTGGCGGTGCCCTCCGTTTTTAAAAGCTGTAATTTGCTCCTATGGGCAGCAGGTGGCGGTGCCCCCCATTTTTCAAACTGTAATTTGCTCCAACGGGCAGCAGGTGGCGGTACCCATGTTTTAAAGGCTGTAATTTGCTCCTACGGGCAGCAGTAGCAGTGCTCTCCATTTTTAAAAGCTGTAAATTGCTCCTAAAGGCAGCAGGTGGCTTGTCCCCCGTTTTAAAAAGCCTGTAATTTGCACTTATGGGCAGCAGGTGGCGGCGCCCTGCGGTTTTAAATGCCTGTATTTTGCACTTACGGGCAGCAGGTGGTGGTGCCCTTCGTTTTTAAAAGCTGTAATTTGCTCCAACGGGCAGCAGTGGCGGTGCTCTCCGTTTTTAAAAGCTGTAATTTGCTCCTACGGGCAGCAGTGGCGGTGCTCTCCGTTTTTAAAAGCTGTAAATTGCTCCTACAGGCAGCAGGTGGCGACGCCCTCCGTTTTTAAAAGCTGTAATTTGCTCCTACAGGCAGCACCGAGCGGTACCCTCCGTTTTTAATGCGCTCCTACAGGCAGCAGGTGGCGCTACCCTCCGTTTTTAAAGCTGTAATTTGCTTCTACAGGCAGCAGCAGGCGGAACCATGTTTTAAAATCTGTAATTTGCTTCTACGGGCAGCAGGTGGCGGCACCCTCCATTTTTAAAGCTGTAATTTGCTCCTACGGGCAGCAGTTGGCGGTACCCTCCATTTTTAAAAGCTGTAATTTGATCCTACGGGCAGCAGGTGGCGGTACCCATGTTTTAAAGGCTGTAATTTGCTCCAACGGGCAGCAGTGGCGGTGCTCTAAGTATTTAAAAGCTGTAAATTGCTCCTACCGGTAACAGGTGGCGATGCCCACCTTTTTCAAAAGCCTGTAATTTGCACTTACGGGCAGCAGGTGGTGGTGCCCTCCGTTTTTAAAAGCCTGTAATTTACACTTACGGGCAGCAGGTGGCAGTGCCCTCCGTTTTTAAAAGCTGTTATTTGCTCCAACATGCAGCAGGTGGCCGTGCCCTCCGTTTTTAAAAGCTGTAATTTGCTCCTACAGGTAGCAGGTGGCGGTGCTCTCCATTTTTAAAAGCCTGTAATTTGCTCCTACAGGCTGCAGGTGGCGGTGCCCTCCAGTTTTAAAAGCTGTAATTTGCTCCTACGGGCAGCAGCTGGCGGTTACCTCCGTTTTTAAAAGCTGTAATTTGCACTTACGGGCAGCAGATGGCGAAGCCCTCAGTTTTTAAAGCTGTACTTTGCTCCTACGGGCAGCAGATGGCGGTGCTCATCGTTTTAAAAAGCCTGTAATTTGCTCCTACAGGCTGCAGGTGGTGGTGCCCTCCGTTTTTAAAAGCTGTAATTTGCTCCTACGGGCAGCAGGTGGTGGTGCCCTCCGTTTTAAAAGCTGTTATTTGCCCCTACGGGCAGCAGGTGGCGGTACCATCCGTTTTTAAAGCTGTAATTAACTCCTACGGGCAGCAGGTGGCGGTGTCCTCCATTTTAAAATCTGTAATTTGCACCTACGGGCAGCAGGTGGCGGTGCCCTCCGTTTTTAAAGCTGTAATTTGCTCTTTCGGGCAGCAGGTGGCGGTGCCCTCCGTTTTCAAGGCCTGTAATTTGCTCATACAGGCAGCAGGTGGCGGTACCCTCCGTTTATAAAGCCTGTAATTTGCACCTACAGGCAGCAGGTGGCAGTACCCTCCATTTTTAAAAGCCTGTAAATTGCTCCTACAGGCAGCAGTTGGTGGTGCCCTCCGTTTTAAAAGCTGTTTTTGCACCTACGGGCAGCAGGTGGCGGTGCCCTTCGCTTTTAAAGCTGTAACTTGCTCCTACAGGCAGCAGCTGGCGGTGCCCTCCATTTTAAACTCTGTAATTTGCTCCTACGGCCAGCAGCTGGCCCTACCCTCCGTTTTTAATGCGCTCCTACAGGCAGCAGGTGGCGGTACCCTCCGTTTTTAAAGCTGTAATTTGCTCCCACGGGCGGCAGGTGGCAGTACCCATGCTTTAAAAGCTGCATTTTTTTTCCTACGGGCAGCAGGGGGCGGTACCCTCCGTTTTTAAAAGCTGTAATTTGATCATACGGTCAGCAGGTGGCAGTACCCTCCGTTTTTAAAGTTGTAATTTGCACCTACGGGAAGCAGCTGGCAGTACCCTCCGTTTTTAAAGCTGTAATTTGCTCCTACGGGCAGCAGGTGGCGGTGCCCTCCCTTTTAAAATCTGTAATTTGCAACTACGGGCAGCAGGTGGCGGTGCCCTCCGTTTTTAAAAGCTGTCATTTGCTCCTGTCGGCAGCAGATGGCGGTACACTCCGTTTTTAAAAGCTGTAACTTGATCCTACGGGCAGCAGGTGGCGGTACGGCCGTTTTTAAAAGATGTAATTTGCTCCTACGGGCAGCAGGTGGCGGTGCCCTCTGTTTTCAAGAGCTGTAATTTGCTCATACAGGCAGCAGCTGGTGGTACCCTCTGTGTTTAATGCGCTCCTACAGGTGGCGCTACCCTCCGTTTTTAAAGCTGTAATTTGCCGCTACAAGCAGCAGGTGGCGGTACCCATGTTTTAAAATCTGTAATTTGCTTCTACGGGCAGCAGGTGGCGGTACCCTCAGTTATTAAAGCTTTAATTTGCTCCTAGGGGCAGCAGCTGGCGGTACCCTCCACTTTTAAAAGCTGTAATTTTCTCCGGGCAGCAGTTGGCGGTGCCCTCTGTTTTTAAAAGCTGTAATTTGCTCATACGGGCAGCAGGTGGCAGTAACCTCCGTTTTTAAAGTTGTAATTTGCACCTACGGGAAGCAGGTGGCAGTACCCTCCATTTTTAAAGCTGTAATTTGCTCCTACGGGCAGCAGATGGCGGTGCCCTCCGTTTTTAAAGCTGTAGTTTGCTCTTACGGGCAGCAGGTGGCGATTCTCATGTTTTAAAAGCTGTAAATTGCTCCCAATGGCAGCAGGTGGCGGTGCCCACCATTTTAAAAAGCCTGTAATTTCCACTTACGGGCAGCAGGTGGCGGTGCCCTTCGTTTCTAAAGCTGTAATTTGCTCCTAGGGGCTGCAGGTGTCGGTACCCTCCATTTTTAAAAGCTGTAATTTGCTCCGGGCAGCAGTTGGCGGTGCCCTCCGTTTTTAAAAGCTGTAATTTGCTCCTATGGGCAGCAGGTGGCGGTGCCCCCCATTTTTAAAACTTTAATTTGCTCCAACGGGCAGCAGTGGCGGTGCTCTCCGTTTTTAAAAGCTGTAAATTGCTCCTACAGGCAGCAGGTGGCGACGCCCTCCGTTTTTAAAAGCTGTAATTTGCTCCTACAGGCAGCACCGAGCGGTACCCTCCGTTTTTAATGCGCTCCTACAGGCAGCAGGTGGCGCTACCCTCCGTTTTTAAAGCTGTAATTTGCTTCTACAGGCAGCAGCAGGCGGAACCATGTTTTAAAATCTGTAATTTGCTTCTACGGGCAGCAGGTGACGGTACCCTCCATTTTTAAATCTGTAATTTGCTCCTACGGGCAGCAGGTGTCGGTACCCTCCATTTTTAAAAGCTGTAATTTGCTCCGGGCAGCAGTTGGCGGTGCCCTCCGTTTTTAAAAGCTGTAAATTGCTCCTACGGGCAGCAGGTGGCTTGTCCCCCGTTTTAAAAAGCCTGTAATTTGCACATATGGGCAGCAGTGGCGGCGCTCTTCGGTTTTAAATGCCTGTATTTTGCACCTACGGGCAGCAGGTGGTGGTGGCCTTCGTTTTTAAAAGCTGTAATTTGCTCCTACGGGCAGCAGTGGCGGTGCTCTCCGTTTTTAAAAGCTGTAAATTGCTCCTACAGGCAGCAGGTGGCGACGCCCTCCGTTTTTAAAAGCTGTAATTTGCTCCTACAGGCAGCACCGAGCGGTACCCTCCATTTTTAATGCGCTCCTACAGGCAGCAGGTGGCACTACCCTCCGTTTTTAAAGGTGTAATTTGCTCCTACAGGCAGCAGGTGGCGGTACCCATGTTTTTAAATGTGTAATTTGCTTCTACGGGCAGCAGGTGGCGGTACCCTCCGTTTTTAAAGCTGTAATTTGCTCCTAGGGGCGGCAGGTGTCGGTACCCTCCATTTTTAAAAGCTGTAATTTGCTCCGGGCAGCAGTTGGCGGTGCCCTCCGTTTTTAAAAGCTGTAATTTGCTCCTATGGGCAGCAGGTGGCGGTGCCCCCCATTTTTCAAACTGTAATTTGCTCCAACGGGCAGCAGGTGGCGGTACCCATGTTTTAAAGGCTGTAATTTGCTCCTACGGGCAGCAGTAGCAGTGCTCTCCATTTTTAAAAGCTGTAAATTGCTCCTAAAGGCAGCAGGTGGCTTGTCCCCCGTTTTAAAAAGCCTGTAATTTGCACTTATGGGCAGCAGGTGGCGGCGCCCTGCGGTTTTAAATGCCTGTATTTTGCACTTACGGGCAGCAGGTGGTGGTGCCCTTCGTTTTTAAAAGCTGTAATTTGCTCCAACGGGCAGCAGTGGCGGTGCTCTCCGTTTTTAAAAGCTGTAATTTGCTCCTACGGGCAGCAGTGGCGGTGCTCTCCGTTTTTAAAAGCTGTAAATTGCTCCTACAGGCAGCAGGTGGCGACGCCCTCCGTTTTTAAAAGCTGTAATTTGCTCCTACAGGCAGCACCGAGCGGTACCCTCCGTTTTTAATGCGCTCCTACAGGCAGCAGGTGGCGCTACCCTCCGTTTTTAAAGCTGTAATTTGCTTCTACAGGCAGCAGCAGGCGGAACCATGTTTTAAAATCTGTAATTTGCTTCTACGGGCAGCAGGTGGCGGCACCCTCCATTTTTAAAGCTGTAATTTGCTCCTACGGGCAGCAGTTGGCGGTACCCTCCATTTTTAAAAGCTGTAATTTGATCCTACGGGCAGCAGGTGGCGGTACCCATGTTTTAAAGGCTGTAATTTGCTCCAACGGGCAGCAGTGGCGGTGCTCTAAGTATTTAAAAGCTGTAAATTGCTCCTACCGGTAACAGGTGGCGATGCCCACCTTTTTCAAAAGCCTGTAATTTGCACTTACGGGCAGCAGGTGGTGGTGCCCTCCGTTTTTAAAAGCCTGTAATTTACACTTACGGGCAGCAGGTGGCAGTGCCCTCCGTTTTTAAAAGCTGTTATTTGCTCCAACATGCAGCAGGTGGCCGTGCCCTCCGTTTTTAAAAGCTGTAATTTGCTCCTACAGGTAGCAGGTGGCGGTGCTCTCCATTTTTAAAAGCCTGTAATTTGCTCCTACAGGCTGCAGGTGGCGGTGCCCTCCAGTTTTAAAAGCTGTAATTTGCTCCTACGGGCAGCAGCTGGCGGTTACCTCCGTTTTTAAAAGCTGTAATTTGCACTTACGGGCAGCAGATGGCGAAGCCCTCAGTTTTTAAAGCTGTACTTTGCTCCTACGGGCAGCAGATGGCGGAGCTCATCGTTTTAAAAAGCCTGTAATTTGCTCCTACAGGCTGCAGGTGGTGGTGCCCTCCGTTTTTAAAAGCTGTAATTTGCTCCTACGGGCAGCAGGTGGTGGTGCCCTCCGTTTTAAAAGCTGTTATTTGCCCCTACGGGCAGCAGGTGGCGGTACCATCCGTTTTTAAAGCTGTAATTAACTCCTACGGGCAGCAGGTGGCGGTGTCCTCCATTTTAAAATCTGTAATTTGCACCTACGGGCAGCAGGTGGCGGTGCCCTCCGTTTTTAAAGCTGTAATTTGCTCTTTCGGGCAGCAGGTGGCGGTGCCCTCCGTTTTCAAGGCCTGTAATTTGCTCATACAGGCAGCAGGTGGCGGTACCCTCCGTTTATAAAGCCTGTAATTTGCACCTACAGGCAGCAGGTGGCAGTACCCTCCATTTTTAAAAGCCTGTAAATTGCTCCTACAGGCAGCAGTTGGTGGTGCCCTCCGTTTTAAAAGCTGTTTTTGCACCTACGGGCAGCAGGTGGCGGTGCCCTTCGCTTTTAAAGCTGTAACTTGCTCCTACAGGCAGCAGCTGGCGGTGCCCTCCATTTTAAACTCTGTAATTTGCTCCTACGGCCAGCAGCTGGCCCTACCCTCCGTTTTTAATGCGCTCCTACAGGCAGCAGGTGGCGGTACCCTCCGTTTTTAAAGCTGTAATTTGCTCCCACGGGCGGCAGGTGGCAGTACCCATGCTTTAAAAGCTGCATTTTTTTTCCTACGGGCAGCAGGGGGCGGTACCCTCCGTTTTTAAAAGCTGTAATTTGATCATACGGTCAGCAGGTGGCAGTACCCTCCGTTTTTAAAGTTGTAATTTGCACCTACGGGAAGCAGCTGGCAGTACCCTCCGTTTTTAAAGCTGTAATTTGCTCCTACGGGCAGCAGGTGGCGGTGCCCTCCCTTTTAAAATCTGTAATTTGCAACTACGGGCAGCAGGTGGCGGTGCCCTCCGTTTTTAAAAGCTGTCATTTGCTCCTGTCGGCAGCAGATGGCGGTACACTCCGTTTTTAAAAGCTGTAACTTGATCCTACGGGCAGCAGGTGGCGGTACGGCCGTTTTTAAAAGATGTAATTTGCTCCTACGGGCAGCAGGTGGCGGTGCCCTCTGTTTTCAAGAGCTGTAATTTGCTCATACAGGCAGCAGCTGGTGGTACCCTCTGTGTTTAATGCGCTCCTACAGGTGGCGCTACCCTCCGTTTTTAAAGCTGTAATTTGCCGCTACAAGCAGCAGGTGGCGGTACCCATGTTTTAAAATCTGTAATTTGCTTCTACGGGCAGCAGGTGGCGGTACCCTCAGTTATTAAAGCTTTAATTTGCTCCTAGGGGCAGCAGCTGGCGGTACCCTCCACTTTTAAAAGCTGTAATTTTCTCCGGGCAGCAGTTGGCGGTGCCCTCTGTTTTTAAAAGCTGTAATTTGCTCATACGGGCAGCAGGTGGCAGTAACCTCCGTTTTTAAAGTTGTAATTTGCACCTACGGGAAGCAGGTGGCAGTACCCTCCATTTTTAAAGCTGTAATTTGCTCCTACGGGCAGCAGATGGCGGTGCCCTCCGTTTTTAAAGCTGTAGTTTGCTCTTACGGGCAGCAGGTGGCGATTCTCATGTTTTAAAAGCTGTAAATTGCTCCCAATGGCAGCAGGTGGCGGTGCCCACCATTTTAAAAAGCCTGTAATTTCCACTTACGGGCAGCAGGTGGCGGTGCCCTTCGTTTCTAAAGCTGTAATTTGCTCCTAGGGGCTGCAGGTGTCGGTACCCTCCATTTTTAAAAGCTGTAATTTGCTCCGGGCAGCAGTTGGCGGTGCCCTCCGTTTTTAAAAGCTGTAATTTGCTCCTATGGGCAGCAGGTGGCGGTGCCCCCCATTTTTAAAACTTTAATTTGCTCCAACGGGCAGCAGTGGCGGTGCTCTCCGTTTTTAAAAGCTGTAAATTGCTCCTACAGGCAGCAGGTGGCGACGCCCTCCGTTTTTAAAAGCTGTAATTTGCTCCTACAGGCAGCACCGAGCGGTACCCTCCGTTTTTAATGCGCTCCTACAGGCAGCAGGTGGCGCTACCCTCCGTTTTTAAAGCTGTAATTTGCTTCTACAGGCAGCAGCAGGCGGAACCATGTTTTAAAATCTGTAATTTGCTTCTACGGGCAGCAGGTGACGGTACCCTCCATTTTTAAATCTGTAATTTGCTCCTACGGGCAGCAGGTGTCGGTACCCTCCATTTTTAAAAGCTGTAATTTGCTCCGGGCAGCAGTTGGCGGTGCCCTCCGTTTTTAAAAGCTGTAAATTGCTCCTACGGGCAGCAGGTGGCTTGTCCCCCGTTTTAAAAAGCCTGTAATTTGCACATATGGGCAGCAGTGGCGGCGCTCTTCGGTTTTAAATGCCTGTATTTTGCACCTACGGGCAGCAGGTGGTGGTGGCCTTCGTTTTTAAAAGCTGTAATTTGCTCCTACGGGCAGCAGTGGCGGTGCTCTCCGTTTTTAAAAGCTGTAAATTGCTCCTACAGGCAGCAGGTGGCGACGCCCTCCGTTTTTAAAAGCTGTAATTTGCTCCTACAGGCAGCACCGAGCGGTACCCTCCATTTTTAATGCGCTCCTACAGGCAGCAGGTGGCACTACCCTCCGTTTTTAAAGGTGTAATTTGCTCCTACAGGCAGCAGGTGGCGGTACCCATGTTTTTAAATGTGTAATTTGCTTCTACGGGCAGCAGGTGGCGGTACCCTCCGTTTTTAAAGCTGTAATTTGCTCCTAGGGGCGGCAGGTGTCGGTACCCTCCATTTTTAAAAGCTGTAATTTGCTCCGGGCAGCAGTTGGCGGTGCCCTCCGTTTTTAAAAGCTGTAATTTGCTCCTATGGGCAGCAGGTGGCGGTGCCCCCCATTTTTCAAACTGTAATTTGCTCCAACGGGCAGCAGGTGGCGGTACCCATGTTTTAAAGGCTGTAATTTGCTCCTACGGGCAGCAGTAGCAGTGCTCTCCATTTTTAAAAGCTGTAAATTGCTCCTAAAGGCAGCAGGTGGCTTGTCCCCCGTTTTAAAAAGCCTGTAATTTGCACTTATGGGCAGCAGGTGGCGGCGCCCTGCGGTTTTAAATGCCTGTATTTTGCACTTACGGGCAGCAGGTGGTGGTGCCCTTCGTTTTTAAAAGCTGTAATTTGCTCCAACGGGCAGCAGTGGCGGTGCTCTCCGTTTTTAAAAGCTGTAATTTGCTCCTACGGGCAGCAGTGGCGGTGCTCTCCGTTTTTAAAAGCTGTAAATTGCTCCTACAGGCAGCAGGTGGCGACGCCCTCCGTTTTTAAAAGCTGTAATTTGCTCCTACAGGCAGCACCGAGCGGTACCCTCCGTTTTTAATGCGCTCCTACAGGCAGCAGGTGGCGCTACCCTCCGTTTTTAAAGCTGTAATTTGCTTCTACAGGCAGCAGCAGGCGGAACCATGTTTTAAAATCTGTAATTTGCTTCTACGGGCAGCAGGTGGCGGCACCCTCCATTTTTAAAGCTGTAATTTGCTCCTACGGGCAGCAGTTGGCGGTACCCTCCATTTTTAAAAGCTGCAATTTGATCCTACGGGCAGCAGGTGGCGGTACCCATGTTTTAAAGGCTGTAATTTGCTCCAACGGGCAGCAGTGGCGGTGCTCTAAGTTTTTAAAAGCTGTAAATTGCTCCTACCGGTAACAGGTGGCGATGCCCACCTTTTTCAAAAGCCTGTAATTTGCACTTACGGGCAGCAGGTGGTGGTGCCCTCCGTTTTTAAAAGCCTGTAATTTACACTTACGGGCAGCAGGTGGCAGTGCCCTCCGTTTTTAAAAGCTGTTATTTGCTCCAACATGCAGCAGGTGGCCGTGCCCTCCGTTTTTAAAAGCTGTAATTTGCTCCTACAGGTAGCAGGTGGCGGTGCTCTCCATTTTTAAAAGCCTGTAATTTGCTCCTACAGGCTGCAGGTGTCGGTGCCCTCCAGTTTTAAAAGCTGTAATTTGCTCCTACGGGCAGCAGCTGGCGGTTACCTCCGTTTTTAAAAGCTGTAATTTGCACTTACGGGCAGCAGATGGCGAAGCCCTCAGTTTTTAAAGCTGTACTTTGCTCCTACGGGCAGCAGGTGGCGGTGCTCATCGTTTTAAAAAGCCTGTAATTTGCTCCTACAGGCTGCAGGTGGTGGTGCCCTCCGTTTTTAAAAGCTGTAATTTGCTCCTACGGGCAGCAGGTGGCGGTGCCCTCCGTTTTAAAAGCTGTTATTTGCCCCTACGGGCAGCAGGTGGCGGTACCATCCGTTTTTAAAGCTGTAATTAACTCCTACGGGCAGCAGGTGGCGGTGTCCTCCATTTTAAAATCTGTAATTTGCACCTACGGGCAGCAGGTGGCGGTGCCCTCCGTTTTTAAAGCTGTAATTTGCTCTTTCGGGCAGCAGGTGGCGGTGCCCTCCGTTTTCAAGGCCTGTAATTTGCTCATACAGGCAGCAGGTGGTGGTACCCTCCGTTTATAAAGCCTGTAATTTGCACCTACAGGCAGCAGGTGGCAGTACCCTCCATTTTTAAAAGCCTGTAAATTGCTCCTACAGGCAGCAGTTGGTGGTGCCCTCCGTTTTAAAAGCTGTTTTTGCACCTACGGGCAGCAGGTGGCGGTGCCCTTCGCTTTTAAAGCTGTAATTTGCTCCTACAGGCAGCAGCTGGCGGTGCCCTCCATTTTAAACTCTGTAATTTGCTCCTACGGCCAGCAGCTGGCCCTACCCTCCGTTTTTAATGCGCTCCTACAGGCAGCAGGTGGCGGTACCCTCCGTTTTTAAAGCTGTCATTTGCTCCTACGGGTAGCAGGTGGCGGTACCCATGTTTTAAAAGCTGTAATTTGCTCCTATGGGCAGCAGGTGGTGGTACCTTCCATTTTTAAAATCTGTAATTTGCACTTACGGGCAGCAGGTGGCGGTAACCTCCGTTTTTAAAAGCTGTAATTGGCTCCTACGGGCAGCAGGTGGCGGTGGCCTCAGTTTTTAAAAGATGTAATTTGCTCCTACGGGCAGCAGGTGGCGGTACCCTCCGTTTTTAATGTGCTCCTACAGGCAGCAGGTGGCGGTACCCTCCGTTTTTAAAGCTGTAATTTGCTCCCACGGGCGGCAGGTGGCAGTACCCATGCTTTAAAAGCTGCATTTTTTTCCTACGGGCAGCAGGGGGCGGTACCCTCCGTTTTTAAAAGCTGTAATTTGATCATACGGTCAGCAGGTGGCAGTACCCTCCGTTTTTAAAGTTGTAATTTGCACCTACGGGAAGCAGCTGGCAGTACCCTCCGTTTTTAAAGCTGTAATTTGCTCCTACGGGCAGCAGGTGGCGGTGCCCTCCCTTTTAAAATCTGTAATTTGCAACTACGGGCAGCAGGTGGCGGTGCCCTCCGTTTTTAAAAGCTGTCATTTGCTCCTGTCGGCAGCAGATGGCGGTACACTCCGTTTTTAAAAGCTGTAACTTGATCCTACGGGCAGCAGGTGGCGGTACCGCCGTTTTTAAAAGATGTAATTTGCTCCTACGGGCAGCAGGTGGCGGTGCCCTCTGTTTTCAAGAGCTGTAATTTGCTCATACAGGCAGCAGCTGGTGGTACCCTCTGTGTTTAATGCGCTCCTACAGGTGGCGCTACCCTCCGTTTTTAAAGCTGTAATTTGCCGCTACAAGCAGCAGGTGGCGGTACCCATGTTTTAAAATCTGTAATTTGCTTCTACGGGCAGCAGGTGGCGGTACCCTCAGTTATTAAAGCTTTAATTTGCTCCTAGGGGCAGCAGCTGGCGGTACCCTCCACTTTTAAAAGCTGTAATTTTCTCCGGGCAGCAGTTGGCGGTGCCCTCTGTTTTTAAAAGCTGTAATTTGCTCATACGGGCAGCAGGTGGCAGTAACCTCCGTTTTTAAAGTTGTAATTTGCACCTACGGGAAGCAGGTGGCAGTACCCTCCATTTTAAAGCTGTAATTTGCTCCTACGGGCAGCAGGTGGCGGTGCCCTCCGTTTTTAAAGCTGTAGTTTGCTCTTACGGGCAGCAGGTGGCGATTCTCATGTTTTAAAAGCTGTAAATTGCTCCCAATGGCAGCAGGTGCCGGTGCCCACCATTTTAAAAAGCCTGTAATTTCCACTTACGGGCAGCAGGTGGCGGTGCCCTTCGTTTCTAAAGCTGTAATTTGCTCCTAGGGGCAGCAGGTGTCGGTACCCTCCATTTTTAAAAGCTGTAATTTGCTCCGGGCAGCAGATGGCGGTGCCCTCCGTTTTTAAAAGCTGTAATTTGCTCCTATGGGCAGCAGGTGGCGGTGCCCCCCATTTTTAAAACTGTAATTTGCTCCAACGGGCAGCAGTGGCGGTGCTCTAAGTTTTTAAAAGCTGTAAATTGCTCCTACGGGTAGCAGGTGGCGATGCCCACCTTTTTCAAAAGCCTGTAATTAGCACTTACGGGCAGCAGGTGGCGGTGCCCTTCGTTTTTAAAAGCTGTAATTTGCCCCTACGGGCAGCAGGTGGCGGTGCGCTCTATTTTTAAAGCTGTAATTTGCACTTACGGGCAGCAGATGGCGGCGCCCTCCGTTTTTAAAAGCTGTAATTTGCTCCTACAGGCAGCAGGTGGCGACGCCCACCGTTGTAAAAACCCTGTAATTTGCACTTACGGGCAGCAGGTGGTGGTGCCCTCCGTTTTTAAAAGCTTTAATTTGCTCCTACGGGCAGCAGTTGGCGATGCCCACCGTTTTAAAAACCCTGTAATTTGCACTTATGGGCAGCAGGTGGTGGTACCCTTCGTTTTTAAAAGCTGTAATTTGCTCCTACGGGCAGCAGTGGCGGTGCTCTCCGTTTTTAAAAGCTGTAAATTGCTCCTACAGGCAGCAGGTGGCGACGCCCTCCGTTTTTAAAAGCTGTAATTTGCTCCTACAGGCAACACCGAGCGGTACCCTCCGTTTTTAATGCGCTCCTACAGGCAGCAGGTGGCGCTACCCTCCGTTTTTAAAGCTGTAATTTGCTTCTACAGGCAGCAGCAGGCGCAACCATGTTTTAAAATCTGTAATTTGCTTCTACGAGCGGCAGGTGGCGGTACCTTCCATTTTTAAAGCTGTAATTTGCTCCTACGGGCAGCAGTTGGCGGTACCCTCCATTTTTAAAAGCTGTAATTTGCTCCTACGGGCAGCAGGTGGCGGTGCCCTCCGTTTTTAAAAGCTGTAATTTGATCCTACGGGCAGCAGGTGGCGGTACCCATGTTTTAAAGGCTGTAATTTGCACTTACGGGCAGCAGGTGGCCGTGCCCTCCGTTTTTAAAAGCTGTAATTTGCTCCGACAGGTAGCAGGTGGCGGTGCTCTCCATTTTTAAAAGCCTGTAATTTGCTCCTACAGGCTGCAGGTGGCGGTGCCCTCCAGTTTTAAAAGCTGTAATTTGCTCCTACGGGCAGCAGCTGGTGGTTACCTCCGTTTTTAAAAGCTGTAATTTGCACTTACGGGCAGCAGATGGCGAAGCCCTCAGTTTTTAAAGCTGTACTTTGCTCCTACGGGCAGCAGGTGGCGGTGCTCATCGTTTTAAAAAGCCTGTAATTTGCTCCTACAGGCTGCAGGTGGTGGTGCCCTCCGTTTTTAAAAGCTGTAATTTGCTCCTACGGGCAGCAGGTGGCGGTGCCCTCCGTTTTAAAAGCTGTTATTTGCTCCTACAGGCAGCAGGTGGCGACGCCCTCCGTTTTTAAAAGCTTTAATTTGCTCCTACGGGCAGCAGATGGCAATGCCCACCGTTTTAAAAACCCTGTAATTTGCACTTACGGGCAGCAGGTGGTGGTGCCCTCCCTTTTTAAAAGCTTTAATTTGCTCCTACGGGCAGCAGTTGGCGATGCCCACCGTTTTAAAAACCCTGTAATTTGCACTTATGGGCAGCAGGTGGTGGTACCCTTCGTTTTTAAAAGCTGTAATTTGCTCCTACGGGCAGCAGTGGCGGTGCTCTCCGTTTTTAAAAGCTGTAAATTGCTCCTACAGGCAGCAGGTGGCGACGCCCTCCGTTTTTAAAAGCTGTAATTTGCTCCTACAGGCAACACCGAGCGGTACCCTCCGTTTTTAATGCGCTCCTACAGGCAGCAGGTGGCGCTACCCTCCGTTTTTAAAGCTGTAATTTGCTTCTACAGGCAGCAGCAGGCGCAACCATGTTTTAAAATCTGTAATTTGCTTCTACGAGCGGCAGGTGGCGGTACCTTCCATTTTTAAAGCTGTAATTTGCTCCTACGGGCAGCAGTTGGCGGTACCCTCCATTTTTAAAAGCTGTAATTTGCTCCTACGGGCAGCAGGTGGCGGTGCCCTCCGTTTTTAAAAGCTGTAATTTGATCCTACGGGCAGCAGGTGGCGGTACCCATGTTTTAAAGGCTGTAATTTGCACTTACGGGCAGCAGGTGGCGGTGCCCTCCGTTTTTAAAAGCTGTAATTTGCTCCGACAGGTAGCAGGTGGCGGTGCTCTCCATTTTTAAAAGCCTGTAATTTGCTCCTACAGGCTGCAGGTGGCGGTGCCCTCCAGTTTTAAAAGCTGTAATTTGCTCCTACGGGCAGCAGCTGGTGGTTACCTCCGTTTTTAAAAGCTGTAATTTGCACTTACGGGCAGCAGATGGCGAAGCCCTCAGTTTTTAAAGCTGTACTTTGCTCCTACGGGCAGCAGGTGGCGGTGCTCATCGTTTTAAAAAGCCTGTAATTTGCTCCTACAGGCTGCAGGTGGTGGTGCCCTCCGTTTTTAAAAGCTGTAATTTGCTCCTACGGGCAGCAGGTGGCGGTGCCCTCCGTTTTAAAAGCTGTTATTTGCTCCTACAGGCAGCAGGTGGCGACGCCCTCCGTTTTTAAAAGCTTTAATTTGCCCCTACGGGCAGCAGATGGCAATGCCCACCGTTTTAAAAATCCTGTAATTTGCACTTACGGGCAGCAGGTGGTGGTGCCCTCCGTTTTTAAAAGCTTTAATTTGCTCCTACGGGCAGCAGTTGGCGATGCCCACCGTTTTAAAAACCCTGTAATTTGCACTTATGGGCAGCAGGTGGTGGTACCCTTCGTTTTTAAAAGCTGTAATTTGCTCCTACGGGCAGCAGTGGCGGTGCTCTCCGTTTTTAAAAGCTGTAAATTGCTCCTACAGGCAGCAGGTGGCGACGCCCTCCGTTTTTAAAAGCTGTAATTTGCTCCTACAGGCAACACCGAGCGGTACCCTCCGTTTTTAATGCGCTCCTACAGGCAGCAGGTGGCGCTACCCTCCGTTTTTAAAGCTGTAATTTGCTTCTACAGGCAGCAGCAGGCGCAACCATGTTTTAAAATCTGTAATTTGCTTCTACGAGCAGCAGGTGGCGGTACCCTCCATTTTTAAAGCTGTAATTTGCTCCTACGGGCAGCAGTTGGCGGTACCCTGCATTTTTAAAAGCTGTAATTTGCTCCTACGGGCAGCAGGTGGCGGTGCCCTCCATTTTTAAAAGCTGTAATTTGATCCTACGGGCAGCAGGTGGCGGTACCCATGTTTTAAAGGCTGTAATTTGCACTTACGGGCAGCAGGTGGCGGTGCCCTCCGTTTTTAAAAGCTGTAATTTGCTCCGACAGGTAGCAGGTGGCGGTGCTCTCCATTTTTAAAAGCCTGTAATTTGCTCCTACAGGCTGCAGGTGGCGGTGCCCTCCAGTTTTAAAAGCTGTAATTTGCTCCTACGGGCAGCAGCTGGTGGTTACCTCCGTTTTTAAAAGCTGTAATTTGCACTTACGGGCAGCAGATGGCGAAGCCCTCAGTTTTTAAAGCTGTACTTTGCTCCTACGGGCAGCAGGTGGCGGTGCTCATCGTTTTAAAAAGCCTGTAATTTGCTCCTACAGGCTGCAGGTGGTGGTGCCCTCCGTTTTTAAAAGCTGTAATTTGCTCCTACGGGCAGCAGGTGGCGGTGCCCTCCGTTTTAAAAGCTGTTATTTGCTCCTACGGGCAGCAGGTGGCGGTGCCCTCCGTTTTTAAAAGCTGTAATTTGCTCATACGGGCAGCAGGTGGCAGTAACCTCCGTTTTTAAAGTTGTAATTTGCACCGACGGGCAGCAGGTGGCAGTACCCTCCATTTTAAAAGCTGTAATTTGCTCCTACGGGCAGCAGGTGGCGGTGCCTTCCGTTTTTAAAGCTGTAATTTGCTCTTACGGGCAGCAGGTGGCGATACTCATGTTTTAAAAGCTGTAAATTGCTCCCAATGGCAGCAGGTGGCGGTGCCCACCATTTTAAAAAGCCTGTAATTTCCACTTACGGGCAGCAGGTGGCGGCGCCCTTTGTTTTTAAAAGCCTGTCATTTGCTCATACGGGCAGCAGGTGCCGGTGCACTTCATTTTTAAAAGCTGTAACTTGCCCCTACGGGCAGCAGGTGGTGGTGCGCTCCATTTTTAAAAGCTGTAATTTGCACTTACAGGCAGCAGATGGCGGCACCCTCCGTTTTTAAAAGCCTGTACTTTGCACTTACGGGCAGCCCGTGGCGGTGCCCATCGTTTTTAAAAGCTGTGATTTGCCTCTACGGGCAGCAGGTGGCGGTGCCCTCCTTTTTTAAAAGCTGTAATTTGCCCCTACAGGCAGCAGGTGGCGACGCCCTCCGTTTTTAAAGCTGTAATTTGCTCCTAGGGGCGGCAGGTGTCGGTACCCTCCATTTTTCAAAGCTGTAATTTGCTCCGGGCAGCAGTTGGCGGTGCCCTCCGTTTTTAAAAGCTGTAATTTGCTCCTATGGGCAGCAGGTGGCGGTTCCCCCCATTTTTAAAACTGTAATTTGCTCCAACGGGCAGCAGGTGGCGGTACCCATGTTTTAAAGGCTGTAATTTGCTCCTACTGGCAGCAGTAGCAGTGCTCTCCATTTTTAAAAGCTGTAAATTGCTCCTAAAGGCAGCAGGTGGCTTGTCCCTCGTTTTAAAAAGCCTGTAATTTGCACATATGGGCAGCAGGTGGCGGCGCCCTTCGGTTTTAAATGCCTGTATTTTGCACCTACGGGCAGCAGGTGGTGGTGGCCTTCGTTTTTAAAAGCTGTAATTTGCTCCTACGGGCAGCAGTGGCGGTGCTCTCCGTTTTTAAAAGCTGTAAATTGCTCCTACAGGCAGCAGGTGGCGACGCCCTCCGTTTTTAAAAGCTGTAATTTGCTCCTACAGGCAGCACCGAGCGGTACCCTCCGTTTTTAATGCGCTCCTACAGGCAGCAGGTGGCGCTACCCTCCGTTTTTAAAGCTGTAATTTGCTTCTACAGGCAGCAGCAGGCGGAACCATGTTTTAAAATCTGTAATTTGCTTCTACGGGCAGCAGGTGTCGGTACCCTCCATTTTTAAAAGCTGTAATTTGCTCCGGGCAGCAGTTGGCGGTGCCCTCCGTTTTTAAAAGCTGTAAATTGCTCCTACGGGCAGCAGGTGGCTTGTCCCCCGTTTTAAAAAGCCTGTAATTTGCACATATGGGCAGCAGTGGCGGCGCTCTTCGGTTTTAAATGCCTGTATTTTGCACCTACGGGCAGCAGGTGGTGGTGGCCTTCGTTTTTAAAAGCTGTAATTTGCTCCTACGGGCAGCAGTGGCGGTGCTCTCCGTTTTTAAAAGCTGTAAATTGCTCCTACAGGCAGCAGGTGGCGACGCCCTCCGTTTTTAAAAGCTGTAATTTGCTCCTACAGGCAGCACCGAGCGGTACCCTCCATTTTTAATGCGCTCCTACAGGCAGCAGGTGGCACTACCCTCCGTTTTTAAAGGTGTAATTTGCTCCTACAGGCAGCAGGTGGCGGTACCCATGTTTTTAAATGTGTAATTTGCTTCTATGGGCAGCAGGTGGCGGTACCCTCCGTTTTTAAAGCTGTAATTTGCTCCTAGGGGCGGCAGGTGTCGGTACCCTCCATTTTTAAAAGCTGTAATTTGCTCCGGGCAGCAGTTGGCGGTGCCCTCCGTTTTTAAAAGCTGTAATTTGCTCCTATGGGCAGCAGGTGGCGGTGCCCCCCATTTTTCAAACTGTAATTTGCTCCAACGGGCAGCAGTGGCGGTGCTCTCCGTTTTTAAAAGCTGTAATTTGCTCCTACGGGCAGCAGTGGCGGTGCTCTCCGTTTTTAAAAGCTGTAAATTGCTCCTACAGGCAGCAGGTGGCGACGCCCTCCGTTTTTAAAAGCTGTAATTTGCTCCTACAGGCAGCACCGAGCGGTACCCTCCGTTTTTAATGCGCTCCTACAGGCAGCAGGTGGCGCTACCCTCCGTTTTTAAAGCTGTAATTTGCTTCTACAGGCAGCAGCAGGCGGAACCATGTTTTAAAATCTGTAATTTGCTTCTACGGGCAGCAGGTGGCGGCACCCTCCATTTTTAAAGCTGTAATTTGCTCCTACGGGCAGCAGTTGGCGGTACCCTCCATTTTTAAAAGCTGTAATTTGATCCTACGGGCAGCAGGTGGCGGTACCCATGTTTTAAAGGCTGTAATTTGCTCCAACGGGCAGCAGTGGCGGTGCTCTAAGTATTTAAAAGCTGTAAATTGCTCCTACCGGTAACAGGTGGCGATGCCCACCTTTTTCAAAAGCCTGTAATTTGCACTTACGGGCAGCAGGTGGTGGTGCCCTCCGTTTTTAAAAGCCTGTAATTTACACTTACGGGCAGCAGGTGGCAGTGCCCTCCGTTTTTAAAAGCTGTTATTTGCTCCAACATGCAGCAGGTGGCCGTGCCCTCCGTTTTTAAAAGCTGTAATTTGCTCCTACAGGTAGCAGGTGGCGGTGCTCTCCATTTTTAAAAGCCTGTAATTTGCTCCTACAGGCTGCAGGTGGCGGTGCCCTCCAGTTTTAAAAGCTGTAATTTGCTCCTACGGGCAGCAGCTGGCGGTTACCTCCGTTTTTAAAAGCTGTAATTTGCACTTACGGGCAGCAGATGGCGAAGCCCTCAGTTTTTAAAGCTGTACTTTGCTCCTACGGGCAGCAGATGGCGGTGCTCATCGTTTTAAAAAGCCTGTAATTTGCTCCTACAGGCTGCAGGTGGTGGTGCCCTCCGTTTTTAAAAGCTGTAATTTGCTCCTACGGGCAGCAGGTGGTGGTGCCCTCCGTTTTAAAAGCTGTTATTTGCCCCTACGGGCAGCAGGTGGCGGTACCATCCGTTTTTAAAGCTGTAATTAACTCCTACGGGCAGCAGGTGGCGGTGTCCTCCATTTTAAAATCTGTAATTTGCACCTACGGGCAGCAGGTGGCGGTGCCCTCCGTTTTTAAAGCTGTAATTTGCTCTTTCGGGCAGCAGGTGGCGGTGCCCTCCGTTTTCAAGGCCTGTAATTTGCTCATACAGGCAGCAGGTGGCGGTACCCTCCGTTTATAAAGCCTGTAATTTGCACCTACAGGCAGCAGGTGGCAGTACCCTCCATTTTTAAAAGCCTGTAAATTGCTCCTACAGGCAGCAGTTGGTGGTGCCCTCCGTTTTAAAAGCTGTTTTTGCACCTACGGGCAGCAGGTGGCGGTGCCCTTCGCTTTTAAAGCTGTAACTTGCTCCTACAGGCAGCAGCTGGCGGTGCCCTCCATTTTAAACTCTGTAATTTGCTCCTACGGCCAGCAGCTGGCCCTACCCTCCGTTTTTAATGCGCTCCTACAGGCAGCAGGTGGCGGTACCCTCCGTTTTTAAAGCTGTAATTTGCTCCCACGGGCGGCAGGTGGCAGTACCCATGCTTTAAAAGCTGCATTTTTTTTCCTACGGGCAGCAGGGGGCGGTACCCTCCGTTTTTAAAAGCTGTAATTTGATCATACGGTCAGCAGGTGGCAGTACCCTCCGTTTTTAAAGTTGTAATTTGCACCTACGGGAAGCAGCTGGCAGTACCCTCCGTTTTTAAAGCTGTAATTTGCTCCTACGGGCAGCAGGTGGCGGTGCCCTCCCTTTTAAAATCTGTAATTTGCAACTACGGGCAGCAGGTGGCGGTGCCCTCCGTTTTTAAAAGCTGTCATTTGCTCCTGTCGGCAGCAGATGGCGGTACACTCCGTTTTTAAAAGCTGTAACTTGATCCTACGGGCAGCAGGTGGCGGTACGGCCGTTTTTAAAAGATGTAATTTGCTCCTACGGGCAGCAGGTGTCGGTGCCCTCTGTTTTCAAGAGCTGTAATTTGCTCATACAGGCAGCAGCTGGTGGTACCCTCTGTGTTTAATGCGCTCCTACAGGTGGCGCTACCCTCCGTTTTTAAAGCTGTAATTTGCCGCTACAAGCAGCAGGTGGCGGTACCCATGTTTTAAAATCTGTAATTTGCTTCTACGGGCAGCAGGTGGCGGTACCCTCAGTTATTAAAGCTTTAATTTGCTCCTAGGGGCAGCAGCTGGCGGTACCCTCCACTTTTAAAAGCTGTAATTTTCTCCGGGCAGCAGTTGGCGGTGCCCTCTGTTTTTAAAAGCTGTAATTTGCTCATACGGGCAGCAGGTGGCAGTAACCTCCGTTTTTAAAGTTGTAATTTGCACCTACGGGAAGCAGGTGGCAGTACCCTCCATTTTTAAAGCTGTAATTTGCTCCTACGGGCAGCAGATGGCGGTGCCCTCCGTTTTTAAAGCTGTAGTTTGCTCTTACGGGCAGCAGGTGGCGATTCTCATGTTTTAAAAGCTGTAAATTGCTCCCAATGGCAGCAGGTGGCGGTGCCCACCATTTTAAAAAGCCTGTAATTTCCACTTACGGGCAGCAGGTGGCGGTGCCCTTCGTTTCTAAAGCTGTAATTTGCTCCTAGGGGCTGCAGGTGTCGGTACCCTCCATTTTTAAAAGCTGTAATTTGCTCCGGGCAGCAGTTGGCGGTGCCCTCCGTTTTTAAAAGCTGTAATTTGCTCCTATGGGCAGCAGGTGGCGGTGCCCCCCATTTTTAAAACTTTAATTTGCTCCAACGGGCAGCAGTGGCGGTGCTCTCCGTTTTTAAAAGCTGTAAATTGCTCCTACAGGCAGCAGGTGGCGACGCCCTCCGTTTTTAAAAGCTGTAATTTGCTCCTACAGGCAGCACCGAGCGGTACCCTCCGTTTTTAATGCGCTCCTACAGGCAGCAGGTGGCGCTACCCTCCGTTTTTAAAGCTGTAATTTGCTTCTACAGGCAGCAGCAGGCGGAACCATGTTTTAAAATCTGTAATTTGCTTCTACGGGCAGCAGGTGACGGTACCCTCCATTTTTAAATCTGTAATTTGCTCCTACGGGCAGCAGGTGTCGGTACCCTCCATTTTTAAAAGCTGTAATTTGCTCCGGGCAGCAGTTGGCGGTGCCCTCCGTTTTTAAAAGCTGTAAATTGCTCCTACGGGCAGCAGGTGGCTTGTCCCCCGTTTTAAAAAGCCTGTAATTTGCACATATGGGCAGCAGTGGCGGCGCTCTTCGGTTTTAAATGCCTGTATTTTGCACCTACGGGCAGCAGGTGGTGGTGGCCTTCGTTTTTAAAAGCTGTAATTTGCTCCTACGGGCAGCAGTGGCGGTGCTCTCCGTTTTTAAAAGCTGTAAATTGCTCCTACAGGCAGCAGGTGGCGACGCCCTCCGTTTTTAAAAGCTGTAATTTGCTCCTACAGGCAGCACCGAGCGGTACCCTCCATTTTTAATGCGCTCCTACAGGCAGCAGGTGGCACTACCCTCCGTTTTTAAAGGTGTAATTTGCTCCTACAGGCAGCAGGTGGCGGTACCCATGTTTTTAAATGTGTAATTTGCTTCTACGGGCAGCAGGTGGCGGTACCCTCCGTTTTTAAAGCTGTAATTTGCTCCTAGGGGCGGCAGGTGTCGGTACCCTCCATTTTTAAAAGCTGTAATTTGCTCCGGGCAGCAGTTGGCGGTGCCCTCCGTTTTTAAAAGCTGTAATTTGCTCCTATGGGCAGCAGGTGGCGGTGCCCCCCATTTTTCAAACTGTAATTTGCTCCAACGGGCAGCAGGTGGCGGTACCCATGTTTTAAAGGCTGTAATTTGCTCCTACGGGCAGCAGTAGCAGTGCTCTCCATTTTTAAAAGCTGTAAATTGCTCCTAAAGGCAGCAGGTGGCTTGTCCCCCGTTTTAAAAAGCCTGTAATTTGCACTTATGGGCAGCAGGTGGCGGCGCCCTGCGGTTTTAAATGCCTGTATTTTGCACTTACGGGCAGCAGGTGGTGGTGCCCTTCGTTTTTAAAAGCTGTAATTTGCTCCAACGGGCAGCAGTGGCGGTGCTCTCCGTTTTTAAAAGCTGTAATTTGCTCCTACGGGCAGCAGTGGCGGTGCTCTCCGTTTTTAAAAGCTGTAAATTGCTCCTACAGGCAGCAGGTGGCGACGCCCTCCGTTTTTAAAAGCTGTAATTTGCTCCTACAGGCAGCACCGAGCGGTACCCTCCGTTTTTAATGCGCTCCTACAGGCAGCAGGTGGCGCTACCCTCCGTTTTTAAAGCTGTAATTTGCTTCTACAGGCAGCAGCAGGCGGAACCATGTTTTAAAATCTGTAAATTGCTTCTACGGGCAGCAGGTGGCGGCACCCTCCATTTTTAAAGCTGTAATTTGCTCCTACGGGCAGCAGTTGGCGGTACCCTCCATTTTTAAAAGCTGTAATTTGATTCTACGGGCAGCAGGTGGCGGTACCCATGTTTTAAAGGCTGTAATTTGCTCCAACGGGCAGCAGTGGCGGTGCTCTAAGTTTTTAAAAGCTGTAAATTGCTCCTACCGGTAACAGGTGGCGATGCCCACCTTTTTCAAAAGCCTGTAATTTGCACTTACGGGCAGCAGGTGGCGGTGCCCTTCGTTTTTAAAAGCTGTAATTTGCCCCTACGGGCAGCAGGTGGCGGTGCGCTCCAGTTTTAAAAGCTGTAATTTGCACTTACGGACAGCAGATGGCGGCGCCTTCCATTTTTAAAAGCTGTAATTTGCTCCTACGGGCAGCAGATGGCGATGCCCACCGTTTTAAAAAGCCTGTAATTTGCACTTACGGGCAGCAGGTGGTGGTGCCCTCCGTTTTTAAAAGCCTGTAATTTACACTTACGGGCAGCAGGTGGCAGTGCCCTCCGTTTTTAAAAGCTGTTATTTGCTCCAACATGCAGCAGGTGGCCGTGCCCTCCGTTTTTAAAAGCTGTAATTTGCTCCTACAGGTAGCAGGTGGCGGTGCTCTCCATTTTTAAAAGCCTGTAATTTGCTCCTACAGGCTGCAGGTGGCGGTGCCCTCCAGTTTTAAAAGCTGTAATTTGCTCCTACGGGCAGCAGCTGGCGGTTACCTCCGTTTTTAAAAGCTGTAATTTGCACTTACGGGCAGCAGATGGCGAAGCCCTCAGTTTTTAAAGCTGTACTTTGCTCCTACGGGCAGCAGGTGGCGGTGCTCATCGTTTTAAAAAGCCTGTAATTTGCTCCTACAGGCTGCAGGTGGTGGTGCCCTCCGTTTTTAAAAGCTGTAATTTGCTCCTACGGGCAGCAGGTGGCGGTGCCCTCCGTTTTAAAAGCTGTTATTTGCCCCTACGGGCAGCAGGTGGCGGTACCATCCGTTTTTAAAGCTGTAATTAACTCCTACGGGCAGCAGGTGGCGGTGTCCTCCATTTTAAAATCTGTAATTTGCACCTACGGGCAGCAGGTGGCGGTGCCCTCCGTTTTTAAAGCTGTAATTTGCTCTTTCGGGCAGCAGGTGGCGGTGCCCTCCGTTTTCAAGGCCTGTAATTTGCTCATACAGGCAGCAGGTGGTGGTACCCTCCGTTTATAAAGCCTGTAATTTGCACCTACAGGCAGCAGGTGGCAGTACCCTCCATTTTTAAAAGCCTGTAAATTGCTCCTACAGGCAGCAGTTGGTGGTGCCCTCCGTTTTAAAAGCTGTTTTTGCACCTACGGGCAGCAGGTGGCGGTGCCCTTCGCTTTTAAAGCTGTAATTTGCTCCTACAGGCAGCAGCTGGCGGTGCCCTCCATTTTAAACTCTGTAATTTGCTCCTACGGCCAGCAGCTGGCCCTACCCTCCGTTTTTAATGCGCTCCTACAGGCAGCAGGTGGCGGTACCCTCCGTTTTTAAAGCTGTCATTTGCTCCTACGGGTAGCAGGTGGCGGTACCCATGTTTTAAAAGCTGTAATTTGCTCCTATGGGCAGCAGGTGGTGGTACCTTCCATTTTTAAAATCTGTAATTTGCACTTACGGGCAGCAGGTGGCGGTAACCTCCGTTTTTAAAAGCTGTAATTGGCTCCTACGGGCAGCAGGTGGCGGTGGCCTCAGTTTTTAAAAGATGTAATTTGCTCCTACGGGCAGCAGGTGGCGGTACCCTCCGTTTTTAATGCGCTCCTACAGGCAGCAGGTGGCGGTACCCTCCGTTTTTAAAGCTGTAATTTGCTCCCACGGGCGGCAGGTGGCAGTACCCATGCTTTAAAAGCTGCATTTTTTTCCTACGGGCAGCAGGGGGCGGTACCCTCCGTTTTTAAAAGCTGTAATTTGATCATACGGTCAGCAGGTGGCAGTACCCTCCGTTTTTAAAGTTGTAATTTGCACCTACGGGAAGCAGCTGGCAGTACCCTCCGTTTTTAAAGCTGTAATTTGCTCCTACGGGCAGCAGGTGGCGGTGCCCTCCCTTTTAAAATCTGTAATTTGCAACTACGGGCAGCAGGTGGCGGTGCCCTCCGTTTTTCAAAGCTGTCATTTGCTCCTGTCGGCAGCAGATGGCGGTACACTCCGTTTTTAAAAGCTGTAACTTGATCCTACGGGCAGCAGGTGGCGGTACCGCCGTTTTTAAAAGATGTAATTTGCTCCTACGGGCAGCAGGTGGCGGTGCCCTCTGTTTTCAAGAGCTGTAATTTGCTCATACAGGCAGCAGCTGGTGGTACCCTCTGTGTTTAATGCGCTCCTACAGGTGGCGCTACCCTCCGTTTTTAAAGCTGTAATTTGCCGCTACAAGCAGCAGGTGGCGGTACCCATGTTTTAAAATCTGTAATTTGCTTCTACGGGCAGCAGGTGGCGGTACCCTCAGTTATTAAAGCTTTAATTTGCTCCTAGGGGCAGCAGCTGGCGGTACCCTCCACTTTTAAAAGCTGTAATTTTCTCCGGGCAGCAGTTGGCGGTGCCCTCTGTTTTTAAAAGCTGTAATTTGCTCATACGGGCAGCAGGTGGCAGTAACCTCCGTTTTTAAAGTTGTAATTTGCACCTACGGGAAGCAGGTGGCAGTACCCTCCATTTTAAAGCTGTAATTTGCTCCTACGGGCAGCAGGTGGCGGTGCCCTCCGTTTTTAAAGCTGTAGTTTGCTCTTACGGGCAGCAGGTGGCGATTCTCATGTTTTAAAAGCTGTAAATTGCTCCCAATGGCAGCAGGTGCCGGTGCCCACCATTTTAAAAAGCCTGTAATTTCCACTTACGGGCAGCAGGTGGCGGTGCCCTTCGTTTCTAAAGCTGTAATTTGCTCCTAGGGGCAGCAGGTGTCGGTACCCTCCATTTTTAAAAGCTGTAATTTGCTCCGGGCAGCAGATGGCGGTGCCCTCCGTTTTTAAAAGCTGTAATTTGCTCCTATGGGCAGCAGGTGGCGGTGCCCCCCATTTTTAAAACTGTAATTTGCTCCAACGGGCAGCAGTGGCGGTGCTCTAAGTTTTTAAAAGCTGTAAATTGCTCCTACGGGTAGCAGGTGGCGATGCCCACCTTTTTAAAAGCCTGTAATTAGCACTTACGGGCAGCAGGTGGCGGTGCCCTTCGTTTTTAAAAGCTGTAATTTGCCCCTACGGGCAGCAGGTGGCGGTGCGCTCTATTTTTAAAGCTGTAATTTGCACTTACGGGCAGCAGATGGCGGCGCCCTCCGTTTTTAAAAGCTGTAATTTGCTCCTACAGGCAGCAGGTGGCGACGCCCACCGTTGTAAAAACCCTGTAATTTGCACTTACGGGCAGCAGGTGGTGGTGCCCTCCGTTTTTAAAAGCTTTAATTTGCTCCTACGGGCAGCAGTTGGCGATGCCCACCGTTTTAAAAACCCTGTAATTTGCACTTATGGGCAGCAGGTGGTGGTACCCTTCGTTTTTAAAAGCTGTAATTTGCTCCTACGGGCAGCAGTGGCGGTGCTCTCCGTTTTTAAAAGCTGTAAATTGCTCCTACAGGCAGCAGGTGGCGACGCCCTCCGTTTTTAAAAGCTGTAATTTGCTCCTACAGGCAACACCGAGCGGTACCCTCCGTTTTTAATGCGCTCCTACAGGCAGCAGGTGGCGCTACCCTCCGTTTTTAAAGCTGTAATTTGCTTCTACAGGCAGCAGCAGGCGCAACCATGTTTTAAAATCTGTAATTTGCTTCTACGAGCGGCAGGTGGCGGTACCTTCCATTTTTAAAGCTGTAATTTGCTCCTACGGGCAGCAGTTGGCGGTACCCTCCATTTTTAAAAGCTGTAATTTGCTCCTACGGGCAGCAGGTGGCGGTGCCCTCCGTTTTTAAAAGCTGTAATTTGATCCTACGGGCAGCAGGTGGCGGTACCCATGTTTTAAAGGCTGTAATTTGCACTTACGGGCAGCAGGTGGCCGTGCCCTCCGTTTTTAAAAGCTGTAATTTGCTCCGACAGGTAGCAGGTGGCGGTGCTCTCCATTTTTAAAAGCCTGTAATTTGCTCCTACAGGCTGCAGGTGGCGGTGCCCTCCAGTTTTAAAAGCTGTAATTTGCTCCTACGGGCAGCAGCTGGTGGTTACCTCCGTTTTTAAAAGCTGTAATTTGCACTTACGGGCAGCAGATGGCGAAGCCCTCAGTTTTTAAAGCTGTACTTTGCTCCTACGGGCAGCAGGTGGCGGTGCTCATCGTTTTAAAAAGCCTGTAATTTGCTCCTACAGGCTGCAGGTGGTGGTGCCCTCCGTTTTTAAAAGCTGTAATTTGCTCCTACGGGCAGCAGGTGGCGGTGCCCTCCGTTTTAAAAGCTGTTATTTGCTCCTACAGGCAGCAGGTGGCGACGCCCTCCGTTTTTAAAAGCTTTAATTTGCTCCTACGGGCAGCAGATGGCAATGCCCACCGTTTTAAAAACCCTGTAATTTGCACTTACGGGCAGCAGGTGGTGGTGCCCTCCCTTTTTAAAAGCTTTAATTTGCTCCTACGGGCAGCAGTTGGCGATGCCCACCGTTTTAAAAACCCTGTAATTTGCACTTATGGGCAGCAGGTGGTGGTACCCTTCGTTTTTAAAAGCTGTAATTTGCTCCTACGGGCAGCAGTGGCGGTGCTCTCCGTTTTTAAAAGCTGTAAATTGCTCCTACAGGCAGCAGGTGGCGACGCCCTCCGTTTTTAAAAGCTGTAATTTGCTCCTACAGGCAACACCGAGCGGTACCCTCCGTTTTTAATGCGCTCCTACAGGCAGCAGGTGGCGCTACCCTCCGTTTTTAAAGCTGTAATTTGCTTCTACAGGCAGCAGCAGGCGCAACCATGTTTTAAAATCTGTAATTTGCTTCTACGAGCGGCAGGTGGCGGTACCTTCCATTTTTAAAGCTGTAATTTGCTCCTACGGGCAGCAGTTGGCGGTACCCTCCATTTTTAAAAGCTGTAATTTGCTCCTACGGGCAGCAGGTGGCGGTGCCCTCCGTTTTTAAAAGCTGTAATTTGATCCTACGGGCAGCAGGTGGCGGTACCCATGTTTTAAAGGCTGTAATTTGCACTTACGGGCAGCAGGTGGCGGTGCCCTCCGTTTTTAAAAGCTGTAATTTGCTCCGACAGGTAGCAGGTGGCGGTGCTCTCCATTTTTAAAAGCCTGTAATTTGCTCCTACAGGCTGCAGGTGGCGGTGCCCTCCAGTTTTAAAAGCTGTAATTTGCTCCTACGGGCAGCAGCTGGTGGTTACCTCCGTTTTTAAAAGCTGTAATTTGCACTTACGGGCAGCAGATGGCGAAGCCCTCAGTTTTTAAAGCTGTACTTTGCTCCTACGGGCAGCAGGTGGCGGTGCTCATCGTTTTAAAAAGCCTGTAATTTGCTCCTACAGGCTGCAGGTGGTGGTGCCCTCCGTTTTTAAAAGCTGTAATTTGCTCCTACGGGCAGCAGGTGGCGGTGCCCTCCGTTTTAAAAGCTGTTATTTGCTCCTACAGGCAGCAGGTGGCGACGCCCTCCGTTTTTAAAAGCTTTAATTTGCCCCTACGGGCAGCAGATGGCAATGCCCACCGTTTTAAAAACCCTGTAATTTGCACTTACGGGCAGCAGGTGGTGGTGCCCTCCGTTTTTAAAAGCTTTAATTTGCTCCTACGGGCAGCAGTTGGCGATGCCCACCGTTTTAAAAACCCTGTAATTTGCACTTATGGGCAGCAGGTGCTGGTACCCTTCGTTTTTAAAAGCTGTAATTTGCTCCTACGGGCAGCAGTGGCGGTGCTCTCCGTTTTTAAAAGCTGTAAATTGCTCCTACAGGCAGCAGGTGGCGACGCCCTCCGCTTTTAAAAGCTGTAATTTGCTCCTACAGGCAACACCGAGCGGTACCCTCCGTTTTTAATGCGCTCCTACAGGCAGCAGGTGGCGCTACCCTCCGTTTTTAAAGCTGTAATTTGCTTCTACAGGCAGCAGCAGGCGCAACCATGTTTTAAAATCTGTAATTTGCTTCTACGAGCAGCAGGTGGCGGTACCCTCCATTTTTAAAGCTGTAATTTGCTCCTACGGGCAGCAGTTGGCGGTACCCTCCATTTTTAAAAGCTGTAATTTGCTCCTACGGGCAGCAGGTGGCGGTGCCCTCCATTTTTAAAAGCTGTAATTTGATCCTACGGGCAGCAGGTGGCGGTACCCATGTTTTAAAGGCTGTAATTTGCACTTACGGGCAGCAGGTGGCGGTGCCCTCCGTTTTTAAAAGCTGTAATTTGCTCCGACAGGTAGCAGGTGGCGGTGCTCTCCATTTTTAAAAGCCTGTAATTTGCTCCTACAGGCTGCAGGTGGCGGTGCCCTCCAGTTTTAAAAGCTGTAATTTGCTCCTACGGGCAGCAGCTGGTGGTTACCTCCGTTTTTAAAAGCTGTAATTTGCACTTACGGGCAGCAGATGGCGAAGCCCTCAGTTTTTAAAGCTGTACTTTGCTCCTACGGGCAGCAGGTGGCGGTGCTCATCGTTTTAAAAAGCCTGTAATTTGCTCCTACAGGCTGCAGGTGGTGGTGCCCTCCGTTTTTAAAAGCTGTAATTTGCTCCTACGGGCAGCAGGTGGCGGTGCCCTCCGTTTTAAAAGCTGTTATTTGCTCCTACGGGCAGCAGGTGGCGGTGCCCTCCGTTTTTAAAAGCTGTAATTTGCTCATACGGGCAGCAGGTGGCAGTAACCTCCGTTTTTAAAGTTGTAATTTGCACCGACGGGCAGCAGGTGGCAGTACCCTCCATTTTAAAAGCTGTAATTTGCTCCTACGGGCAGCAGGTGGCGGTGCCTTCCGTTTTTAAAGCTGTAATTTGCTCTTACGGGCAGCAGGTGGCGATACTCATGTTTTAAAAGCTGTAAATTGCTCCCAATGGCAGCAGGTGGCGGTGCCCACCATTTTAAAAAGCCTGTAATTTCCACTTACGGGCAGCAGGTGGCGGCGCCCTTTGTTTTTAAAAGCCTGTCATTTGCTCATACGGGCAGCAGGTGCCGGTGCACTTCATTTTTAAAAGCTGTAACTTGCCCCTACGGGCAGCAGGTGGTGGTGCGCTCCATTTTTAAAAGCTGTAATTTGCACTTACAGGCAGCAGATGGCGGCACCCTCCGTTTTTAAAAGCCTGTACTTTGCACTTACGGGCAGCCCGTGGCGGTGCCCATCGTTTTTAAAAGCTGTGATTTGCCTCTACGGGCAGCAGGTGGCGGTGCCCTCCTTTTTTAAAAGCTGTAATTTGCCCCTACAGGCAGCAGGTGGCGACGCCCTCCGTTTTTAAAGCTGTAATTTGCTCCTAGGGGCGGCAGGTGTCGGTACCCTCCATTTTTCAAAGCTGTAATTTGCTCCGGGCAGCAGTTGGCGGTGCCCTCCGTTTTTAAAAGCTGTAATTTGCTCCTATGGGCAGCAGGTGGCGGTTCCCCCCATTTTTAAAACTGTAATTTGCTCCAACGGGCAGCAGGTGGCGGTACCCATGTTTTAAAGGCTGTAATTTGCTCCTACTGGCAGCAGTAGCAGTGCTCTCCATTTTTAAAAGCTGTAAATTGCTCCTAAAGGCAGCAGGTGGCTTGTCCCTCGTTTTAAAAAGCCTGTAATTTGCACATATGGGCAGCAGGTGGCGGCGCCCTTCGGTTTTAAATGCCTGTATTTTGCACCTACGGGCAGCAGGTGGTGGTGGCCTTCGTTTTTAAAAGCTGTAATTTGCTCCTACGGGCAGCAGTGGCAGTGCTCTCCGTTTTTAAAAGCTGTAAATTGCTCCTACAGGCAGCAGGTGGCGACGCCCTCCGTTTTTAAAAGCTGTAATTTGCTCCTACAGGCAGCACCGAGCGGTACCCTCCGTTTTTAATGCGCTCCTACAGGCAGCAGGTGGCGCTACCCTCCGTTTTTAAAGCTGTAATTTGCTTCTACAGGCAGCAGCAGGCGGAACCATGTTTTAAAATCTGTAATTTGCTTCTACGGGCAGCAGGTGACGGTACCCTCCATTTTTAAATCTGTAATTTGCTCCTACGGGCAGCAGGTGTCGGTACCCTCCATTTTTAAAAGCTGTAATTTGCTCCGGGCAGCAGTTGGCGGTGCCCTCCGTTTTTAAAAGCTGTAAATTGCTCCTACGGGCAGCAGGTGGCTTGTCCCCCGTTTTAAAAAGCCTGTAATTTGCACATATGGGCAGCAGTGGCGGCGCTCTTCGGTTTTAAATGCCTGTATTTTGCACCTACGGGCAGCAGGTGGTGGTGGCCTTCGTTTTTAAAAGCTGTAATTTGCTCCTACGGGCAGCAGTGGCGGTGCTCTCCGTTTTTAAAAGCTGTAAATTGCTCCTACAGGCAGCAGGTGGCGACGCCCTCCGTTTTTAAAAGCTGTAATTTGCTCCTACAGGCAGCACCGAGCGGTACCCTCCATTTTTAATGCGCTCCTACAGGCAGCAGGTGGCACTACCCTCCGTTTTTAAAGGTGTAATTTGCTCCTACAGGCAGCAGGTGGCGGTACCCATGTTTTTAAATGTGTAATTTGCTTCTACGGGCAGCAGGTGGCGGTACCCTCCGTTTTTAAAGCTGTAATTTGCTCCTAGGGGCGGCAGGTGTCGGTACCCTCCATTTTTAAAAGCTGTAATTTGCTCCGGGCAGCAGTTGGCGGTGCCCTCCGTTTTTAAAAGCTGTAATTTGCTCCTATGGGCAGCAGGTGGCGGTGCCCCCCATTTTTCAAACTGTAATTTGCTCCAACGGGCAGCAGGTGGCGGTACCCATGTTTTAAAGGCTGTAATTTGCTCCTACGGGCAGCAGTAGCAGTGCTCTCCATTTTTAAAAGCTGTAAATTGCTCCTAAAGGCAGCAGGTGGCTTGTCCCCCGTTTTAAAAAGCCTGTAATTTGCACTTATGGGCAGCAGGTGGCGGCGCCCTGCGGTTTTAAATGCCTGTATTTTGCACTTACGGGCAGCAGGTGGTGGTGCCCTTCGTTTTTAAAAGCTGTAATTTGCTCCAACGGGCAGCAGTGGCGGTGCTCTCCGTTTTTAAAAGCTGTAATTTGCTCCTACGGGCAGCAGTGGCGGTGCTCTCCGTTTTTAAAAGCTGTAAATTGCTCCTACAGGCAGCAGGTGGCGACGCCCTCCGTTTTTAAAAGCTGTAATTTGCTCCTACAGGCAGCACCGAGCGGTACCCTCCGTTTTTAATGCGCTCCTACAGGCAGCAGGTGGCGCTACCCTCCGTTTTTAAAGCTGTAATTTGCTTCTACAGGCAGCAGCAGGCGGAACCATGTTTTAAAATCTGTAATTTGCTTCTACGGGCAGCAGGTGGCGGCACCCTCCATTTTTAAAGCTGTAATTTGCTCCTACGGGCAGCAGTTGGCGGTACCCTCCATTTTTAAAAGCTGTAATTTGATCCTACGGGCAGCAGGTGGCGGTACCCATGTTTTAAAGGCTGTAATTTGCTCCAACGGGCAGCAGTGGCGGTGCTCTAAGTTTTTAAAAGCTGTAAATTGCTCCTACCGGTAACAGGTGGCGATGCCCACCTTTTCAAAAGCCTGTAATTTGCACTTACGGGCAGCAGGTGGTGGTGCCCTCCGTTTTTAAAAGCCTGTAATTTACACTTACGGGCAGCAGGTGGCAGTGCCCTCCGTTTTTAAAAGCTGTTATTTGCTCCAACATGCAGCAGGTGGCCGTGCCCTCCGTTTTTAAAAGCTGTAATTTGCTCCTACAGGTAGCAGGTGGCGGTGCTCTCCATTTTTAAAAGCCTGTAATTTGCTCCTACAGGCTGCAGGTGGCGGTGCCCTCCAGTTTTAAAAGCTGTAATTTGCTCCTACGGGCAGCAGCTGGCGGTTACCTCCGTTTTTAAAAGCTGTAATTTGCACTTACGGGCAGCAGATGGCGAAGCCCTCAGTTTTTAAAGCTGTACTTTGCTCCTACGGGCAGCAGATGGCGGAGCTCATCGTTTTAAAAAGCCTGTAATTTGCTCCTACAGGCTGCAGGTGGTGGTGCCCTCCGTTTTTAAAAGCTGTAATTTGCTCCTACGGGCAGCAGGTGGTGGTGCCCTCCGTTTTAAAAGCTGTTATTTGCCCCTACGGGCAGCAGGTGGCGGTACCATCCGTTTTTAAAGCTGTAATTAACTCCTACGGGCAGCAGGTGGCGGTGTCCTCCATTTTAAAATCTGTAATTTGCACCTACGGGCAGCAGGTGGCGGTGCCCTCCGTTTTTAAAGCTGTAATTTGCTCTTTCGGGCAGCAGGTGGCGGTGCCCTCCGTTTTCAAGGCCTGTAATTTGCTCATACAGGCAGCAGGTGGCGGTACCCTCCGTTTATAAAGCCTGTAATTTGCACCTACAGGCAGCAGGTGGCAGTACCCTCCATTTTTAAAAGCCTGTAAATTGCTCCTACAGGCAGCAGTTGGTGGTGCCCTCCGTTTTAAAAGCTGTTTTTGCACCTACGGGCAGCAGGTGGCGGTGCCCTTCGCTTTTAAAGCTGTAATTTGCTCCTACAGGCATCAGCTGGCGGTGCCCTCCATTTTAAACTCTGTAATTTGCTCCTACGGCCAGCAGCTGGCCCTACCCTCCGTTTTTAATGCGCTCCTACAGGCAGCAGGTGGCGGTACCCTCCGTTTTTAAAGCTGTAATTTGCTCCCACGGGCGGCAGGTGGCAGTACCCATGCTTTAAAAGCTGCATTTTTTTTCCTACGGGCAGCAGGGGGCGGTACCCTCCGTTTATAAAAGCTGTAATTTGATCATACGGTCAGCAGGTGGCAGTACCCTCCGTTTTTAAAGTTGTAATTTGCACCTACGGGAAGCAGCTGGCAGTACCCTCCGTTTTTAAAGCTGTAATTTGCTCCTACGGGCAGCAGGTGGCGGTGCCCTCCCTTTTAAAATCTGTAATTTGCAACTACGGGCAGCAGGTGGCGGTGCCCTCCGTTTTTAAAAGCTGTCATTTGCTCCTGTCGGCAGCAGATGGCGGTACACTCCGTTTTTAAAAGCTGTAACTTGATCCTACGGGCAGCAGGTGGCGGTACGGCCGTTTTTAAAAGATGTAATTTGCTCCTACGGGCAGCAGGTGGCGGTACCCATGTTTTAAAGGCTGTAATTTGCTCCTACGGGCAGCAGTAGCAGTGCTCTCCATTTTTAAAAGCTGTAAATTGCTCCTAAAGGCAGCAGGTGGCTTGTCCCCCGTTTTAAAAAGCCTGTAATTTGCACTTATGGGCAGCAGGTGGCGGCGCCCTGCGGTTTTAAATGCCTGTATTTTGCACTTACGGGCAGCAGGTGGTGGTGCCCTTCGTTTTTAAAAGCTGTAATTTGCTCCAACGGGCAGCAGTGGCGGTGCTCTCCGTTTTTAAAAGCTGTAATTTGCTCCTACGGGCAGCAGTGGCGGTGCTCTCCGTTTTTAAAAGCTGTAAATTGCTCCTACAGGCAGCAGGTGGCGCTACCCTCCGTTTTTAAAGATGTAATTTGCTCCTACAGGCAGCACCTAGCGGTACCCTCCGTTTTTAATGCGCTCCTACAGGCAGCAGGTGGCGCTACCCTCCGTTTTTAAAGCTGTAATTTGCTTCTACAGGCAGCAGCAGGCGGAACCATGTTTTAAAATCTGTAATTTGCTTCTACGGGCAGCAGGTGGCGGCACCCTCCATTTTTAAAGCTGTAATTTGCTCCTACGGGCAGCAGTTGGCGGTACCCTCCATTTTTAAAAGCTGTAATTTGATCCTACGGGCAGCAGGTGGCGGTACCCATGTTTTAAAGGCTGTAATTTGCTCCAACGGGCAGCAGTGGCGGTGCTCTCCGTTTTTAAAAGCTGTAAATTGCTCCTACAGGCAGCAGGTGGCGACGCCCTCCGTTTTTAAAAGCTGTAAATTGCTCCTACCGGTAACAGGTGGCGATGCCCACCTTTTTCAAAAGCCTGTAATTTGCACTTACGGGCAGCAGGTGGTGGTGCCCTCCGTTTTTAAAAGCCTGTAATTTACACTTACGGGCAGCAGGTGGCAGTGCCCTCCGTTTTTAAAAGCTGTTTTTTGCTCCAACATGCAGCAGGTGGCCGTGCCCTCCGTTTTTAAAAGCTGTAATTTGCTCCTACAGGTAGCAGGTGGCGGTGCTCTCCATTTTTAAAAGCCTGTAATTTGCTCCTACAGGCTGCAGGTGGCGGTGCCCTCCAGTTTTAAAAGCTGTAATTTGCTCCTACGGGCAGCAGCTGGCGGTTACCTCCGTTTTTAAAAGCTGTAATTTGCACTTACGGGCAGCAGATGGCGAAGCCCTCAGTTTTTAAAGCTGTACTTTGCTCCTACGGGCAGCAGATGGCGGTGCTCATCGTTTTAAAAAGCCTGTAATTTGCTCCTACAGGCTGCAGGTGGTGGTGCCCTCCGTTTTTAAAAGCTGTAATTTGCTCCTACGGGCAGCAGGTGGTGGTGCCCTCCGTTTTAAAAGCTGTTATTTGCCCCTACGGGCAGCAGGTGGCGGTACCATCCGTTTTTAAAGCTGTAATTAACTCCTACGGGCAGCAGGTGGCGGTGTCCTCCATTTTAAAATCTGTAATTTGCACCTACGGGCAGCAGGTGGCGGTGCCCTCCGTTTTTAAAGCTGTAATTTGCTCTTTCGGGCAGCAGGTGGCGGTGCCCTCCGTTTTCAAGGCCTGTAATTTGCTCATACAGGCAGCAGGTGGCGGTACCCTCCGTTTTTAAAAGCCTGTAAATTGCTCCTACAGGCAGCAGTTGGTGGTGCCCTCCGTTTTAAAAGCTGTTTTTGCACCTACGGGCAGCAGGTGGCGGTGCCCTTCGCTTTTAAAGCTGTAATTTGCTCCTACAGGCAGCAGCTGGCGGTGCCCTCCATTTTAAACTCTGTAATTTGCTCCTACGGCCAGCAGCTGGCCCTACCCTCCGTTTTTAATGCGCTCCTACAGGCAGCAGGTGGCGGTACCCTCCGTTTTTAAAGCTGTAATTTGCTCCCACGGGCGGCAGGTGGCAGTACCCATGCTTTAAAAGCTGCATTTTTTTTCCTACGGGCAGCAGGGGGCGGTACCCTCCGTTTTTAAAAGCTGTAATTTGATCATACGGTCAGCAGGTGGCAGTACCCTCCGTTTTTAAAGTTGTAATTTGCACCTACGGGAAGCAGCTGGCAGTACCCTCCGTTTTTAAAGCTGTAATTTGCTCCTACGGGCAGCAGGTGGCGGTGCCCTCCCTTTTAAAATCTGTAATTTGCAACTACGGGCAGCAGGTGGCGGTGCCCTCCGTTTTTAAAAGCTGTCATTTGCTCCTGTCGGCAGCAGATGGCGGTACACTCCGTTTTTAAAAGCTGTAACTTGATCCTACGGGCAGCAGGTGGCGGTACGGCCGTTTTTAAAAGATGTAATTTGCTCCTACGGGCAGCAGGTGGCGGTGCCCTCTGTTTTCAAGAGCTGTAATTTGCTCATACAGGCAGCAGCTGGTGGTACCCTCTGTGTTTAATGCGCTCCTACAGGTGGCGCTACCCTCCGTTTTTAAAGCTGTAATTTGCCGCTACAAGCAGCAGGTGGCGGTACCCATGTTTTAAAATCTGTAATTTGCTTCTACGGGCAGCAGGTGGCGGTACCCTCAGTTATTAAAGCTTTAATTTGCTCCTAGGGGCAGCAGCTGGCGGTACCCACCACTTTTAAAAGCTGTAATTTTCTCCGGGCAGCAGTTGGCGGTGCCCTCTGTTTTTAAAAGCTGTAATTTGCTCATACGGGCAGCAGGTGGCAGTAACCTCCGTTTTTAAAGTTGTAATTTGCACCTACGGGAAGCAGGTGGCAGTACCCTCCATTTTAAAGCTGTAATTTGCTCCTACGGGCAGCAGGTGGCGGTGCCCTCCGTTTTTAAAGCTGTAGTTTGCTCTTACGGGCAGCAGGTGGCGATTCTCATGTTTTAAAAGCTGTAAATTGCTCCCAATGGCAGCAGGTGGCGGTGCCCACCATTTTAAAAAGCCTGTAATTTCCACTTACGGGCAGCAGGTGGCGGTGCCCTTCGTTTCTAAAGCTGTAATTTGCTCCTAGGGGCAGCAGGTGTCGGTACCCTCCATTTTTAAAAGCTGTAATTTGCTCCGGGCAGCAGATGGTGGTGCCCTCCGTTTTTAAAAGCTGTAATTTGCTCCTATGGGCAGCAGGTGGCGGTGCCCCCCATTTTTAAAACTGTAATTTGCTCCAACGGGCAGCAGTGGCGGTGCTCTAAGTTTTTAAAAGCTGTAAATTGCTCCTACGGGTAGCAGGTGGCGATGCCCACCTTTTTCAAAAGCCTGTAATTAGCACTTACGGGCAGCAGGTGGCGGTGCCCTTCGTTTTTAAAAGCTGTAATTTGCCCCTACGGGCAGCAGGTGGCGGTGCGCTCTATTTTTAAAGCTGTAATTTGCACTTACGGGCAGCAGATGGCGGCGCCCTCCGTTTTTAAAAGCTGTAATTTGCTCCTACAGGCAGCAGGTGGCGATGCCCTCCGTTTTTAAAAGCTTTAATTTGCTCCTACGGGCAGCAGATGGCAATGCCCACCGTTGTAAAAACCCTGTAATTTGCACTTACGGGCAGCAGGTGGTGGTGCCCTCCGTTTTTAAAAGCTTTAATTTGCTCCTACGGGCAGCAGTTGGCGATGCCCACCGTTTTAAAAACCCTGTAATTTGCACTTATGGGCAGCAGGTGGTGGTACCCTTCGTTTTTAAAAGCTGTAATTTGCTCCTACGGGCAGCAGTGGCGGTGCTCTCCGTTTTTAAAAGCTGTAAATTGCTCCTACAGGCAGCAGGTGGCGACGCCCTCCGTTTTTAAAAGCTGTAATTTGCTCCTACAGGCAACACCGAGCGGTACCCTCCGTTTTTAATGCGCTCCTACAGGCAGCAGGTGGCGCTACCCTCCGTTTTTAAAGCTGTAATTTGCTTCTACAGGCAGCAGCAGGCGCAACCATGTTTTAAAATCTGTAATTTGCTTCTACGAGCGGCAGGTGGCGGTACCTTCCATTTTTAAAGCTGTAATTTGCTCCTACGGGCAGCAGTTGGCGGTACCCTCCATTTTTAAAAGCTGTAATTTGCTCCTACGGGCAGCAGGTGGCGGTGCCCTCCGTTTTTAAAAGCTGTAATTTGATCCTACGGGCAGCAGGTGGCGGTACCCATGTTTTAAAGGCTGTAATTTGCACTTACGGGCAGCAGGTGGCGGTGCCCTCCGTTTTTAAAAGCTGTAATTTGCTCCGACAGGTAGCAGGTGGCGGTGCTCTCCATTTTTAAAAGCCTGTAATTTGCTCCTACAGGCTGCAGGTGGCGGTGCCCTCCAGCTTTAAAAGCTGTAATTTGCTCCTACGGGCAGCAGCTGGTGGTTACCTCCGTTTTTAAAAGCTGTAATTTGCACTTACGGGCAGCAGATGGCGAAGCCCTCAGTTTTTAAAGCTGTACTTTGCTCCTACGGGCAGCAGGTGGCGGTGCTCATCGTTTTAAAAAGCCTGTAATTTGCTCCTACAGGCTGCAGGTGGTGGTGCCCTCCGTTTTTAAAAGCTGTAATTTGCTCATACGGGCAGCAGGTGGCAGTAACCTCCGTTTTTAAAGTTGTAATTTGCACCGACGGGAAGCAGGTGGCAGTACCCTCCATTTTTAAAGCTGTAATTTGCTCCTACGGGCAGCAGGTGGCGGTGCCTTCCGTTTTTAAAGCTGTAATTTGCTCCTACAGGCAGCAGGTGGCGACGCCCTCCGTTTTTAAAAGCTTTAATTTGCTCCTACGGGCAGCAGATGGCAATGCCCACCGTTTTAAAAACCCTGTAATTTGCACTTACGGGCAGCAGGTGGTGGTGCCCTCCGTTTTTAAAAGCTTTAATTTGCTCCTACGGGCAGCAGTTGGCGATGCCCACCGTTTTAAAAACCCTGTAATTTGCACTTATGGGCAGCAGGTGGTGGTGCCCTTCGTTTTTAAAAGCTGTAATTTGCTCCTACGGGCAGCAGTGGCGGTGCTCTCCGTTTTTAAAAGCTGTAAATTGCTCCTACAGGCAGCAGGTGGCGACGCCCTCCGTTTTTAAAAGCTGTAATTTGCTCCTACAGGCAGCACCGAGCGGTACCCTCCGTTTTTAATGCGCTCCTACAGGCAGCAGGTGGCGCTACCCTCCGTTTTTAAAGCTGTAATTTGCTTCTACAGGCAGTAGCAGGCGGAACCATGTTTTAAAATCTGTAATTTGCTTCTACGGGCAGCAGGTGGCGGTACCCTCCATTTTTAAATCTGTAATTTGCTCCTACGGGCAGCAGGTGTCGGTACCCTCCATTTTTAAAAGCTGTAATTTGCTCCGGGCAGCAGTTGGCGGTGCCCTCCGTTTTTAAAAGCTGTAAATTGCTCCTACGGGCAGCAGGTGGCTTGTCCCCCGTTTTAAAAAGCCTGTAATTTGCACATATGGGCAGCAGTGGCGGCGCTCTTCGGTTTTAAATGCCTGTATTTTGCACCTACGGGCAGCAGGTGGTGGTGGCCTTCGTTTTTAAAAGCTGTAATTTGCTCCTACGGGCAGCAGTGGCGGTGCTCTCCGTTTTTAAAAGCTGTAAATTGCTCCTACAGGCAGCAGGTGACGACGCCCTCCGTTTTTAAAAGCTGTAATTTGCTCCTACAGGCAGCACCGAGCGGTACCCTCCATTTTTAATGCGCTCCTACAGGCAGCAGGTGGCACTACCCTCCGTTTTTAAAGGTGTAATTTGCTCCTACAGGCAGCAGGTGGCGGTACCCATGTTTTTAAATGTGTAATTTGCTTCTACGGGCAGCAGGTGGCGGTACCCTCCGTTTTTAAAGCTGTAATTTGCTCCTAGGGGCGGCAGGTGTCGGTACCCTCCATTTTTAAAAGCTGTAATTTGCTCCGGGCAGCAGTTGGCGGTGCCCTCCGTTTTTAAAAGCTGTAATTTGCTCCTATGGGCAGCAGGTGGCGGTGCCCCCCATTTTTCAAACTGTAATTTGCTCCAACGGGCAGCAGGTGGCGGTACCCATGTTTTAAAGGCTGTAATTTGCTCCTACGGGCAGCAGTAGCAGTGCTCTCCATTTTTAAAAGCTGTAAATTGCTCCTAAAGGCAGCAGGTGGCTTGTCCCCCGTTTTAAAAAGCCTGTAATTTGCACTTATGGGCAGCAGGTGGCGGCGCCCTGCGGTTTTAAATGCCTGTATTTTGCACTTACGGGCAGCAGGTGGTGGTGCCCTTCGTTTTTAAAAGCTGTAATTTGCTCCAACGGGCAGCAGTGGCGGTGCTCTCCGTTTTTAAAAGCTTTAATTTGCTCCTACGGGCAGCAGATGGCAATGCCCACCGTTGTAAAAACCCTGTAATTTGCACTTACGGGCAGCAGGTGGTGGTGCCCTCCGTTTTTAAAAGCTTTAATTTGCTCCTACGGGCAGCAGTTGGCGATGCCCACCGTTTTAAAAACCCTGTAATTTGCACTTATGGGCAGCAGGTGGTGGTACCCTTCGTTTTTAAAAGCTGTAATTTGCTCCTACGGGCAGCAGTGGCGGTGCTCTCCGTTTTTAAAAGCTGTAAATTGCTCCTACAGGCAGCAGGTGGCGACGCCCTCCGTTTTTAAAAGCTGTAATTTGCTCCTACAGGCAACACCGAGCGGTACCCTCCGTTTTTAATGCGCTCCTACAGGCAGCAGGTGGCGCTACCCTCCGTTTTTAAAGCTGTAATTTGCTTCTACAGGCAGCAGCAGGCGCAACCATGTTTTAAAATCTGTAATTTGCTTCTACGAGCGGCAGGTGGCGGTACCTTCCATTTTTAAAGCTGTAATTTGCTCCTACGGGCAGCAGTTGGCTGTACCCTCCATTTTTAAAAGCTGTAATTTGCTCCTACGGGCAGCAGGTGGCGGTGCCCTCCGTTTTTAAAAGCTGTAATTTGATCCTACGGGCAGCAGGTGGCGGTACCCATGTTTTAAAGGCTGTAATTTGCACTTACGGGCAGCAGGTGGCGGTGCCCTCCGTTTTTAAAAGCTGTAATTTGCTCCGACAGGTAGCAGGTGGCGGTGCTCTCCATTTTTAAAAGCCTGTAATTTGCTCCTACAGGCTGCAGGTGGCGGTGCCCTCCAGTTTTAAAAGCTGTAATTTGCTCCTACGGGCAGCAGCTGGTGGTTACCTCCGTTTTTAAAAGCTGTAATTTGCACTTACGGGCAGCAGATGGCGAAGCCCTCAGTTTTTAAAGCTGTACTTTGCTCCTACGGGCAGCAGGTGGCGGTGCTCATCGTTTTAAAAAGCCTGTAATTTGCTCCTACAGGCTGCAGGTGGTGGTGCCCTCCGTTTTTAAAAGCTGTAATTTGCTCCTACGGGCAGCAGGTGGCGGTACCCTCCGTTTTAAAAGCTGTTATTTGCTCCTACAGGCAGCAGGTGGCGACGCCCTCCATTTTTAAAAGCTTTAATTTGCTCCTACGGGCAGCAGATGGCAATGCCCACCGTTTTAAAAACCCTGTAATTTGCACTTACGGGCAGCAGGTGGTGGTGCCCTCCGTTTTTAAAAGCTTTAATTTGCTCCTACGGGCAGCAGTTGGCGATGCCCACCGTTTTAAAAACCCTGTAATTTGCACTTATGGGCAGCAGGTGGTGGTACCCTTCGTTTTTAAAAGCTGTAATTTGCTCCTACGGGCAGCAGTGGCGGTGCTCTCCGTTTTTAAAAGCTGTAAATTGCTCCTACAGGCAGCAGGTGGCGACGCCCTCCGTTTTTAAAAGCTGTAATTTGCTCCTACAGGCAACACCGAGCGGTACCCTCCGTTTTTAATGCGCTCCTACAGGCAGCAGGTGGCGCTACCCTCCGTTTTTAAAGCTGTAATTTGCTTCTACAGGCAGCAGCAGGCGCAACCATGTTTTAAAATCTGTAATTTGCTTCTACGAGCGGCAGGTGGCGGTACCTTCCATTTTTAAAGCTGTAATTTGCTCCTACGGGCAGCAGTTGGCTGTACCCTCCATTTTTAAAAGCTGTAATTTGCTCCTACGGGCAGCAGGTGGCGGTGCCCTCCGTTTTTAAAAGCTGTAATTTGATCCTACGGGCAGCAGGTGGCGGTACCCATGTTTTAAAGGCTGTAATTTGCACTTACGGGCAGCAGGTGGCCGTGCCCTCCGTTTTTAAAAGCTGTAATTTGCTCCGACAGGTAGCAGGTGGCGGTGCTCTCCATTTTTAAAAGCCTGTAATTTGCTCCTACAGGCTGCAGGTGGCGGTGCCCTCCAGTTTTAAAAGCTGTAATTTGCTCCTACGGGCAGCAGCTGGTGGTTACCTCCGTTTTTAAAAGCTGTAATTTGCACTTACGGGCAGCAGATGGCGAAGCCCTCAGTTTTTAAAGCTGTACTTTGCTCCTACGGGCAGCAGGTGGCGGTGCTCATCGTTTTAAAAAGCCTGTAATTTGCTCCTACAGGCTGCAGGTGGTGGTGCCCTCCGTTTTTAAAAGCTGTAATTTGCTCCTACGGGCAGCAGGTGGCGGTGCCCTCCGTTTTAAAAGCTGTTATTTGCTCCTACGGGCAGCAGGTGGCGGTGCCCTCCGTTTTTAAAAGCTGTAATTTGCTCATACGGGCAGCAGGTGGCAGTAACCTCCGTTTTTAAAGTTGTAATTTGCACCGACGGGCAGCAGGTGGCAGTACCCTCCATTTTAAAAGCTGTAATTTGCTCCTACGGGCAGCAGGTGGCGGTGCCTTCCGTTTTTAAAGCTGTAATTAGCTCTTACGGGCAGCAGGTGGCGATACTCATGTTTTAAAAGCTGTAAATTGCTCCCAATGGCAGCAGGTGGCGGTGCCCACCATTTTAAAAAGCCTGTAATTTCCACTTACGGGCAGCAGGTGGCGGCGCCCTTTGTTTTTAAAAGCCTGTCATTTGCTCATACGGGCAGCAGGTGCCGGTGCACTTCATTTTTAAAAGCTGTAACTTGCCCCTACGGGCAGCAGGTGGTGGTGCGCTCCATTTTTAAAAGCTGTAATTTGCACTTACAGGCAGCAGATGGCGGCACCCTCCGTTTTTAAAAGCCTGTACTTTGCACTTACGGGCAGCCCGTGGCGGTGCCCATCGTTTTTAAAAGCTGTGATTTGCCTCTACGGGCAGCAGGTGGCGGTGCCCTCCTTTTTTAAAAGCTGTAATTTGCCCCTACAGGCAGCAGGTGGCGACGCCCTCCGTTTTTAAAGCTGTAATTTGCTCCTAGGGGCGGCAGGTGTCGGTACCCTCCATTTTTCAAAGCTGTAATTTGCTCCGGGCAGCAGTTGGCGGTGCCCTCCGTTTTTAAAAGCTGTAATTTGCTCCTATGGGCAGCAGGTGGCGGTTCCCCCCATTTTTAAAACTGTAATTTGCTCCAACGGGCAGCAGGTGGCGGTACCCATGTTTTAAAGGCTGTAATTTGCTCCTACTGGCAGCAGTAGCAGTGCTCTCCATTTTTAAAAGCTGTAAATTGCTCCTAAAGGCAGCAGGTGGCTTGTCCCTCGTTTTAAAAAGCCTGTAATTTGCACATATGGGCAGCAGGTGGCGGCGCCCTTCGGTTTTAAATGCCTGTATTTTGCACCTACGGGCAGCAGGTGGTGGTGGCCTTCGTTTTTAAAAGCTGTAATTTGCTCCTACGGGCAGCAGTGGCGGTGCTCTCCGTTTTTAAAAGCTGTAAATTGCTCCTACAGGCAGCAGGTGGCGACGCCCTCCGTTTTTAAAAGCTGTAATTTGCTCCTACAGGCAGCACCGAGCGGTACCCTCCGTTTTTAATGCGCTCCTACAGGCAGCAGGTGGCGCTACCCTCCGTTTTTAAAGCTGTAATTTGCTTCTACAGGCAGCAGCAGGCGGAACCATGTTTTAAAATCTGTAATTTGCTTCTACGGGCAGCAGGTGTCGGTACCCTCCATTTTTAAAAGCTGTAATTTGCTCCGGGCAGCAGTTGGCGGTGCCCTCCGTTTTTAAAAGCTGTAAATTGCTCCTACGGGCAGCAGGTGGCTTGTCCCCCGTTTTAAAAAGCCTGTAATTTGCACATATGGGCAGCAGTGGCGGCGCTCTTCGGTTTTAAATGCCTGTATTTTGCACCTACGGGCAGCAGGTGGTGGTGGCCTTCGTTTTTAAAAGCTGTAATTTGCTCCTACGGGCAGCAGTGGCGGTGCTCTCCGTTTTTAAAAGCTGTAAATTGCTCCTACAGGCAGCAGGTGGCGACGCCCTCCGTTTTTAAAAGCTGTAATTTGCTCCTACAGGCAGCACCGAGCGGTACCCTCCATTTTTAATGCGCTCCTACAGGCAGCAGGTGGCACTACCCTCCGTTTTTAAAGGTGTAATTTGCTCCTACAGGCAGCAGGTGGCGGTACCCATGTTTTTAAATGTGTAATTTGCTTCTATGGGCAGCAGGTGGCGGTACCCTCCGTTTTTAAAGCTGTAATTTGCTCCTAGGGGCGGCAGGTGTCGGTACCCTCCATTTTTAAAAGCTGTAATTTGCTCCGGGCAGCAGTTGGCGGTGCCCTCCGTTTTTAAAAGCTGTAATTTGCTCCTATGGGCAGCAGGTGGCGGTGCCCCCCATTTTTCAAACTGTAATTTGCTCCAACGGGCAGCAGGTGGCGGTACCCATGTTTTAAAGGCTGTAATTTGCTCCTACGGGCAGCAGTAGCAGTGCTCTCCATTTTTAAAAGCTGTAAATTGCTCCTAAAGGCAGCAGGTGGCTTGTCCCCCGTTTTAAAAAGCCTGTAATTTGCACTTATGGGCAGCAGGTGGCGGCGCCCTGCGGTTTTAAATGCCTGTATTTTGCACTTACGGGCAGCAGGTGGTGGTGCCCTTCGTTTTTAAAAGCTGTAATTTGCTCCAACGGGCAGCAGTGGCGGTGCTCTCCGTTTTTAAAAGCTGTAATTTGCTCCTACGGGCAGCAGTGGCGGTGCTCTCCGTTTTTAAAAGCTGTAAATTGCTCCTACAGGCAGCAGGTGGCGACGCCCTCCGTTTTTAAAAGCTGTAATTTGCTCCTACAGGCAGCACCGAGCGGTACCCTCCGTTTTTAATGCGCTCCTACAGGCAGCAGGTGGCGCTACCCTCCGTTTTTAAAGCTGTAATTTGCTTCTACAGGCAGCAGCAGGCGGAACCATGTTTTAAAATCTGTAATTTGCTTCTACGGGCAGCAGGTGGCGGCACCCTCCATTTTTAAAGCTGTAATTTGCTCCTACGGGCAGCAGTTGGCGGTACCCTCCATTTTTAAAAGCTGTAATTTGATCCTACGGGCAGCAGGTGGCGGTACCCATGTTTTAAAGGCTGTAATTTGCTCCAACGGGCAGCAGTGGCGGTGCTCTAAGTATTTAAAAGCTGTAAATTGCTCCTACCGGTAACAGGTGGCGATGCCCACCTTTTTCAAAAGCCTGTAATTTGCACTTACGGGCAGCAGGTGGTGGTGCCCTCCGTTTTTAAAAGCCTGTAATTTACACTTACGGGCAGCAGGTGGCAGTGCCCTCCGTTTTTAAAAGCTGTTATTTGCTCCAACATGCAGCAGGTGGCCGTGCCCTCCGTTTTTAAAAGCTGTAATTTGCTCCTACAGGTAGCAGGTAGCGGTGCTCTCCATTTTTAAAAGCCTGTAATTTGCTCCTACAGGCTGCAGGTGGCGGTGCCCTCCAGTTTTAAAAGCTGTAATTTGCTCCTACGGGCAGCAGCTGGCGGTTACCTCCGTTTTTAAAAGCTGTAATTTGCACTTACGGGCAGCAGATGGCGAAGCCCTCAGTTTTTAAAGCTGTACTTTGCTCCTACGGGCAGCAGATGGCGGTGCTCATCGTTTTAAAAAGCCTGTAATTTGCTCCTACAGGCTGCAGGTGGTGGTGCCCTCCATTTTTAAAAGCTGTAATTTGCTCCTACGGGCAGCAGGTGGTGGTGCCCTCCGTTTTAAAAGCTGTTATTTGCCCCTACGGGCAGCAGGTGGCGGTACCATCCGTTTTTAAAGCTGTAATTAACTCCTACGGGCAGCAGGTGGCGGTGTCCTCCATTTTAAAATCTGTAATTTGCACCTACGGGCAGCAGGTGGCGGTGCCCTCCGTTTTTAAAGCTGTAATTTGCTCTTTCGGGCAGCAGGTGGCGGTGCCCTCCGTTTTCAAGGCCTGTAATTTGCTCATACAGGCAGCAGGTGGCGGTACCCTCCGTTTATAAAGCCTGTAATTTGCACCTACAGGCAGCAGGTGGCAGTACCCTCCATTTTTAAAAGCCTGTAAATTGCTCCTACAGGCAGCAGTTGGTGGTGCCCTCCGTTTTAAAAGCTGTTTTTGCACCTACGGGCAGCAGGTGGCGGTGCCCTTCGCTTTTAAAGCTGTAACTTGCTCCTACAGGCAGCAGCTGGCGGTGCCCTCCATTTTAAACTCTGTAATTTGCTCCTACGGCCAGCAGCTGGCCCTACCCTCCGTTTTTAATGCGCTCCTACAGGCAGCAGGTGGCGGTACCCTCCGTTTTTAAAGCTGTAATTTGCTCCCACGGGCGGCAGGTGGCAGTACCCATGCTTTAAAAGCTGCATTTTTTTTCCTACGGGCAGCAGGGGGCGGTACCCTCCGTTTTTAAAAGCTGTAATTTGATCATACGGTCAGCAGGTGGCAGTACCCTCCGTTTTTAAAGTTGTAATTTGCACCTACGGGAAGCAGCTGGCAGTACCCTCCGTTTTTAAAGCTGTAATTTGCTCCTACGGGCAGCAGGTGGCGGTGCCCTCCCTTTTAAAATCTGTAATTTGCAACTACGGGCAGCAGGTGGCGGTGCCCTCCGTTTTTAAAAGCTGTCATTTGCTCCTGTCGGCAGCAGATGGCGGTACACTCCGTTTTTAAAAGCTGTAACTTGATCCTACGGGCAGCAGGTGGCGGTACGGCCGTTTTTAAAAGATGTAATTTGCTCCTACGGGCAGCAGGTGGCGGTGCCCTCTGTTTTCAAGAGCTGTAATTTGCTCATACAGGCAGCAGCTGGTGGTACCCTCTGTGTTTAATGCGCTCCTACAGGTGGCGCTACCCTCCGTTTTTAAAGCTGTAATTTGCCGCTACAAGCAGCAGGTGGCGGTACCCATGTTTTAAAATCTGTAATTTGCTTCTACGGGCAGCAGGTGGCGGTACCCTCAGTTATTAAAGCTTTAATTTGCTCCTAGGGGCAGCAGCTGGCGGTACCCTCCACTTTTAAAAGCTGTAATTTTCTCCGGGCAGCAGTTGGCGGTGCCCTCTGTTTTTAAAAGCTGTAATTTGCTCATACGGGCAGCAGGTGGCAGTAACCTCCGTTTTTAAAGTTGTAATTTGCACCTACGGGAAGCAGGTGGCAGTACCCTCCATTTTTAAAGCTGTAATTTGCTCCTACGGGCAGCAGATGGCGGTGCCCTCCGTTTTTAAAGCTGTAGTTTGCTCTTACGGGCAGCAGGTGGCGATTCTCATGTTTTAAAAGCTGTAAATTGCTCCCAATGGCAGCAGGTGGCGGTGCCCACCATTTTAAAAAGCCTGTAATTTCCACTTACGGGCAGCAGGTGGCGGTGCCCTTCGTTTCTAAAGCTGTAATTTGCTCCTAGGGGCTGCAGGTGTCGGTACCCTCCATTTTTAAAAGCTGTAATTTGCTCCGGGCAGCAGTTGGCGGTGCCCTCCGTTTTTAAAAGCTGTAATTTGCTCCTATGGGCAGCAGGTGGCGGTGCCCCCCATTTTTAAAACTTTAATTTGCTCCAACGGGCAGCAGTGGCGGTGCTCTCCGTTTTTAAAAGCTGTAAATTGCTCCTACAGGCAGCAGGTGGCGACGCCCTCCGTTTTTAAAAGCTGTAATTTGCTCCTACAGGCAGCACCGAGCGGTACCCTCCGTTTTTAATGCGCTCCTACAGGCAGCAGGTGGCGCTACCCTCCGTTTTTAAAGCTGTAATTTGCTTCTACAGGCAGCAGCAGGCGGAACCATGTTTTAAAATCTGTAATTTGCTTCTACGGGCAGCAGGTGACGGTACCCTCCATTTTTAAATCTGTAATTTGCTCCTACGGGCAGCAGGTGTCGGTACCCTCCATTTTTAAAAGCTGTAATTTGCTCCGGGCAGCAGTTGGCGGTGCCCTCCGTTTTTAAAAGCTGTAAATTGCTCCTACGGGCAGCAGGTGGCTTGTCCCCCGTTTTAAAAAGCCTGTAATTTGCACATATGGGCAGCAGTGGCGGCGCTCTTCGGTTTTAAATGCCTGTATTTTGCACCTACGGGCAGCAGGTGGTGGTGGCCTTCGTTTTTAAAAGCTGTAATTTGCTCCTACGGGCAGCAGTGGCGGTGCTCTCCGTTTTTAAAAGCTGTAAATTGCTCCTACAGGCAGCAGGTGGCGACGCCCTCCGTTTTTAAAAGCTGTAATTTGCTCCTACAGGCAGCACCGAGCGGTACCCTCCATTTTTAATGCGCTCCTACAGGCAGCAGGTGGCACTACCCTCCGTTTTTAAAGGTGTAATTTGCTCCTACAGGCAGCAGGTGGCGGTACCCATGTTTTTAAATGTGTAATTTGCTTCTACGGGCAGCAGGTGGCGGTACCCTCCGTTTTTAAAGCTGTAATTTGCTCCTAGGGGCGGCAGGTGTCGGTACCCTCCATTTTTAAAAGCTGTAATTTGCTCCGGGCAGCAGTTGGCGGTGCCCTCCGTTTTTAAAAGCTGTAATTTGCTCCTATGGGCAGCAGGTGGCGGTGCCCCCCATTTTTCAAACTGTAATTTGCTCCAACGGGCAGCAGGTGGCGGTACCCATGTTTTAAAGGCTGTAATTTGCTCCTACGGGCAGCAGTAGCAGTGCTCTCCATTTTTAAAAGCTGTAAATTGCTCCTAAAGGCAGCAGGTGGCTTGTCCCCCGTTTTAAAAAGCCTGTAATTTGCACTTATGGGCAGCAGGTGGCGGCGCCCTGCGGTTTTAAATGCCTGTATTTTGCACTTACGGGCAGCAGGTGGTGGTGCCCTTCGTTTTTAAAAGCTGTAATTTGCTCCAACGGGCAGCAGTGGCGGTGCTCTCCGTTTTTAAAAGCTGTAATTTGCTCCTACGGGCAGCAGTGGCGGTGCTCTCCGTTTTTAAAAGCTGTAAATTGCTCCTACAGGCAGCAGGTGGCGACGCCCTCCGTTTTTAAAAGCTGTAATTTGCTCCTACAGGCAGCACCGAGCGGTACCCTCCGTTTTTAATGCGCTCCTACAGGCAGCAGGTGGCGCTACCCTCCGTTTTTAAAGCTGTAATTTGCTTCTACAGGCAGCAGCAGGCGGAACCATGTTTTAAAATCTGTAATTTGCTTCTACGGGCAGCAGGTGGCGGCACCCTCCATTTTTAAAGCTGTAATTTGCTCCTACGGGCAGCAGTTGGCGGTACCCTCCATTTTTAAAAGCTGCAATTTGATCCTACGGGCAGCAGGTGGCGGTACCCATGTTTTAAAGGCTGTAATTTGCTCCAACGGGCAGCAGTGGCGGTGCTCTAAGTTTTTAAAAGCTGTAAATTGCTCCTACCGGTAACAGGTGGCGATGCCCACCTTTTTCAAAAGCCTGTAATTTGCACTTACGGGCAGCAGGTGGTGGTGCCCTCCGTTTTTAAAAGCCTGTAATTTACACTTACGGGCAGCAGGTGGCAGTGCCCTCCGTTTTTAAAAGCTGTTATTTGCTCCAACATGCAGCAGGTGGCCGTGCCCTCCGTTTTTAAAAGCTGTAATTTGCTCCTACAGGTAGCAGGTGGCGGTGCTCTCCATTTTTAAAAGCCTGTAATTTGCTCCTACAGGCTGCAGGTGTCGGTGCCCTCCAGTTTTAAAAGCTGTAATTTGCTCCTACGGGCAGCAGCTGGCGGTTACCTCCGTTTTTAAAAGCTGTAATTTGCACTTACGGGCAGCAGATGGCGAAGCCCTCAGTTTTTAAAGCTGTACTTTGCTCCTACGGGCAGCAGGTGGCGGTGCTCATCGTTTTAAAAAGCCTGTAATTTGCTCCTACAGGCTGCAGGTGGTGGTGCCCTCCGTTTTTAAAAGCTGTAATTTGCTCCTACGGGCAGCAGGTGGCGGTGCCCTCCGTTTTAAAAGCTGTTATTTGCCCCTACGGGCAGCAGGTGGCGGTACCATCCGTTTTTAAAGCTGTAATTAACTCCTACGGGCAGCAGGTGGCGGTGTCCTCCATTTTAAAATCTGTAATTTGCACCTACGGGCAGCAGGTGGCGGTGCCCTCCGTTTTTAAAGCTGTAATTTGCTCTTTCGGGCAGCAGGTGGCGGTGCCCTCCGTTTTCAAGGCCTGTAATTTGCTCATACAGGCAGCAGGTGGTGGTACCCTCCGTTTATAAAGCCTGTAATTTGCACCTACAGGCAGCAGGTGGCAGTACCCTCCATTTTTAAAAGCCTGTAAATTGCTCCTACAGGCAGCAGTTGGTGGTGCCCTCCGTTTTAAAAGCTGTTTTTGCACCTACGGGCAGCAGGTGGCGGTGCCCTTCGCTTTTAAAGCTGTAATTTGCTCCTACAGGCAGCAGCTGGCGGTGCCCTCCATTTTAAACTCTGTAATTTGCTCCTACGGCCAGCAGCTGGCCCTACCCTCCGTTTTTAATGCGCTCCTACAGGCAGCAGGTGGCGGTACCCTCCGTTTTTAAAGCTGTCATTTGCTCCTACGGGTAGCAGGTGGCGGTACCCATGTTTTAAAAGCTGTAATTTGCTCCTATGGGCAGCAGGTGGTGGTACCTTCCATTTTTAAAATCTGTAATTTGCACTTACGGGCAGCAGGTGGCGGTAACCTCCGTTTTTAAAAGCTGTAATTGGCTCCTACGGGCAGCAGGTGGCGGTGGCCTCAGTTTTTAAAAGATGTAATTTGCTCCTACGGGCAGCAGGTGGCGGTACCCTCCGTTTTTAATGCGCTCCTACAGGCAGCAGGTGGCGGTACCCTCCGTTTTTAAAGCTGTAATTTGCTCCCACGGGCGGCAGGTGGCAGTACCCATGCTTTAAAAGCTGCATTTTTTTCCTACGGGCAGCAGGGGGCGGTACCCTCCGTTTTTAAAAGCTGTAATTTGATCATACGGTCAGCAGGTGGCAGTACCCTCCGTTTTTAAAGTTGTAATTTGCACCTACGGGAAGCAGCTGGCAGTACCCTCCGTTTTTAAAGCTGTAATTTGCTCCTACGGGCAGCAGGTGGCGGTGCCCTCCCTTTTAAAATCTGTAATTTGCAACTACGGGCAGCAGGTGGCGGTGCCCTCCGTTTTTAAAAGCTGTCATTTGCTCCTGTCGGCAGCAGATGGCGGTACACTCCGTTTTTAAAAGCTGTAACTTGATCCTACGGGCAGCAGGTGGCGGTACCGCCGTTTTTAAAAGATGTAATTTGCTCCTACGGGCAGCAGGTGGCGGTGCCCTCTGTTTTCAAGAGCTGTAATTTGCTCATACAGGCAGCAGCTGGTGGTACCCTCTGTGTTTAATGCGCTCCTACAGGTGGCGCTACCCTCCGTTTTTAAAGCTGTAATTTGCCGCTACAAGCAGCAGGTGGCGGTACCCATGTTTTAAAATCTGTAATTTGCTTCTACGGGCAGCAGGTGGCGGTACCCTCAGTTATTAAAGCTTTAATTTGCTCCTAGGGGCAGCAGCTGGCGGTACCCTCCACTTTTAAAAGCTGTAATTTTCTCCGGGCAGCAGTTGGCGGTGCCCTCTGTTTTTAAAAGCTGTAATTTGCTCATACGGGCAGCAGGTGGCAGTAACCTCCGTTTTTAAAGTTGTAATTTGCACCTACGGGAAGCAGGTGGCAGTACCCTCCATTTTAAAGCTGTAATTTGCTCCTACGGGCAGCAGGTGGCGGTGCCCTCCGTTTTTAAAGCTGTAGTTTGCTCTTACGGGCAGCAGGTGGCGATTCTCATGTTTTAAAAGCTGTAAATTGCTCCCAATGGCAGCAGGTGCCGGTGCCCACCATTTTAAAAAGCCTGTAATTTCCACTTACGGGCAGCAGGTGGCGGTGCCCTTCGTTTCTAAAGCTGTAATTTGCTCCTAGGGGCAGCAGGTGTCGGTACCCTCCATTTTTAAAAGCTGTAATTTGCTCCGGGCAGCAGATGGCGGTGCCCTCCGTTTTTAAAAGCTGTAATTTGCTCCTATGGGCAGCAGGTGGCGGTGCCCCCCATTTTTAAAACTGTAATTTGCTCCAACGGGCAGCAGTGGCGGTGCTCTAAGTTTTTAAAAGCTGTAAATTGCTCCTACGGGTAGCAGGTGGCGATGCCCACCTTTTTCAAAAGCCTGTAATTAGCACTTACGGGCAGCAGGTGGCGGTGCCCTTCGTTTTTAAAAGCTGTAATTTGCCCCTACGGGCAGCAGGTGGCGGTGCGCTCTATTTTTAAAGCTGTAATTTGCACTTACGGGCAGCAGATGGCGGCGCCCTCCGTTTTTAAAAGCTGTAATTTGCTCCTACAGGCAGCAGGTGGCGACGCCCACCGTTGTAAAAACCCTGTAATTTGCACTTACGGGCAGCAGGTGGTGGTGCCCTCCGTTTTTAAAAGCTTTAATTTGCTCCTACGGGCAGCAGTTGGCGATGCCCACCGTTTTAAAAACCCTGTAATTTGCACTTATGGGCAGCAGGTGGTGGTACCCTTCGTTTTTAAAAGCTGTAATTTGCTCCTACGGGCAGCAGTGGCGGTGCTCTCCGTTTTTAAAAGCTGTAAATTGCTCCTACAGGCAGCAGGTGGCGACGCCCTCCGTTTTTAAAAGCTGTAATTTGCTCCTACAGGCAACACCGAGCGGTACCCTCCGTTTTTAATGCGCTCCTACAGGCAGCAGGTGGCGCTACCCTCCGTTTTTAAAGCTGTAATTTGCTTCTACAGGCAGCAGCAGGCGCAACCATGTTTTAAAATCTGTAATTTGCTTCTACGAGCGGCAGGTGGCGGTACCTTCCATTTTTAAAGCTGTAATTTGCTCCTACGGGCAGCAGTTGGCGGTACCCTCCATTTTTAAAAGCTGTAATTTGCTCCTACGGGCAGCAGGTGGCGGTGCCCTCCGTTTTTAAAAGCTGTAATTTGATCCTACGGGCAGCAGGTGGCGGTACCCATGTTTTAAAGGCTGTAATTTGCACTTACGGGCAGCAGGTGGCCGTGCCCTCCGTTTTTAAAAGCTGTAATTTGCTCCGACAGGTAGCAGGTGGCGGTGCTCTCCATTTTTAAAAGCCTGTAATTTGCTCCTACAGGCTGCAGGTGGCGGTGCCCTCCAGTTTTAAAAGCTGTAATTTGCTCCTACGGGCAGCAGCTGGTGGTTACCTCCGTTTTTAAAAGCTGTAATTTGCACTTACGGGCAGCAGATGGCGAAGCCCTCAGTTTTTAAAGCTGTACTTTGCTCCTACGGGCAGCAGGTGGCGGTGCTCATCGTTTTAAAAAGCCTGTAATTTGCTCCTACAGGCTGCAGGTGGTGGTGCCCTCCGTTTTTAAAAGCTGTAATTTGCTCCTACGGGCAGCAGGTGGCGGTGCCCTCCGTTTTAAAAGCTGTTATTTGCTCCTACAGGCAGCAGGTGGCGACGCCCTCCGTTTTTAAAAGCTTTAATTTGCTCCTACGGGCAGCAGATGGCAATGCCCACCGTTTTAAAAACCCTGTAATTTGCACTTACGGGCAGCAGGTGGTGGTGCCCTCCCTTTTTAAAAGCTTTAATTTGCTCCTACGGGCAGCAGTTGGCGATGCCCACCGTTTTAAAAACCCTGTAATTTGCACTTATGGGCAGCAGGTGGTGGTACCCTTCGTTTTTAAAAGCTGTAATTTGCTCCTACGGGCAGCAGTGGCGGTGCTCTCCGTTTTTAAAAGCTGTAAATTGCTCCTACAGGCAGCAGGTGGCGACGCCCTCCGTTTTTAAAAGCTGTAATTTGCTCCTACAGGCAACACCGAGCGGTACCCTCCGTTTTTAATGCGCTCCTACAGGCAGCAGGTGGCGCTACCCTCCGTTTTTAAAGCTGTAATTTGCTTCTACAGGCAGCAGCAGGCGCAACCATGTTTTAAAATCTGTAATTTGCTTCTACGAGCGGCAGGTGGCGGTACCTTCCATTTTTAAAGCTGTAATTTGCTCCTACGGGCAGCAGTTGGCGGTACCCTCCATTTTTAAAAGCTGTAATTTGCTCCTACGGGCAGCAGGTGGCGGTGCCCTCCGTTTTTAAAAGCTGTAATTTGATCCTACGGGCAGCAGGTGGCGGTACCCATGTTTTAAAGGCTGTAATTTGCACTTACGGGCAGCAGGTGGCCGTGCCCTCCGTTTTTAAAAGCTGTAATTTGCTCCGACAGGTAGCAGGTGGCGGTGCTCTCCATTTTTAAAAGCCTGTAATTTGCTCCTACAGGCTGCAGGTGGCGGTGCCCTCCAGTTTTAAAAGCTGTAATTTGCTCCTACGGGCAGCAGCTGGTGGTTACCTCCGTTTTTAAAAGCTGTAATTTGCACTTACGGGCAGCAGATGGCGAAGCCCTCAGTTTTTAAAGCTGTACTTTGCTCCTACGGGCAGCAGGTGGCGGTGCTCATCGTTTTAAAAAGCCTGTAATTTGCTCCTACAGGCTGCAGGTGGTGGTGCCCTCCGTTTTTAAAAGCTGTAATTTGCTCCTACGGGCAGCAGGTGGCGGTGCCCTCCGTTTTAAAAGCTGTTATTTGCTCCTACAGGCAGCAGGTGGCGACGCCCTCCGTTTTTAAAAGCTTTAATTTGCCCCTACGGGCAGCAGATGGCAATGCCCACCGTTTTAAAAATCCTGTAATTTGCACTTACGGGCAGCAGGTGGTGGTGCCCTCCGTTTTTAAAAGCTTTAATTTGCTCCTACGGGCAGCAGTTGGCGATGCCCACCGTTTTAAAAACCCTGTAATTTGCACTTATGGGCAGCAGGTGGTGGTACCCTTCGTTTTTAAAAGCTGTAATTTGCTCCTACGGGCAGCAGTGGCGGTGCTCTCCGTTTTTAAAAGCTGTAAATTGCTCCTACAGGCAGCAGGTGGCGACGCCCTCCGTTTTTAAAAGCTGTAATTTGCTCCTACAGGCAACACCGAGCGGTACCCTCCGTTTTTAATGCGCTCCTACAGGCAGCAGGTGGCGCTACCCTCCGTTTTTAAAGCTGTAATTTGCTTCTACAGGCAGCAGCAGGCGCAACCATGTTTTAAAATCTGTAATTTGCTTCTACGAGCGGCAGGTGGCGGTACCCTCCATTTTTAAAGCTGTAATTTGCTCCTACGGGCAGCAGTTGGCGGTACCCTGCATTTTTAAAAGCTGTAATTTGCTCCTACGGGCAGCAGGTGGCGGTGCCCTCCATTTTTAAAAGCTGTAATTTGATCCTACGGGCAGCAGGTGGCGGTACCCATGTTTTAAAGGCTGTAATTTGCACTTACGGGCAGCAGGTGGCGGTGCCCTCCGTTTTTAAAAGCTGTAATTTGCTCCGACAGGTAGCAGGTGGCGGTGCTCTCCATTTTTAAAAGCCTGTAATTTGCTCCTACAGGCTGCAGGTGGCGGTGCCCTCCAGTTTTAAAAGCTGTAATTTGCTCCTACGGGCAGCAGCTGGTGGTTACCTCCGTTTTTAAAAGCTGTAATTTGCACTTACGGGCAGCAGATGGCGAAGCCCTCAGTTTTTAAAGCTGTACTTTGCTCCTACGGGCAGCAGGTGGCGGTGCTCATCGTTTTAAAAAGCCTGTAATTTGCTCCTACAGGCTGCAGGTGGTGGTGCCCTCCGTTTTTAAAAGCTGTAATTTGCTCCTACGGGCAGCAGGTGGCGGTGCCCTCCGTTTTAAAAGCTGTTATTTGCTCCTACGGGCAGCAGGTGGCGGTGCCCTCCGTTTTTAAAAGCTGTAATTTGCTCATACGGGCAGCAGGTGGCAGTAACCTCCGTTTTTAAAGTTGTAATTTGCACCGACGGGCAGCAGGTGGCAGTACCCTCCATTTTAAAAGCTGTAATTTGCTCCTACGGGCAGCAGGTGGCGGTGCCTTCCGTTTTTAAAGCTGTAATTTGCTCTTACGGGCAGCAGGTGGCGATACTCATGTTTTAAAAGCTGTAAATTGCTCCCAATGGCAGCAGGTGGCGGTGCCCACCATTTTAAAAAGCCTGTAATTTCCACTTACGGGCAGCAGGTGGCGGCGCCCTTTGTTTTTAAAAGCCTGTCATTTGCTCATACGGGCAGCAGGTGCCGGTGCACTTCATTTTTAAAAGCTGTAACTTGCCCCTACGGGCAGCAGGTGGTGGTGCGCTCCATTTTTAAAAGCTGTAATTTGCACTTACAGGCAGCAGATGGCGGCACCCTCCGTTTTTAAAAGCCTGTACTTTGCACTTACGGGCAGCCCGTGGCGGTGCCCATCGTTTTTAAAAGCTGTGATTTGCCTCTACGGGCAGCAGGTGGCGGTGCCCTCCTTTTTTAAAAGCTGTAATTTGCCCCTACAGGCAGCAGGTGGCGACGCCCTCCGTTTTTAAAGCTGTAATTTGCTCCTAGGGGCGGCAGGTGTCGGTACCCTCCATTTTTCAAAGCTGTAATTTGCTCCGGGCAGCAGTTGGCGGTGCCCTCCGTTTTTAAAAGCTGTAATTTGCTCCTATGGGCAGCAGGTGGCGGTTCCCCCCATTTTTAAAACTGTAATTTGCTCCAACGGGCAGCAGGTGGCGGTACCCATGTTTTAAAGGCTGTAATTTGCTCCTACTGGCAGCAGTAGCAGTGCTCTCCATTTTTAAAAGCTGTAAATTGCTCCTAAAGGCAGCAGGTGGCTTGTCCCTCGTTTTAAAAAGCCTGTAATTTGCACATATGGGCAGCAGGTGGCGGCGCCCTTCGGTTTTAAATGCCTGTATTTTGCACCTACGGGCAGCAGGTGGTGGTGGCCTTCGTTTTTAAAAGCTGTAATTTGCTCCTACGGGCAGCAGTGGCGGTGCTCTCCGTTTTTAAAAGCTGTAAATTGCTCCTACAGGCAGCAGGTGGCGACGCCCTCCGTTTTTAAAAGCTGTAATTTGCTCCTACAGGCAGCACCGAGCGGTACCCTCCGTTTTTAATGCGCTCCTACAGGCAGCAGGTGGCGCTACCCTCCGTTTTTAAAGCTGTAATTTGCTTCTACAGGCAGCAGCAGGCGGAACCATGTTTTAAAATCTGTAATTTGCTTCTACGGGCAGCAGGTGTCGGTACCCTCCATTTTTAAAAGCTGTAATTTGCTCCGGGCAGCAGTTGGCGGTGCCCTCCGTTTTTAAAAGCTGTAAATTGCTCCTACGGGCAGCAGGTGGCTTGTCCCCCGTTTTAAAAAGCCTGTAATTTGCACATATGGGCAGCAGTGGCGGCGCTCTTCGGTTTTAAATGCCTGTATTTTGCACCTACGGGCAGCAGGTGGTGGTGGCCTTCGTTTTTAAAAGCTGTAATTTGCTCCTACGGGCAGCAGTGGCGGTGCTCTCCGTTTTTAAAAGCTGTAAATTGCTCCTACAGGCAGCAGGTGGCGACGCCCTCCGTTTTTAAAAGCTGTAATTTGCTCCTACAGGCAGCACCGAGCGGTACCCTCCATTTTTAATGCGCTCCTACAGGCAGCAGGTGGCACTACCCTCCGTTTTTAAAGGTGTAATTTGCTCCTACAGGCAGCAGGTGGCGGTACCCATGTTTTTAAATGTGTAATTTGCTTCTATGGGCAGCAGGTGGCGGTACCCTCCGTTTTTAAAGCTGTAATTTGCTCCTAGGGGCGGCAGGTGTCGGTACCCTCCATTTTTAAAAGCTGTAATTTGCTCCGGGCAGCAGTTGGCGGTGCCCTCCGTTTTTAAAAGCTGTAATTTGCTCCTATGGGCAGCAGGTGGCGGTGCCCCCCATTTTTCAAACTGTAATTTGCTCCAACGGGCAGCAGGTGGCGGTACCCATGTTTTAAAGGCTGTAATTTGCTCCTACGGGCAGCAGTAGCAGTGCTCTCCATTTTTAAAAGCTGTAAATTGCTCCTAAAGGCAGCAGGTGGCTTGTCCCCCGTTTTAAAAAGCCTGTAATTTGCACTTATGGGCAGCAGGTGGCGGCGCCCTGCGGTTTTAAATGCCTGTATTTTGCACTTACGGGCAGCAGGTGGTGGTGCCCTTCGTTTTTAAAAGCTGTAATTTGCTCCAACGGGCAGCAGTGGCGGTGCTCTCCGTTTTTAAAAGCTGTAATTTGCTCCTACGGGCAGCAGTGGCGGTGCTCTCCGTTTTTAAAAGCTGTAAATTGCTCCTACAGGCAGCAGGTGGCGACGCCCTCCGTTTTTAAAAGCTGTAATTTGCTCCTACAGGCAGCACCGAGCGGTACCCTCCGTTTTTAATGCGCTCCTACAGGCAGCAGGTGGCGCTACCCTCCGTTTTTAAAGCTGTAATTTGCTTCTACAGGCAGCAGCAGGCGGAACCATGTTTTAAAATCTGTAATTTGCTTCTACGGGCAGCAGGTGGCGGCACCCTCCATTTTTAAAGCTGTAATTTGCTCCTACGGGCAGCAGTTGGCGGTACCCTCCATTTTTAAAAGCTGTAATTTGATCCTACGGGCAGCAGGTGGCGGTACCCATGTTTTAAAGGCTGTAATTTGCTCCAACGGGCAGCAGTGGCGGTGCTCTAAGTATTTAAAAGCTGTAAATTGCTCCTACCGGTAACAGGTGGCGATGCCCACCTTTTTCAAAAGCCTGTAATTTGCACTTACGGGCAGCAGGTGGTGGTGCCCTCCGTTTTTAAAAGCCTGTAATTTACACTTACGGGCAGCAGGTGGCAGTGCCCTCCGTTTTTAAAAGCTGTTATTTGCTCCAACATGCAGCAGGTGGCCGTGCCCTCCGTTTTTAAAAGCTGTAATTTGCTCCTACAGGTAGCAGGTGGCGGTGCTCTCCATTTTTAAAAGCCTGTAATTTGCTCCTACAGGCTGCAGGTGGCGGTGCCCTCCAGTTTTAAAAGCTGTAATTTGCTCCTACGGGCAGCAGCTGGCGGTTACCTCCGTTTTTAAAAGCTGTAATTTGCACTTACGGGCAGCAGATGGCGAAGCCCTCAGTTTTTAAAGCTGTACTTTGCTCCTACGGGCAGCAGATGGCGGTGCTCATCGTTTTAAAAAGCCTGTAATTTGCTCCTACAGGCTGCAGGTGGTGGTGCCCTCCGTTTTTAAAAGCTGTAATTTGCTCCTACGGGCAGCAGGTGGTGGTGCCCTCCGTTTTAAAAGCTGTTATTTGCCCCTACGGGCAGCAGGTGGCGGTACCATCCGTTTTTAAAGCTGTAATTAACTCCTACGGGCAGCAGGTGGCGGTGTCCTCCATTTTAAAATCTGTAATTTGCACCTACGGGCAGCAGGTGGCGGTGCCCTCCGTTTTTAAAGCTGTAATTTGCTCTTTCGGGCAGCAGGTGGCGGTGCCCTCCGTTTTCAAGGCCTGTAATTTGCTCATACAGGCAGCAGGTGGCGGTACCCTCCGTTTATAAAGCCTGTAATTTGCACCTACAGGCAGCAGGTGGCAGTACCCTCCATTTTTAAAAGCCTGTAAATTGCTCCTACAGGCAGCAGTTGGTGGTGCCCTCCGTTTTAAAAGCTGTTTTTGCACCTACGGGCAGCAGGTGGCGGTGCCCTTCGCTTTTAAAGCTGTAACTTGCTCCTACAGGCAGCAGCTGGCGGTGCCCTCCATTTTAAACTCTGTAATTTGCTCCTACGGCCAGCAGCTGGCCCTACCCTCCGTTTTTAATGCGCTCCTACAGGCAGCAGGTGGCGGTACCCTCCGTTTTTAAAGCTGTAATTTGCTCCCACGGGCGGCAGGTGGCAGTACCCATGCTTTAAAAGCTGCATTTTTTTTCCTACGGGCAGCAGGGGGCGGTACCCTCCGTTTTTAAAAGCTGTAATTTGATCATACGGTCAGCAGGTGGCAGTACCCTCCGTTTTTAAAGTTGTAATTTGCACCTACGGGAAGCAGCTGGCAGTACCCTCCGTTTTTAAAGCTGTAATTTGCTCCTACGGGCAGCAGGTGGCGGTGCCCTCCCTTTTAAAATCTGTAATTTGCAACTACGGGCAGCAGGTGGCGGTGCCCTCCGTTTTTAAAAGCTGTCATTTGCTCCTGTCGGCAGCAGATGGCGGTACACTCCGTTTTTAAAAGCTGTAACTTGATCCTACGGGCAGCAGGTGGCGGTACGGCCGTTTTTAAAAGATGTAATTTGCTCCTACGGGCAGCAGGTGTCGGTGCCCTCTGTTTTCAAGAGCTGTAATTTGCTCATACAGGCAGCAGCTGGTGGTACCCTCTGTGTTTAATGCGCTCCTACAGGTGGCGCTACCCTCCGTTTTTAAAGCTGTAATTTGCCGCTACAAGCAGCAGGTGGCGGTACCCATGTTTTAAAATCTGTAATTTGCTTCTACGGGCAGCAGGTGGCGGTACCCTCAGTTATTAAAGCTTTAATTTGCTCCTAGGGGCAGCAGCTGGCGGTACCCTCCACTTTTAAAAGCTGTAATTTTCTCCGGGCAGCAGTTGGCGGTGCCCTCTGTTTTTAAAAGCTGTAATTTGCTCATACGGGCAGCAGGTGGCAGTAACCTCCGTTTTTAAAGTTGTAATTTGCACCTACGGGAAGCAGGTGGCAGTACCCTCCATTTTTAAAGCTGTAATTTGCTCCTACGGGCAGCAGATGGCGGTGCCCTCCGTTTTTAAAGCTGTAGTTTGCTCTTACGGGCAGCAGGTGGCGATTCTCATGTTTTAAAAGCTGTAAATTGCTCCCAATGGCAGCAGGTGGCGGTGCCCACCATTTTAAAAAGCCTGTAATTTCCACTTACGGGCAGCAGGTGGCGGTGCCCTTCGTTTCTAAAGCTGTAATTTGCTCCTAGGGGCTGCAGGTGTCGGTACCCTCCATTTTTAAAAGCTGTAATTTGCTCCGGGCAGCAGTTGGCGGTGCCCTCCGTTTCTAAAGCTGTAATTTGCTCCTATGGGCAGCAGGTGGCGGTGCCCCCCATTTTTAAAACTTTAATTTGCTCCAACGGGCAGCAGTGGCGGTGCTCTCCGTTTTTAAAAGCTGTAAATTGCTCCTACAGGCAGCAGGTGGCGACGCCCTCCGTTTTTAAAAGCTGTAATTTGCTCCTACAGGCAGCACCGAGCGGTACCCTCCGTTTTTAATGCGCTCCTACAGGCAGCAGGTGGCGCTACCCTCCGTTTTTAAAGCTGTAATTTGCTTCTACAGGCAGCAGCAGGCGGAACCATGTTTTAAAATCTGTAATTTGCTTCTACGGGCAGCAGGTGACGGTACCCTCCATTTTTAAATCTGTAATTTGCTCCTACGGGCAGCAGGTGTCGGTACCCTCCATTTTTAAAAGCTGTAATTTGCTCCGGGCAGCAGTTGGCGGTGCCCTCCGTTTTTAAAAGCTGTAAATTGCTCCTACGGGCAGCAGGTGGCTTGTCCCCCGTTTTAAAAAGCCTGTAATTTGCACATATGGGCAGCAGTGGCGGCGCTCTTCGGTTTTAAATGCCTGTATTTTGCACCTACGGGCAGCAGGTGGTGGTGGCCTTCGTTTTTAAAAGCTGTAATTTGCTCCTACGGGCAGCAGTGGCGGTGCTCTCCGTTTTTAAAAGCTGTAAATTGCTCCTACAGGCAGCAGGTGGCGACGCCCTCCGTTTTTAAAAGCTGTAATTTGCTCCTACAGGCAGCACCGAGCGGTACCCTCCATTTTTAATGCGCTCCTACAGGCAGCAGGTGGCACTACCCTCCGTTTTTAAAGGTGTAATTTGCTCCTACAGGCAGCAGGTGGCGGTACCCATGTTTTTAAATGTGTAATTTGCTTCTACGGGCAGCAGGTGGCGGTACCCTCCGTTTTTAAAGCTGTAATTTGCTCCTAGGGGCGGCAGGTGTCGGTACCCTCCATTTTTAAAAGCTGTAATTTGCTCCGGGCAGCAGTTGGCGGTGCCCTCCGTTTTTAAAAGCTGTAATTTGCTCCTATGGGCAGCAGGTGGCGGTGCCCCCCATTTTTCAAACTGTAATTTGCTCCAACGGGCAGCAGGTGGCGGTACCCATGTTTTAAAGGCTGTAATTTGCTCCTACGGGCAGCAGTAGCAGTGCTCTCCATTTTTAAAAGCTGTAAATTGCTCCTAAAGGCAGCAGGTGGCTTGTCCCCCGTTTTAAAAAGCCTGTAATTTGCACTTATGGGCAGCAGGTGGCGGCGCCCTGCGGTTTTAAATGCCTGTATTTTGCACTTACGGGCAGCAGGTGGTGGTGCCCTTCGTTTTTAAAAGCTGTAATTTGCTCCAACGGGCAGCAGTGGCGGTGCTCTCCGTTTTTAAAAGCTGTAATTTGCTCCTACGGGCAGCAGTGGCGGTGCTCTCCGTTTTTAAAAGCTGTAAATTGCTCCTACAGGCAGCAGGTGGCGACGCCCTCCGTTTTTAAAAGCTGTAATTTGCTCCTACAGGCAGCACCGAGCGGTACCCTCCGTTTTTAATGCGCTCCTACAGGCAGCAGGTGGCGCTACCCTCCGTTTTTAAAGCTGTAATTTGCTTCTACAGGCAGCAGCAGGCGGAACCATGTTTTAAAATCTGTAATTTGCTTCTACGGGCAGCAGGTGGCGGCACCCTCCATTTTTAAAGCTGTAATTTGCTCCTACGGGCAGCAGTTGGCGGTACCCTCCATTTTTAAAAGCTGTAATTTGATCCTACGGGCAGCAGGTGGCGGTACCCATGTTTTAAAGGCTGTAATTTGCTCCAACGGGCAGCAGTGGCGGTGCTCTAAGTTTTTAAAAGCTGTAAATTGCTCCTACCGGTAACAGGTGGCGATGCCCACCTTTTTCAAAAGCCTGTAATTTGCACTTACGGGCAGCAGGTGGTGGTGCCCTCCGTTTTTAAAAGCCTGTAATTTACACTTACGGGCAGCAGGTGGCAGTGCCCTCCGTTTTTAAAAGCTGTTATTTGCTCCAACATGCAGCAGGTGGCCGTGCCCTCCGTTTTTAAAAGCTGTAATTTGCTCCTACAGGTAGCAGGTGGCGGTGCTCTCCATTTTTAAAAGCCTGTAATTTGCTCCTACAGGCTGCAGGTGTCGGTGCCCTCCAGTTTTAAAAGCTGTAATTTGCTCCTACGGGCAGCAGCTGGCGGTTACCTCCGTTTTTAAAAGCTGTAATTTGCACTTACGGGCAGCAGATGGCGAAGCCCTCAGTTTTTAAAGCTGTACTTTGCTCCTACGGGCAGCAGGTGGCGGTGCTCATCGTTTTAAAAAGCCTGTAATTTGCTCCTACAGGCTGCAGGTGGTGGTGCCCTCCGTTTTTAAAAGCTGTAATTTGCTCCTACGGGCAGCAGGTGGCGGTGCCCTCCGTTTTAAAAGCTGTTATTTGCCCCTACGGGCAGCAGGTGGCGGTACCATCCGTTTTTAAAGCTGTAATTAACTCCTACGGGCAGCAGGTGGCGGTGTCCTCCATTTTAAAATCTGTAATTTGCACCTACGGGCAGCAGGTGGCGGTGCCCTCCGTTTTTAAAGCTGTAATTTGCTCTTTCGGGCAGCAGGTGGCGGTGCCCTCCGTTTTCAAGGCCTGTAATTTGCTCATACAGGCAGCAGGTGGTGGTACCCTCCGTTTATAAAGCCTGTAATTTGCACCTACAGGCAGCAGGTGGCAGTACCCTCCATTTTTAAAAGCCTGTAAATTGCTCCTACAGGCAGCAGTTGGTGGTGCCCTCCGTTTTAAAAGCTGTTTTTGCACCTACGGGCAGCAGGTGGCGGTGCCCTTCGCTTTTAAAGCTGTAATTTGCTCCTACAGGCAGCAGCTGGCGGTGCCCTCCATTTTAAACTCTGTAATTTGCTCCTACGGCCAGCAGCTGGCCCTACCCTCCGTTTTTAATGCGCTCCTACAGGCAGCAGGTGGCGGTACCCTCCGTTTTTAAAGCTGTCATTTGCTCCTACGGGTAGCAGGTGGCGGTACCCATGTTTTAAAAGCTGTAATTTGCTCCTATGGGCAGCAGGTGGTGGTACCTTCCATTTTTAAAATCTGTAATTTGCACTTACGGGCAGCAGGTGGCGGTAACCTCCGTTTTTAAAAGCTGTAATTGGCTCCTACGGGCAGCAGGTGGCGGTGGCCTCAGTTTTTAAAAGATGTAATTTGCTCCTACGGGCAGCAGGTGGCGGTACCCTCCGTTTTTAATGCGCTCCTACAGGCAGCAGGTGGCGGTACCCTCCGTTTTTAAAGCTGTAATTTGCTCCCACGGGCGGCAGGTGGCAGTACCCATGCTTTAAAAGCTGCATTTTTTTCCTACGGGCAGCAGGGGGCGGTACCCTCCGTTTTTAAAAGCTGTAATTTGATCATACGGTCAGCAGGTGGCAGTACCCTCCGTTTTTAAAGTTGTAATTTGCACCTACGGGAAGCAGCTGGCAGTACCCTCCGTTTTTAAAGCTGTAATTTGCTCCTACGGGCAGCAGGTGGCGGTGCCCTCCCTTTTAAAATCTGTAATTTGCAACTACGGGCAGCAGGTGGCGGTGCCCTCCGTTTTTAAAAGCTGTCATTTGCTCCTGTCGGCAGCAGATGGCGGTACACTCCGTTTTTAAAAGCTGTAACTTGATCCTACGGGCAGCAGGTGGCGGTACCGCCGTTTTTAAAAGATGTAATTTGCTCCTACGGGCAGCAGGTGGCGGTGCCCTCTGTTTTCAAGAGCTGTAATTTGCTCATACAGGCAGCAGCTGGTGGTACCCTCTGTGTTTAATGCGCTCCTACAGGTGGCGCTACCCTCCGTTTTTAAAGCTGTAATTTGCCGCTACAAGCAGCAGGTGGCGGTACCCATGTTTTAAAATCTGTAATTTGCTTCTACGGGCAGCAGGTGGCGGTACCCTCAGTTATTAAAGCTTTAATTTGCTCCTAGGGGCAGCAGCTGGCGGTACCCTCCACTTTTAAAAGCTGTAATTTTCTCCGGGCAGCAGTTGGCGGTGCCCTCTGTTTTTAAAAGCTGTAATTTGCTCATACGGGCAGCAGGTGGCAGTAACCTCCGTTTTTAAAGTTGTAATTTGCACCTACGGGAAGCAGGTGGCAGTACCCTCCATTTTAAAGCTGTAATTTGCTCCTACGGGCAGCAGGTGGCGGTGCCCTCCGTTTTTAAAGCTGTAGTTTGCTCATACGGGCAGCAGGTGGCGATTCTCATGTTTTAAAAGCTGTAAATTGCTCCCAATGGCAGCAGGTGCCGGTGCCCACCATTTTAAAAAGCCTGTAATTTCCACTTACGGGCAGCAGGTGGCGGTGCCCTTCGTTTCTAAAGCTGTAATTTGCTCCTAGGGGCAGCAGGTGTCGGTACCCTCCATTTTTAAAAGCTGTAATTTGCTCCGGGCAGCAGATGGCGGTGCCCTCCGTTTTTAAAAGCTGTAATTTGCTCCTATGGGCAGCAGGTGGCGGTGCCCCCCATTTTTAAAACTTTAATTTGCTCCAACGGGCAGCAGTGGCGGTGCTCTAAGTTTTTAAAAGCTGTAAATTGCTCCTACGGGTAGCAGGTGGCGATGCCCACCTTTTTCAAAAGCCTGTAATTAGCACTTACGGGCAGCAGGTGGCGGTGCCCTTCGTTTTTAAAAGCTGTAATTTGCCCCTACGGGCAGCAGGTGGCGGTGCGCTCTATTTTTAAAGCTGTAATTTGCACTTACGGGCAGCAGATGGCGGCGCCCTCCGTTTTTAAAAGCTGTAATTTGCTCCTACAGGCAGCAGGTGGCGACGCCCACCGTTGTAAAAACCCTGTAATTTGCACTTACGGGCAGCAGGTGGTGGTGCCCTCCGTTTTTAAAAGCTTTAATTTGCTCCTACGGGCAGCAGTTGGCGATGCCCACCGTTTTAAAAACCCTGTAATTTGCACTTATGGGCAGCAGGTGGTGGTACCCTTCGTTTTTAAAAGCTGTAATTTGCTCCTACGGGCAGCAGTGGCGGTGCTCTCCGTTTTTAAAAGCTGTAAATTGCTCCTACAGGCAGCAGGTGGCGACGCCCTCCGTTTTTAAAAGCTGTAATTTGCTCCTACAGGCAACACCGAGCGGTACCCTCCGTTTTTAATGCGCTCCTACAGGCAGCAGGTGGCGCTACCCTCCGTTTTTAAAGCTGTAATTTGCTTCTACAGGCAGCAGCAGGCGCAACCATGTTTTAAAATCTGTAATTTGCTTCTACGAGCGGCAGGTGGCGGTACCTTCCATTTTTAAAGCTGTAATTTGCTCCTACGGGCAGCAGTTGGCGGTACCCTCCATTTTTAAAAGCTGTAATTTGCTCCTACGGGCAGCAGGTGGCGGTGCCCTCCGTTTTTAAAAGCTGTAATTTGATCCTACGGGCAGCAGGTGGCGGTACCCATGTTTTAAAGGCTGTAATTTGCACTTACGGGCAGCAGGTGGCCGTGCCCTCCGTTTTTAAAAGCTGTAATTTGCTCCGACAGGTAGCAGGTGGCGGTGCTCTCCATTTTTAAAAGCCTGTAATTTGCTCCTACAGGCTGCAGGTGGCGGTGCCCTCCAGTTTTAAAAGCTGTAATTTGCTCCTACGGGCAGCAGCTGGTGGTTACCTCCGTTTTTAAAAGCTGTAATTTGCACTTACGGGCAGCAGATGGCGAAGCCCTCAGTTTTTAAAGCTGTACTTTGCTCCTACGGGCAGCAGGTGGCGGTGCTCATCGTTTTAAAAAGCCTGTAATTTGCTCCTACAGGCTGCAGGTGGTGGTGCCCTCCGTTTTTAAAAGCTGTAATTTGCTCCTACGGGCAGCAGGTGGCGGTGCCCTCCGTTTTAAAAGCTGTTATTTGCTCCTACAGGCAGCAGGTGGCGACGCCCTCCGTTTTTAAAAGCTTTAATTTGCTCCTACGGGCAGCAGATGGCAATGCCCACCGTTTTAAAAACCCTGTAATTTGCACTTACGGGCAGCAGGTGGTGGTGCCCTCCCTTTTTAAAAGCTTTAATTTGCTCCTACGGGCAGCAGTTGGCGATGCCCACCGTTTTAAAAACCCTGTAATTTGCACTTATGGGCAGCAGGTGGTGGTACCCTTCGTTTTTAAAAGCTGTAATTTGCTCCTACGGGCAGCAGTGGCGGTGCTCTCCGTTTTTAAAAGCTGTAAATTGCTCCTACAGGCAGCAGGTGGCGACGCCCTCCGTTTTTAAAAGCTGTAATTTGCTCCTACAGGCAACACCGAGCGGTACCCTCCGTTTTTAATGCGCTCCTACAGGCAGCAGGTGGCGCTACCCTCCGTTTTTAAAGCTGTAATTTGCTTCTACAGGCAGCAGCAGGCGCAACCATGTTTTAAAATCTGTAATTTGCTTCTACGAGCGGCAGGTGGCGGTACCTTCCATTTTTAAAGCTGTAATTTGCTCCTACGGGCAGCAGTTGGCGGTACCCTCCATTTTTAAAAGCTGTAATTTGCTCCTACGGGCAGCAGGTGGCGGTGCCCTCCGTTTTTAAAAGCTGTAATTTGATCCTACGGGCAGCAGGTGGCGGTACCCATGTTTTAAAGGCTGTAATTTGCACTTACGGGCAGCAGGTGGCCGTGCCCTCCGTTTTTAAAAGCTGTAATTTGCTCCGACAGGTAGCAGGTGGCGGTGCTCTCCATTTTTAAAAGCCTGTAATTTGCTCCTACAGGCTGCAGGTGGCGGTGCCCTCCAGTTTTAAAAGCTGTAATTTGCTCCTACGGGCAGCAGCTGGTGGTTACCTCCGTTTTTAAAAGCTGTAATTTGCACTTACGGGCAGCAGATGGCGAAGCCCTCAGTTTTTAAAGCTGTACTTTGCTCCTACGGGCAGCAGGTGGCGGTGCTCATCGTTTTAAAAAGCCTGTAATTTGCTCCTACAGGCTGCAGGTGGTGGTGCCCTCCGTTTTTAAAAGCTGTAATTTGCTCCTACGGGCAGCAGGTGGCGGTGCCCTCCGTTTTAAAAGCTGTTATTTGCTCCTACAGGCAGCAGGTGGCGACGCCCTCCGTTTTTAAAAGCTTTAATTTGCCCCTACGGGCAGCAGATGGCAATGCCCACCGTTTTAAAAATCCTGTAATTTGCACTTACGGGCAGCAGGTGGTGGTGCCCTCCGTTTTTAAAAGCTTTAATTTGCTCCTACGGGCAGCAGTTGGCGATGCCCACCGTTTTAAAAACCCTGTAATTTGCACTTATGGGCAGCAGGTGGTGGTACCCTTCGTTTTTAAAAGCTGTAATTTGCTCCTACGGGCAGCAGTGGCGGTGCTCTCCGTTTTTAAAAGCTGTAAATTGCTCCTACAGGCAGCAGGTGGCGACGCCCTCCGTTTTTAAAAGCTGTAATTTGCTCCTACAGGCAACACCGAGCGGTACCCTCCGTTTTTAATGCGCTCCTACAGGCAGCAGGTGGCGCTACCCTCCGTTTTTAAAGCTGTAATTTGCTTCTACAGGCAGCAGCAGGCGCAACCATGTTTTAAAATCTGTAATTTGCTTCTACGAGCGGCAGGTGGCGGTACCCTCCATTTTTAAAGCTGTAATTTGCTCCTACGGGCAGCAGTTGGCGGTACCCTGCATTTTTAAAAGCTGTAATTTGCTCCTACGGGCAGCAGGTGGCGGTGCCCTCCATTTTTAAAAGCTGTAATTTGATCCTACGGGCAGCAGGTGGCGGTACCCATGTTTTAAAGGCTGTAATTTGCACTTACGGGCAGCAGGTGGCGGTGCCCTCCGTTTTTAAAAGCTGTAATTTGCTCCGACAGGTAGCAGGTGGCGGTGCTCTCCATTTTTAAAAGCCTGTAATTTGCTCCTACAGGCTGCAGGTGGCGGTGCCCTCCAGTTTTAAAAGCTGTAATTTGCTCCTACGGGCAGCAGCTGGTGGTTACCTCCGTTTTTAAAAGCTGTAATTTGCACTTACGGGCAGCAGATGGCGAAGCCCTCAGTTTTTAAAGCTGTACTTTGCTCCTACGGGCAGCAGGTGGCGGTGCTCATCGTTTTAAAAAGCCTGTAATTTGCTCCTACAGGCTGCAGGTGGTGGTGCCCTCCGTTTTTAAAAGCTGTAATTTGCTCCTACGGGCAGCAGGTGGCGGTGCCCTCCGTTTTAAAAGCTGTTATTTGCTCCTACGGGCAGCAGGTGGCGGTGCCCTCCGTTTTTAAAAGCTGTAATTTGCTCATACGGGCAGCAGGTGGCAGTAACCTCCGTTTTTAAAGTTGTAATTTGCACCGACGGGCAGCAGGTGGCAGTACCCTCCATTTTAAAAGCTGTAATTTGCTCCTACGGGCAGCAGGTGGCGGTGCCTTCCGTTTTTAAAGCTGTAATTTGCTCTTACGGGCAGCAGGTGGCGATACTCATGTTTTAAAAGCTGTAAATTGCTCCCAATGGCAGCAGGTGGCGGTGCCCACCATTTTAAAAAGCCTGTAATTTCCACTTACGGGCAGCAGGTGGCGGCGCCCTTTGTTTTTAAAAGCCTGTCATTTGCTCATACGGGCAGCAGGTGCCGGTGCACTTCATTTTTAAAAGCTGTAACTTGCCCCTACGGGCAGCAGGTGGTGGTGCGCTCCATTTTTAAAAGCTGTAATTTGCACTTACAGGCAGCAGATGGCGGCACCCTCCGTTTTTAAAAGCCTGTACTTTGCACTTACGGGCAGCCCGTGGCGGTGCCCATCGTTTTTAAAAGCTGTGATTTGCCTCTACGGGCAGCAGGTGGCGGTGCCCTCCTTTTTTAAAAGCTGTAATTTGCCCCTACAGGCAGCAGGTGGCGACGCCCTCCGTTTTTAAAGCTGTAATTTGCTCCTAGGGGCGGCAGGTGTCGGTACCCTCCATTTTTCAAAGCTGTAATTTGCTCCGGGCAGCAGTTGGCGGTGCCCTCCGTTTTTAAAAGCTGTAATTTGCTCCTATGGGCAGCAGGTGGCGGTTCCCCCCATTTTTAAAACTGTAATTTGCTCCAACGGGCAGCAGGTGGCGGTACCCATGTTTTAAAGGCTGTAATTTGCTCCTACTGGCAGCAGTAGCAGTGCTCTCCATTTTTAAAAGCTGTAAATTGCTCCTAAAGGCAGCAGGTGGCTTGTCCCTCGTTTTAAAAAGCCTGTAATTTGCACATATGGGCAGCAGGTGGCGGCGCCCTTCGGTTTTAAATGCCTGTATTTTGCACCTACGGGCAGCAGGTGGTGGTGGCCTTCGTTTTTAAAAGCTGTAATTTGCTCCTACGGGCAGCAGTGGCGGTGCTCTCCGTTTTTAAAAGCTGTAAATTGCTCCTACAGGCAGCAGGTGGCGACGCCCTCCGTTTTTAAAAGCTGTAATTTGCTCCTACAGGCAGCACCGAGCGGTACCCTCCGTTTTTAATGCGCTCCTACAGGCAGCAGGTGGCGCTACCCTCCGTTTTTAAAGCTGTAATTTGCTTCTACAGGCAGCAGCAGGCGGAACCATGTTTTAAAATCTGTAATTTGCTTCTACGGGCAGCAGGTGTCGGTACCCTCCATTTTTAAAAGCTGTAATTTGCTCCGGGCAGCAGTTGGCGGTGCCCTCCGTTTTTAAAAGCTGTAAATTGCTCCTACGGGCAGCAGGTGGCTTGTCCCCCGTTTTAAAAAGCCTGTAATTTGCACATATGGGCAGCAGTGGCGGCGCTCTTCGGTTTTAAATGCCTGTATTTTGCACCTACGGGCAGCAGGTGGTGGTGGCCTTCGTTTTTAAAAGCTGTAATTTGCTCCTACGGGCAGCAGTGGCGGTGCTCTCCGTTTTTAAAAGCTGTAAATTGCTCCTACAGGCAGCAGGTGGCGACGCCCTCCGTTTTTAAAAGCTGTAATTTGCTCCTACAGGCAGCACCGAGCGGTACCCTCCATTTTTAATGCGCTCCTACAGGCAGCAGGTGGCACTACCCTCCGTTTTTAAAGGTGTAATTTGCTCCTACAGGCAGCAGGTGGCGGTACCCATGTTTTTAAATGTGTAATTTGCTTCTACGGGCAGCAGGTGGCGGTACCCTCCGTTTTTAAAGCTGTAATTTGCTCCTAGGGGCGGCAGGTGTCGGTACCCTCCATTTTTAAAAGCTGTAATTTGCTCCGGGCAGCAGTTGGCGGTGCCCTCCGTTTTTAAAAGCTGTAATTTGCTCCTATGGGCAGCAGGTGGCGGTGCCCCCCATTTTTCAAACTGTAATTTGCTCCAACGGGCAGCAGGTGGCGGTACCCATGTTTTAAAGGCTGTAATTTGCTCCTACGGGCAGCAGTAGCAGTGCTCTCCATTTTTAAAAGCTGTAAATTGCTCCTAAAGGCAGCAGGTGGCTTGTCCCCCGTTTTAAAAAGCCTGTAATTTGCACTTATGGGCAGCAGGTGGCGGCGCCCTGCGGTTTTAAATGCCTGTATTTTGCACTTACGGGCAGCAGGTGGTGGTGCCCTTCGTTTTTAAAAGCTGTAATTTGCTCCAACGGGCAGCAGTGGCGGTGCTCTCCGTTTTTAAAAGCTGTAATTTGCTCCTACGGGCAGCAGTGGCGGTGCTCTCCGTTTTTAAAAGCTGTAAATTGCTCCTACAGGCAGCAGGTGGCGACGCCCTCCGTTTTTAAAAGCTGTAATTTGCTCCTACAGGCAGCACCGAGCGGTACCCTCCGTTTTTAATGCGCTCCTACAGGCAGCAGGTGGCGCTACCCTCCGTTTTTAAAGCTGTAATTTGCTTCTACAGGCAGCAGCAGGCGGAACCATGTTTTAAAATCTGTAATTTGCTTCTACGGGCAGCAGGTGGCGGCACCCTCCATTTTTAAAGCTGTAATTTGCTCCTACGGGCAGCAGTTGGCGGTACCCTCCATTTTTAAAAGCTGTAATTTGATCCTACGGGCAGCAGGTGGCGGTACCCATGTTTTAAAGGCTGTAATTTGCTCCAACGGGCAGCAGTGGCGGTGCTCTAAGTATTTAAAAGCTGTAAATTGCTCCTACCGGTAACAGGTGGCGATGCCCACCTTTTTCAAAAGCCTGTAATTTGCACTTACGGGCAGCAGGTGGTGGTGCCCTCCGTTTTTAAAAGCCTGTAATTTACACTTACGGGCAGCAGGTGGCAGTGCCCTCCGTTTTTAAAAGCTGTTATTTGCTCCAACATGCAGCAGGTGGCCGTGCCCTCCGTTTTTAAAAGCTGTAATTTGCTCCTACAGGTAGCAGGTGGCGGTGCTCTCCATTTTTAAAAGCCTGTAATTTGCTCCTACAGGCTGCAGGTGGCGGTGCCCTCCAGTTTTAAAAGCTGTAATTTGCTCCTACGGGCAGCAGCTGGCGGTTACCTCCGTTTTTAAAAGCTGTAATTTGCACTTACGGGCAGCAGATGGCGAAGCCCTCAGTTTTTAAAGCTGTACTTTGCTCCTACGGGCAGCAGATGGCGGTGCTCATCGTTTTAAAAAGCCTGTAATTTGCTCCTACAGGCTGCAGGTGGTGGTGCCCTCCGTTTTTAAAAGCTGTAATTTGCTCCTACGGGCAGCAGGTGGTGGTGCCCTCCGTTTTAAAAGCTGTTATTTGCCCCTACGGGCAGCAGGTGGCGGTACCATCCGTTTTTAAAGCTGTAATTAACTCCTACGGGCAGCAGGTGGCGGTGTCCTCCATTTTAAAATCTGTAATTTGCACCTACGGGCAGCAGGTGGCGGTGCCCTCCGTTTTTAAAAGCTGTAATTTGCTCCTTCGGGCAGCAGGTGGCGGTGCCCTCCGTTTTCAAGGCCTGTAATTTGCTCATACAGGCAGCAGGTGGCGGTACCCTCCGTTTATAAAGCCTGTAATTTGCACCTACAGGCAGCAGGTGGCAGTACCCTCCATTTTTAAAAGCCTGTAAATTGCTCCTACAGGCAGCAGTTGGTGGTGCCCTCCGTTTTAAAAGCTGTTTTTGCACCTACGGGCAGCAGGTGGCGGTGCCCTTCGCTTTTAAAGCTGTAACTTGCTCCTACAGGCAGCAGCTGGCGGTGCCCTCCATTTTAAACTCTGTAATTTGCTCCTACGGCCAGCAGCTGGCCCTACCCTCCGTTTTTAATGCGCTCCTACAGGCAGCAGGTGGCGGTACCCTCCGTTTTTAAAGCTGTAATTTGCTCCCACGGGCGGCAGGTGGCAGTACCCATGCTTTAAAAGCTGCATTTTTTTTCCTACGGGCAGCAGGGGGCGGTACCCTCCGTTTTTAAAAGCTGTAATTTGATCATACGGTCAGCAGGTGGCAGTACCCTCCGTTTTTAAAGTTGTAATTTGCACCTACGGGAAGCAGCTGGCAGTACCCTCCGTTTTTAAAGCTGTAATTTGCTCCTACGGGCAGCAGGTGGCGGTGCCCTCCCTTTTAAAATCTGTAATTTGCAACTACGGGCAGCAGGTGGCGGTGCCCTCCGTTTTTAAAAGCTGTCATTTGCTCCTGTCGGCAGCAGATGGCGGTACACTCCGTTTTTAAAAGCTGTAACTTGATCCTACGGGCAGCAGGTGGCGGTACGGCCGTTTTTAAAAGATGTAATTTGCTCCTACGGGCAGCAGGTGTCGGTGCCCTCTGTTTTCAAGAGCTGTAATTTGCTCATACAGGCAGCAGCTGGTGGTACCCTCTGTGTTTAATGCGCTCCTACAGGTGGCGCTACCCTCCGTTTTTAAAGCTGTAATTTGCCGCTACAAGCAGCAGGTGGCGGTACCCATGTTTTAAAATCTGTAATTTGCTTCTACGGGCAGCAGGTGGCGGTACCCTCAGTTATTAAAGCTTTAATTTGCTCCTAGGGGCAGCAGCTGGCGGTACCCTCCACTTTTAAAAGCTGTAATTTTCTCCGGGCAGCAGTTGGCGGTGCCCTCTGTTTTTAAAAGCTGTAATTTGCTCATACGGGCAGCAGGTGGCAGTAACCTCCGTTTTTAAAGTTGTAATTTGCACCTACGGGAAGCAGGTGGCAGTACCCTCCATTTTTAAAGCTGTAATTTGCTCCTACGGGCAGCAGATGGCGGTGCCCTCCGTTTTTAAAGCTGTAGTTTGCTCTTACGGGCAGCAGGTGGCGATTCTCATGTTTTAAAAGCTGTAAATTGCTCCCAATGGCAGCAGGTGGCGGTGCCCACCATTTTAAAAAGCCTGTAATTTCCACTTACGGGCAGCAGGTGGCGGTGCCCTTCGTTTCTAAAGCTGTAATTTGCTCCTAGGGGCTGCAGGTGTCGGTACCCTCCATTTTTAAAAGCTGTAATTTGCTCCGGGCAGCAGTTGGCGGTGCCCTCCGTTTCTAAAGCTGTAATTTGCTCCTATGGGCAGCAGGTGGCGGTGCCCCCCATTTTTAAAACTTTAATTTGCTCCAACGGGCAGCAGTGGCGGTGCTCTCCGTTTTTAAAAGCTGTAAATTGCTCCTACAGGCAGCAGGTGGCGACGCCCTCCGTTTTTAAAAGCTGTAATTTGCTCCTACAGGCAGCACCGAGCGGTACCCTCCGTTTTTAATGCGCTCCTACAGGCAGCAGGTGGCGCTACCCTCCGTTTTTAAAGCTGTAATTTGCTTCTACAGGCAGCAGCAGGCGGAACCATGTTTTAAAATCTGTAATTTGCTTCTACGGGCAGCAGGTGACGGTACCCTCCATTTTTAAATCTGTAATTTGCTCCTACGGGCAGCAGGTGTCGGTACCCTCCATTTTTAAAAGCTGTAATTTGCTCCGGGCAGCAGTTGGCGGTGCCCTCCGTTTTTAAAAGCTGTAAATTGCTCCTACGGGCAGCAGGTGGCTTGTCCCCCGTTTTAAAAAGCCTGTAATTTGCACATATGGGCAGCAGTGGCGGCGCTCTTCGGTTTTAAATGCCTGTATTTTGCACCTACGGGCAGCAGGTGGTGGTGGCCTTCGTTTTTAAAAGCTGTAATTTGCTCCTACGGGCAGCAGTGGCGGTGCTCTCCGTTTTTAAAAGCTGTAAATTGCTCCTACAGGCAGCAGGTGGCGACGCCCTCCGTTTTTAAAAGCTGTAATTTGCTCCTACAGGCAGCACCGAGCGGTACCCTCCATTTTTAATGCGCTCCTACAGGCAGCAGGTGGCACTACCCTCCGTTTTTAAAGGTGTAATTTGCTCCTACAGGCAGCAGGTGGCGGTACCCATGTTTTTAAATGTGTAATTTGCTTCTACGGGCAGCAGGTGGCGGTACCCTCCGTTTTTAAAGCTGTAATTTGCTCCTAGGGGCGGCAGGTGTCGGTACCCTCCATTTTTAAAAGCTGTAATTTGCTCCGGGCAGCAGTTGGCGGTGCCCTCCGTTTTTAAAAGCTGTAATTTGCTCCTATGGGCAGCAGGTGGCGGTGCCCCCCATTTTTCAAACTGTAATTTGCTCCAACGGGCAGCAGGTGGCGGTACCCATGTTTTAAAGGCTGTAATTTGCTCCTACGGGCAGCAGTAGCAGTGCTCTCCATTTTTAAAAGCTGTAAATTGCTCCTAAAGGCAGCAGGTGGCTTGTCCCCCGTTTTAAAAAGCCTGTAATTTGCACTTATGGGCAGCAGGTGGCGGCGCCCTGCGGTTTTAAATGCCTGTATTTTGCACTTACGGGCAGCAGGTGGTGGTGCCCTTCGTTTTTAAAAGCTGTAATTTGCTCCAACGGGCAGCAGTGGCGGTGCTCTCCGTTTTTAAAAGCTGTAATTTGCTCCTACGGGCAGCAGTGGCGGTGCTCTCCGTTTTTAAAAGCTGTAAATTGCTCCTACAGGCAGCAGGTGGCGACGCCCTCCGTTTTTAAAAGCTGTAATTTGCTCCTACAGGCAGCACCGAGCGGTACCCTCCGTTTTTAATGCGCTCCTACAGGCAGCAGGTGGCGCTACCCTCCGTTTTTAAAGCTGTAATTTGCTTCTACAGGCAGCAGCAGGCGGAACCATGTTTTAAAATCTGTAATTTGCTTCTACGGGCAGCAGGTGGCGGCACCCTCCATTTTTAAAGCTGTAATTTGCTCCTACGGGCAGCAGTTGGCGGTACCCTCCATTTTTAAAAGCTGTAATTTGATCCTACGGGCAGCAGGTGGCGGTACCCATGTTTTAAAGGCTGTAATTTGCTCCAACGGGCAGCAGTGGCGGTGCTCTAAGTTTTTAAAAGCTGTAAATTGCTCCTACCGGTAACAGGTGGCGATGCCCACCTTTTTCAAAAGCCTGTAATTTGCACTTACGGGCAGCAGGTGGTGGTGCCCTCCGTTTTTAAAAGCCTGTAATTTACACTTACGGGCAGCAGGTGGCAGTGCCCTCCGTTTTTAAAAGCTGTTATTTGCTCCAACATGCAGCAGGTGGCCGTGCCCTCCGTTTTTAAAAGCTGTAATTTGCTCCTACAGGTAGCAGGTGGCGGTGCTCTCCATTTTTAAAAGCCTGTAATTTGCTCCTACAGGCTGCAGGTGTCGGTGCCCTCCAGTTTTAAAAGCTGTAATTTGCTCCTACGGGCAGCAGCTGGCGGTTACCTCCGTTTTTAAAAGCTGTAATTTGCACTTACGGGCAGCAGATGGCGAAGCCCTCAGTTTTTAAAGCTGTACTTTGCTCCTACGGGCAGCAGGTGGCGGTGCTCATCGTTTTAAAAAGCCTGTAATTTGCTCCTACAGGCTGCAGGTGGTGGTGCCCTCCGTTTTTAAAAGCTGTAATTTGCTCCTACGGGCAGCAGGTGGCGGTGCCCTCCGTTTTAAAAGCTGTTATTTGCCCCTACGGGCAGCAGGTGGCGGTACCATCCGTTTTTAAAGCTGTAATTAACTCCTACGGGCAGCAGGTGGCGGTGTCCTCCATTTTAAAATCTGTAATTTGCACCTACGGGCAGCAGGTGGCGGTGCCCTCCGTTTTTAAAGCTGTAATTTGCTCTTTCGGGCAGCAGGTGGCGGTGCCCTCCGTTTTCAAGGCCTGTAATTTGCTCATACAGGCAGCAGGTGGTGGTACCCTCCGTTTATAAAGCCTGTAATTTGCACCTACAGGCAGCAGGTGGCAGTACCCTCCATTTTTAAAAGCCTGTAAATTGCTCCTACAGGCAGCAGTTGGTGGTGCCCTCCGTTTTAAAAGCTGTTTTTGCACCTACGGGCAGCAGGTGGCGGTGCCCTTCGCTTTTAAAGCTGTAATTTGCTCCTACAGGCAGCAGCTGGCGGTGCCCTCCATTTTAAACTCTGTAATTTGCTCCTACGGCCAGCAGCTGGCCCTACCCTCCGTTTTTAATGCGCTCCTACAGGCAGCAGGTGGCGGTACCCTCCGTTTTTAAAGCTGTCATTTGCTCCTACGGGTAGCAGGTGGCGGTACCCATGTTTTAAAAGCTGTAATTTGCTCCTATGGGCAGCAGGTGGTGGTACCTTCCATTTTTAAAATCTGTAATTTGCACTTACGGGCAGCAGGTGGCGGTAACCTCCGTTTTTAAAAGCTGTAATTGGCTCCTACGGGCAGCAGGTGGCGGTGGCCTCAGTTTTTAAAAGATGTAATTTGCTCCTACGGGCAGCAGGTGGCGGTACCCTCCGTTTTTAATGCGCTCCTACAGGCAGCAGGTGGCGGTACCCTCCGTTTTTAAAGCTGTAATTTGCTCCCACGGGCGGCAGGTGGCAGTACCCATGCTTTAAAAGCTGCATTTTTTTCCTACGGGCAGCAGGGGGCGGTACCCTCCGTTTTTAAAAGCTGTAATTTGATCATACGGTCAGCAGGTGGCAGTACCCTCCGTTTTTAAAGTTGTAATTTGCACCTACGGGAAGCAGCTGGCAGTACCCTCCGTTTTTAAAGCTGTAATTTGCTCCTACGGGCAGCAGGTGGCGGTGCCCTCCCTTTTAAAATCTGTAATTTGCAACTACGGGCAGCAGGTGGCGGTGCCCTCCGTTTTTAAAAGCTGTCATTTGCTCCTGTCGGCAGCAGATGGCGGTACACTCCGTTTTTAAAAGCTGTAACTTGATCCTACGGGCAGCAGGTGGCGGTACCGCCGTTTTTAAAAGATGTAATTTGCTCCTACGGGCAGCAGGTGGCGGTGCCCTCTGTTTTCAAGAGCTGTAATTTGCTCATACAGGCAGCAGCTGGTGGTACCCTCTGTGTTTAATGCGCTCCTACAGGTGGCGCTACCCTCCGTTTTTAAAGCTGTAATTTGCCGCTACAAGCAGCAGGTGGCGGTACCCATGTTTTAAAATCTGTAATTTGCTTCTACGGGCAGCAGGTGGCGGTACCCTCAGTTATTAAAGCTTTAATTTGCTCCTAGGGGCAGCAGCTGGCGGTACCCTCCACTTTTAAAAGCTGTAATTTTCTCCGGGCAGCAGTTGGCGGTGCCCTCTGTTTTTAAAAGCTGTAATTTGCTCATACGGGCAGCAGGTGGCAGTAACCTCCGTTTTTAAAGTTGTAATTTGCACCTACGGGAAGCAGGTGGCAGTACCCTCCATTTTAAAGCTGTAATTTGCTCCTACGGGCAGCAGGTGGCGGTGCCCTCCGTTTTTAAAGCTGTAGTTTGCTCTTACGGGCAGCAGGTGGCGATTCTCATGTTTTAAAAGCTGTAAATTGCTCCCAATGGCAGCAGGTGCGGTGCCCACCATTTTAAAAAGCCTGTAATTTCCACTTACGGGCAGCAGGTGGCGGTGCCCTTCGTTTCTAAAGCTGTAATTTGCTCCTAGGGGCAGCAGGTGTCGGTACCCTCCATTTTTAAAAGCTGTAATTTGCTCCGGGCAGCAGATGGCGGTGCCCTCCGTTTTTAAAAGCTGTAATTTGCTCCTATGGGCAGCAGGTGGCGGTGCCCCCCATTTTTAAAACTGTAATTTGCTCCAACGGGCAGCAGTGGCGGTGCTCTAAGTTTTTAAAAGCTGTAAATTGCTCCTACGGGTAGCAGGTGGCGATGCCCACCTTTTTCAAAAGCCTGTAATTAGCACTTACGGGCAGCAGGTGGCGGTGCCCTTCGTTTTTAAAAGCTGTAATTTGCCCCTACGGGCAGCAGGTGGCGGTGCGCTCTATTTTTAAAGCTGTAATTTGCACTTACGGGCAGCAGATGGCGGCGCCCTCCGTTTTTAAAAGCTGTAATTTGCTCCTACAGGCAGCAGGTGGCGACGCCCACCGTTGTAAAAACCCTGTAATTTGCACTTACGGGCAGCAGGTGGTGGTGCCCTCCGTTTTTAAAAGCTTTAATTTGCTCCTACGGGCAGCAGTTGGCGATGCCCACTGTTTTAAAAACCCTGTAATTTGCACTTATGGGCAGCAGGTGGTGGTACCCTTCGTTTTTAAAAGCTGTAATTTGCTCCTACGGGCAGCAGTGGCGGTGCTCTCCGTTTTTAAAAGCTGTAAATTGCTCCTACAGGCAGCAGGTGGCGACGCCCTCCGTTTTTTAAAAGCTGTAATTTGCTCCTACAGGCAACACCGAGCGGTACCCTCCGTTTTTAATGCGCTCCTACAGGCAGCAGGTGGCGCTACCCTCCGTTTTTAAAGCTGTAATTTGCTTCTACAGGCAGCAGCAGGCGCAACCATGTTTTAAAATCTGTAATTTGCTTCTACGAGCGGCAGGTGGCGGTACCTTCCATTTTTAAAGCTGTAATTTGCTCCTACGGGCAGCAGTTGGCGGTACCCTCCATTTTTAAAAGCTGTAATTTGCTCCTACGGGCAGCAGGTGGCGGTGCCCTCCGTTTTTAAAAGCTGTAATTTGATCCTACGGGCAGCAGGTGCGGTACCCATGTTTTAAAGGCTGTAATTTGCACTTACGGGCAGCAGTGGCCGTGCCCTCCGTTTTTAAAAGCTGTAATTTGCTCCGACAGGTAGCAGGTGGCGGTGCTCTCCATTTTTAAAAAGCCTGTAATTTGCTCCTACAGGCTGGCAGGTGGCGGTGCCCTCCAGTTTTAAAAGCTGTAATTTGCTCCTACGGGCAGCAGCTGGTGGTTACCTCCGTTTTTAAAAGCTGTAATTTGCACTTACGGGCAGCAGATGGCGAAGCCCTCAGTTTTTAAAGCTGTACTTTGCTCCTACGGGCAGCAGGTGGCGGTGCTCATCGTTTTAAAAAGCCTGTAATTTGCTCCTACAGGCTGCAGGTGGTGGTGCCCTTCCGTTTTTAAAAGCTGTAATTTGCTCCTACGGGCAGCAGGTGCGGTGGCCCTCCGTTTTAAAAAGCTGTTATTTGCTCCTACAGGCAGCAGGTGGCGACGCCCTCCGTTTTTAAAAGCTTTAATTTGCTCCTACGGGCAGCAGATGGCAATGCCCACCGTTTTAAAAACCCTGTAATTTGCACTTACGGGCAGCAGGTGGTGGTGCCCTCCTTTTTAAAAGCTTTAATTTGCTCCTACGGGCAGCAGTTGGCGATGCCCACCGTTTTAAAAACCCTGTAATTTGCACTTATGGGCAGCAGGTGGTGGTACCCCTTCGTTTTTAAAAGCTGTAATTTGCTCCTACGGGCAGCAGTGGCGGTGCTCTCCGTTTTTAAAAGCTGTAAATTGCTCCTACAGGCAGCAGGTGGCGACGCCCTCCGTTTTTAAAAGCTGTAATTTGCTCCTACAGGCAACACCGAGCGGTACCCTCCGTTTTTAATGCGCTCCTACAGGCAGCAGGTGGCGCTACCCTCCGTTTTTAAAGCTGTAATTTGCTTCTACAGGCAGCAGCAGGCGCAACCATGTTTTAAAATCTGTAATTTGCTTCTACGAGCGGCAGGTGGCGGTACCTTCCATTTTTAAAGCTGTAATTTGCTCCTACGGGCAGCAGTTGGCGGTACCCTCCATTTTTAAAAGCTGTAATTTGCTCCTACGGGCAGCAGGTGGCGGTGCCCTCCGTTTTTAAAAGCTGTAATTTGATCCTACGGGCAGCAGGTGGCGGTACCCATGTTTTAAAGGCTGTAATTTGCACTTACGGGCAGCAGGTGGCGGTGCCCTCCGTTTTTAAAAGCTGTAATTTGCTCCGACAGGTAGCAGGTGGCGGTGCTCTCCATTTTTAAAAGCCTGTAATTTGCTCCTACAGGCTGCAGGTGGCGGTGCCCTCCAGTTTTAAAAGCTGTAATTTGCTCCTACGGGCAGCAGCTGGTGGTTACCTCCGTTTTTAAAAGCTGTAATTTGCACTTACGGGCAGCAGATGGCGAAGCCCTCAGTTTTTAAAGCTGTACTTTGCTCCTACGGGCAGCAGGTGGCGGTGCTCATCGTTTTAAAAAGCCTGTAATTTGCTCCTACAGGCTGCAGGTGGTGGTGCCCTCCGTTTTTAAAAGCTGTAATTTGCTCCTACGGGCAGCAGGTGGCGGTGCCCTCTGTTTTAAAAGCTGTTATTTGCTCCTACAGGCAGCAGGTGGCGACGCCCTCCGTTTTTAAAAGCTTTAATTTGCTCCTACGGGCAGCAGATGGCAATGCCCACCGTTTTAAAAACCCTGTAATTTGCACTTACGGGCAGCAGGTGGTGGTGCCCTCCGTTTTTAAAAGCTTTAATTTGCTCCTACGGGCAGCAGTTGGCGATGCCCACCGTTTTAAAAACCCTGTAATTTGCACTTATGGGCAGCAGGTGGTGGTACCCTTCGTTTTTAAAAGCTGTAATTTGCTCCTACGGGCAGCAGTGGCGGTGCTCTCCATTTTTAAAAGCTGTAATTTGCTCCTACAGGCAACACCGAGCGGTACCCTCCGTTTTTAATGCGCTCCTACAGGCAGCAGGTGGCGCTACCCTCCGTTTTTAAAGCTGTAATTTGCTTCTACAGGCAGCAGCAGGCGCAACCATGTTTTAAAATCTGTAATTTGCTTCTACGAGCAGCAGGTGGCGGTACCCTCCATTTTTAAAGCTGTAATTTGCTCCTACGGGCAGCAGTTGGCGGTACCCTCCATTTTTAAAAGCTGTAATTTGCTCCTACGGGCAGCAGGTGGCGGTGCCCTCCATTTTTAAAAGCTGTAATTTGATCCTACGGGCAGCAGGTGGCGGTACCCATGTTTTAAAGGCTGTAATTTGCACTTACGGGCAGCAGGTGGCGGTGCCCTCCGTTTTTAAAAGCTGTAATTTGCTCCGACAGGTAGCAGGTGGCGGTGCTCTCCATTTTTAAAAGCCTGTAATTTGCTCCTACAGGCTGCAGGTGGCGGTGCCCTCCAGTTTTAAAAGCTGTAATTTGCTCCTACGGGCAGCAGCTGGTGGTTACCTCCGTTTTTAAAAGCTGTAATTTGCACTTACGGGCAGCAGATGGCGAAGCCCTCAGTTTTTAAAGCTGTACTTTGCTCCTACGGGCAGCAGGTGGCGGTGCTCATCGTTTTAAAAAGCCTGTAATTTGCTCCTACAGGCTGCAGGTGGTGGTGCCCTCCGTTTTTAAAAGCTGTAATTTGCTCCTACGGGCAGCAGGTGGCGGTGCCCTCCGTTTTAAAAGCTGTTATTTGCTCCTACGGGCAGCAGGTGGCGGTGCCCTCCGTTTTTAAAAGCTGTAATTTGCTCATACGGGCAGCAGGTGGCAGTAACCTCCGTTTTTAAAGTTGTAATTTGCACCGACGGGCAGCAGGTGGCAGTACCCTCCATTTTTAAAGCTGTAATTTGCTCCTACGGGCAGCAGGTGGCGGTGCCTTCCGTTTTTAAAGCTGTAATTTGCTCTTACGGGCAGCAGGTGGCGATACTCATGTTTTAAAAGCTGTAAATTGCTCCCAATGGCAGCAGGTGGCGGTGCCCACCATTTTAAAAAGCCTGTAATTTCCACTTACGGGCAGCAGGTGGCGGCGCCCTTTGTTTTTAAAAGCCTGTCATTTGCTCATACGGGCAGCAGGTGCCGGCGCACTTCATTTTTAAAAGCTGTAACTTGCCCCTACGGGCAGCAGGTGGTGGTGCGCTCCATTTTTAAAAGCTGTAATTTGCACTTACAGGCAGCAGATGGCGGCACCCTCCGTTTTTAAAAGCCTGTACTTTGCACTTACGGGCAGCCCGTGGCGGTGCCCATCGTTTTTAAAAGCTGTGATTTGCCTCTACGGGCAGCAGGTGGCGGTGCCCTCCTTTTTTAAAAGCTGTAATTTGCCCCTACAGGCAGCAGGTGGCGACGCCCTCCGTTTTTAAAGCTGTAATTTGCTCCTAGGGGCGGCAGGTGTCGGTACCCTCCATTTTTCAAAGCTGTAATTTGCTCCGGGCAGCAGTTGGCGGTGCCCTCCGTTTTTAAAAGCTGTAATTTGCTCCTATGGGCAGCAGGTGGCGGTTCCCCCCATTTTTAAAACTGTAATTTGCTCCAACGGGCAGCAGGTGGCGGTACCCATGTTTTAAAGGCTGTAATTTGCTCCTACTGGCAGCAGTAGCAGTGCTCTCCATTTTTAAAAGCTGTAAATTGCTCCTAAAGGCAGCAGGTGGCTTGTCCCTCGTTTTAAAAAGCCTGTAATTTGCACATATGGGCAGCAGGTGGCGGCGCCCTTCGGTTTTAAATGCCTGTATTTTGCACCTACGGGCAGCAGGTGGTGGTGGCCTTCGTTTTTAAAAGCTGTAATTTGCTCCTACGGGCAGCAGTGGCGGTGCTCTCCGTTTTTAAAAGCTGTAAATTGCTCCTACAGGCAGCAGGTGGCGACGCCCTCCGTTTTTAAAAGCTGTAATTTGCTCCTACAGGCAGCACCGAGCGGTACCCTCCGTTTTTAATGCGCTCCTACAGGCAGCAGGTGGCGCTACCCTCCGTTTTTAAAGCTGTAATTTGCTTCTACAGGCAGCAGCAGGCGGAACCATGTTTTAAAATCTGTAATTTGCTTCTACGGGCAGCAGGTGGCGGTACCCTCCATTTTTAAATCTGTAATTTGCTCCTACGGGCAGCAGGTGTCGGTACCCTCCATTTTTAAAAGCTGTAATTTGCTCCGGGCAGCAGTTGGCGGTGCCCTCCGTTTTTAAAAGCTGTAAATTGCTCCTACGGGCAGCAGGTGGCTTGTCCCCCGTTTTAAAAAGCCTGTAATTTGCACATATGGGCAGCAGTGGCGGCGCTCTTCGGTTTTAAATGCCTGTATTTTGCACCTACGGGCAGCAGGTGGTGGTGGCCTTCGTTTTTAAAAGCTGTAATTTGCTCCTACGGGCAGCAGTGGCGGTGCTCTCCGTTTTTAAAAGCTGTAAATTGCTCCTACAGGCAGCAGGTGGCGACGCCCTCCGTTTTTAAAAGCTGTAATTTGCTCCTACAGGCAGCACCGAGCGGTACCCTCCATTTTTAATGCGCTCCTACAGGCAGCAGGTGGCACTACCCTCCGTTTTTAAAGGTGTAATTTGCTCCTACAGGCAGCAGGTGGCGGTACCCATGTTTTTAAATGTGTAATTTGCTTCTACGGGCAGCAGGTGGCGGTACCCTCCGTTTTTAAAGCTGTAATTTGCTCCTAGGGGCGGCAGGTGTCGGTACCCTCCATTTTTAAAAGCTGTAATTTGCTCCGGGCAGCAGTTGGCGGTGCCCTCCGTTTTTAAAAGCTGTAATTTGCTCCTATGGGCAGCAGGTGGCGGTGCCCCCCATTTTTCAAACTGTAATTTGCTCCAACGGGCAGCAGGTGGCGGTACCCATGTTTTAAAGGCTGTAATTTGCTCCTACGGGCAGCAGTAGCAGTGCTCTCCATTTTTAAAAGCTGTAAATTGCTCCTAAAGGCAGCAGGTGGCTTGTCCCCCGTTTTAAAAAGCCTGTAATTTGCACTTATGGGCAGCAGGTGGCGGCGCCCTGCGGTTTTAAATGCCTGTATTTTGCACTTACGGGCAGCAGGTGGTGGTGCCCTTCGTTTTTAAAAGCTGTAATTTGCTCCAACGGGCAGCAGTGGCGGTGCTCTCCGTTTTTAAAAGCTGTAATTTGCTCCTACGGGCAGCAGTGGCGGTGCTCTCCGTTTTTAAAAGCTGTAAATTGCTCCTACAGGCAGCAGGTGGCGACGCCCTCCGTTTTTAAAAGCTGTAATTTGCTCCTACAGGCAGCACCGAGTGGTACCCTCCGTTTTTAATGCGCTCCTACAGGCAGCAGGTGGCGCTACCCTCCGTTTTTAAAGCTGTAATTTGCTTCTACAGGCAGCAGCAGGCGGAACCATGTTTTAAAATCTGTAATTTGCTTCTACGGGCAGCAGGTGGCGGCACCCTCCATTTTCAAAGCTGTAATTTGCTCCTACGGGCAGCAGTTGGCGGTACCCTCCATTTTTAAAAGCTGTAATTTGATCCTACGGGCAGCAGGTGGCGGTACCCATGTTTTAAAGGCTGTAATTTGCTCCAACGGGCAGCAGTGGCGGTGCTCTAAGTTTTTAAAAGCTGTAAATTGCTCCTACCGGTAACAGGTGGCGATGCCCACCTTTTTCAAAAGCCTGTAATTTGCACTTACGGGCAGCAGGTGGCGGTGCCCTTCGTTTTTAAAAGCTGTAATTTGCCCCTACGGGCAGCAGGTGGCGGTGCGCTCCAGTTTTAAAAGCTGTAATTTGCACTTACGGACAGCAGATGGCGGCGCCTTCCATTTTTAAAAGCTGTAATTTGCTCCTACGGGCAGCAGATGGCGGTACCCTCCATTTTTAAAAGCTGTAATTTGCTCCTACGGGCAGCAGGTGGCGGTGCCCTCCGTTTTTAAAAGCTGTAATTTGATCCTACGGGCAGCAGGTGGCGGTACCCATGTTTTAAAGGCTGTAATTTGCACTTACGGGCAGCAGGTGGCGGTGCCCTCCGTTTTTAAAAGCTGTAATTTGCTCCGACAGGTAGCAGGTGGCGGTGCTCTCCATTTTTAAAAGCCTGTAATTTGCTCCTACAGGCTGCAGGTGGCGGTGCCCTCCAGTTTTAAAAGCTGTAATTTGCTCCTACGGGCAGCAGCTGGTGGTTACCTCCGTTTTTAAAAGCTGTAATTTGCACTTACGGGCAGCAGATGGCGAAGCCCTCAGTTTTTAAAGCTGTACTTTGCTCCTACGGGCAGCAGGTGGCGGTGCTCATCGTTTTAAAAAGCCTGTAATTTGCTCCTACAGGCTGCAGGTGGTGGCGCCCTCCGTTTTTAAAAGCTGTAATTTGCTCCTACGGGCAGCAGGTGGCGGTGCCCTCCGTTTTAAAAGCTGTTATTTGCTCCTACAGGCAGCAGGTGGCGACGCCCTCCGTTTTTAAAAGCTTTAATTTGCTCCTACGGGCAGCAGATGGCAATGCCCACCGTTTTAAAAACCCTGTAATTTGCACTTACGGGCAGCAGGTGGTGGTGCCCTCCGTTTTTAAAAGCTTTAATTTGCTCCTACGGGCAGCAGTTGGCGATGCCCACCGTTTTAAAAACCCTGTAATTTGCACTTATGGGCAGCAGGTGGTGGTACCCTTCGTTTTTAAAAGCTGTAATTTGCTCCTACGGGCAGCAGTGGCGGTGCTCTCCGTTTTTAAAAGCTGTAAATTGCTCCTACAGGCAGCAGGTGGCGACGCCCTCCGTTTTTAAAAGCTGTAATTTGCTCCTACAGGCAACACCGAGCGGTACCCTCCGTTTTTAATGCGCTCCTACAGGCAGCAGGTGGCGCTACCCTCCGTTTTTAAAGCTGTAATTTGCTTCTACAGGCAGCAGCAGGCGCAACCATGTTTTAAAATCTGTAATTTGCTTCTACGAGCAGCAGGTGGCGGTACCCTCCATTTTTAAAGCTGTAATTTGCTCCTACGGGCAGCAGTTGGCTGTACCCTCCATTTTTAAAAGCTGTAATTTGCTCCTACGGGCAGCAGGTGGCGGTGCCCTCCATTTTTAAAAGCTGTAATTTGATCCTACGGGCAGCAGGTGGCGGTACCCATGTTTTAAAGGCTGTAATTTGCACTTACGGGCAGCAGGTGGCGGTGCCCTCCGTTTTTAAAAGCTGTAATTTGCTCCGACAGGTAGCAGGTGGCGGTGCTCTCCATTTTTAAAAGCCTGTAATTTGCTCCTACAGGCTGCAGGTGGCGGTGCCCTCCATTTTTAAAAGCTGTAATTTGCTCCGGGCAGCAGTTGGCGGTGCCCTCCGTTTTTAAAAGCTGTAATTTGCTCCTATGGGCAGCAGGTGGCGGTGCCCCCCATTTTTCAAACTCTAATTTGCTCCAACGGGCAGCAGGTGGCGGTTCCCATGTTTTAAAGGCTGTAATTTGCTCCTACGGGCAGCAGTAGCAGTGCTCTCCATTTTTAAAAGCTGTAAATTGCTCCTAAAGGCAGCAGGTGGCTTGTCCCCCGTTTTAAAAAGCCTGTAATTTGCACTTATGGGCAGCAGGTGGCGGCGCCCTGCGGTTTTAAATGCCTGTATTTTGCACTTACGGGCAGCAGGTGGTGGTGCCCTTCGTTTTTAAAAGCTGTAATTTGCTCCAACGGGCAGCAGTGGCGGTGCTCTCCGTTTTTAAAAGCTGTAATTTGCTCCTACGGGCAGCAGTGGCGGTGCTCTCCGTTTTTAAAAGCTGTAAATTGCTCCTACAGGCAGCAGGTGGCGACGCCCTCCGTTTTTAAAAGCTGTAATTTGCTCCTACAGGCAGCACCGAGTGGTACCCTCCGTTTTTAATGCGCTCCTACAGGCAGCAGGTGGCGCTACCCTCCGTTTTTAAAGCTGTAATTTGCTTCTACAGGCAGCAGCAGGCGGAACCATGTTTTAAAATCTGTAATTTGCTTCTACGGGCAGCAGGTGGCGGCACCCTCCATTTTCAAAGCTGTAATTTGCTCCTACGGGCAGCAGTTGGCGGTACCCTCCATTTTTAAAAGCTGTAATTTGATCCTACGGGCAGCAGGTGGCGGTACCCATGTTTTAAAGGCTGTAATTTGCTCCAACGGGCAGCAGTGGCGGTGCTCTAAGTTTTTAAAAGCTGTAAATTGCTCCTACCGGTAACAGGTGGCGATGCCCACCTTTTTCAAAAGCCTGTAATTTGCACTTACGGGCAGCAGGTGGCGGTGCCCTTCGTTTTTAAAAGCTGTAATTTGCCCCTACGGGCAGCAGGTGGCGGTGCGCTCCAGTTTTAAAAGCTGTAATTTGCACTTACGGACAGCAGATGGCGGCGCCTTCCATTTTTAAAAGCTGTAATTTGCTCCTACGGGCAGCAGATGGCGGTACCCTCCATTTTTAAAAGCTGTAATTTGCTCCTACGGGCAGCAGGTGGCGGTGCCCTCCGTTTTTAAAAGCTGTAATTTGATCCTACGGGCAGCAGGTGGCGGTACCCATGTTTTAAAGGCTGTAATTTGCACTTACGGGCAGCAGGTGGCGGTGCCCTCCGTTTTTAAAAGCTGTAATTTGCTCCGACAGGTAGCAGGTGGCGGTGCTCTCCATTTTTAAAAGCCTGTAATTTGCTCCTACAGGCTGCAGGTGGCGGTGCCCTCCAGTTTTAAAAGCTGTAATTTGCTCCTACGGGCAGCAGCTGGTGGTTACCTCCGTTTTTAAAAGCTGTAATTTGCACTTACGGGCAGCAGATGGCGAAGCCCTCAGTTTTTAAAGCTGTACTTTGCTCCTACGGGCAGCAGGTGGCGGTGCTCATCGTTTTAAAAAGCCTGTAATTTGCTCCTACAGGCTGCAGGTGGTGGCGCCCTCCGTTTTTAAAAGCTGTAATTTGCTCCTACGGGCAGCAGGTGGCGGTGCCCTCCGTTTTAAAAGCTGTTATTTGCTCCTACAGGCAGCAGGTGGCGACGCCCTCCGTTTTTAAAAGCTTTAATTTGCTCCTACGGGCAGCAGATGGCAATGCCCACCGTTTTAAAAACCCTGTAATTTGCACTTACGGGCAGCAGGTGGTGGTGCCCTCCGTTTTTAAAAGCTTTAATTTGCTCCTACGGGCAGCAGTTGGCGATGCCCACCGTTTTAAAAACCCTGTAATTTGCACTTATGGGCAGCAGGTGGTGGTACCCTTCGTTTTTAAAAGCTGTAATTTGCTCCTACGGGCAGCAGTGGCGGTGCTCTCCGTTTTTAAAAGCTGTAAATTGCTCCTACAGGCAGCAGGTGGCGACGCCCTCCGTTTTTAAAAGCTGTAATTTGCTCCTACAGGCAACACCGAGCGGTACCCTCCGTTTTTAATGCGCTCCTACAGGCAGCAGGTGGCGCTACCCTCCGTTTTTAAAGCTGTAATTTGCTTCTACAGGCAGCAGCAGGCGCAACCATGTTTTAAAATCTGTAATTTGCTTCTACGAGCAGCAGGTGGCGGTACCTTCCATTTTTAAAGCTGTAATTTGCTCCTACGGGCAGCAGTTGGCTGTACCCTCCATTTTTAAAAGCTGTAATTTGCTCCTACGGGCAGCAGGTGGCGGTGCCCTCCATTTTTAAAAGCTGTAATTTGATCCTACGGGCAGCAGGTGGCGGTACCCATGTTTTAAAGGCTGTAATTTGCACTTACGGGCAGCAGGTGGCGGTGCCCTCCGTTTTTAAAAGCTGTAATTTGCTCCGACAGGTAGCAGGTGGCGGTGCTCTCCATTTTTAAAAGCCTGTAATTTGCTCCTACAGGCTGCAGGTGGCGGTGCCCTCCATTTTTAAAAGCTGTAATTTGCTCCGGGCAGCAGTTGGCGGTGCCCTCCGTTTTTAAAAGCTGTAATTTGCTCCTATGGGCAGCAGGTGGCGGTGCCCCCCATTTTTCAAACTGTAATTTGCTCCAACGGGCAGCAGGTGGCGGTACCCATGTTTTAAAGGCTGTAATTTGCTCCTACGGGCAGCAGTAGCAGTGCTCTCCATTTTTAAAAGCTGTAAATTGCTCCTAAAGGCAGCAGGTGGCTTGTCCCCCGTTTTAAAAAGCCTGTAATTTGCACTTATGGGCAGCAGGTGGCGGCGCCCTGCGGTTTTAAATGCCTGTATTTTGCACTTACGGGCAGCAGGTGGTGGTGCCCTTCGTTTTTAAAAGCTGTAATTTGCTCCAACGGGCAGCAGTGGCGGTGCTCTCCGTTTTTAAAAGCTGTAATTTGCTCCTACGGGCAGCAGTGGCGGTGCTCTCCGTTTTTAAAAGCTGTAAATTGCTCCTACAGGCAGCAGGTGGCGACGCCCTCCGTTTTTAAAAGCTGTAATTTGCCTCTACAGGCAGCACCGAGTGGTACCCTCCGTTTTTAATGCGCTCCTACAGGCAGCAGGTGGCGCTACCCTCCGTTTTTAAAGCTGTAATTTGCTTCTACAGGCAGCAGCAGGCGGAACCATGTTTTAAAATCTGTAATTTGCTTCTACGGGCAGCAGGTGGCGGCACCCTCCATTTTTAAAGCTGTAATTTGCTCCTACGGGCAGCAGTTGGCGGTACCCTCCATTTTTAAAAGCTGTAATTTGATCCTACGGGCAGCAGGTGGCGGTACCCATGTTTTGAAGGCTGTAATTTGCTCCAACGGGCAGCAGTGGCGGTGCTCTAAGTTTTTAAAAGCTGTAAATTGCTCATACCGGTAACAGGTGGCGATGCCCAGCTTTTTCAAAAGCCTGTAATTTGCACTTATGGGCAGCAGGTGGCGGTGCCCTTCGTTTTTAAAAGCTGTAATTTGCCCCTACGGGCAGCAGGTGGCGGTGCGCTCCAGTTTTAAAAGCTGTAATTTGCACTTACGGACAGCAGATGGCGGCGCCTTCCATTTTTAAAAGCTGTAATTTGCTCCTACGGGCAGCAGATGGCGGTACCCTAAATTTTTAAAAGCTATAATTTGCTCCTACGGGCAGCAGGTGGCGGTGCCCTCCGTTTTTAAAAGCTGTAATTTGATCCTACGGGCAGCAGGTGGCGGTGCCCTCCAGTTTTAAAAGCTGTAATTTGCTCCTACGGGCAGCAGCTGCTGGTTACCTCCGTTTTTAAAAGCTGTAATTTGCACTTACGGGCAGCAGATGGCGAAGCCCTCAGTTTTTAAACCTGTACTTTGCTCCTACGGGCAGCAGGTGGCGGTGCTCATCGTTTTAAAAAGCCTGTAATTTGCTCCTACAGGCTGCAGGTGGTGGTGCCCTCCGTTTTTAAAAGCTGTAATTTGCTCCTACGGGCAGCAGCTGGCGGTGCCCTCCGTTTTAAAAGCTGTTATTTGCTCCTACGGGCAGCAGGTGGCGACGCCCTCCGTTTTTAAAAGCTTTAATTTGCTCCTACGGGCAGCAGATGGCAATGCCCACCGTTTTAAAAATCCTGTAATTTGCACTTACGGGCAGCAGGTGGTGGTGCCCTCCGTTTTTAAAAGCTTTAATTTGCTCCTACGGGCAGCAGTTGGCGATGCCCACCGTTTTAAAAACCCTGTAATTTGCACTTATGGGCAGCAGGTGGTGGTACCCTTCGTTTTTAAAAGCTGTAATTTGCTCCTACGGGCAGCAGTGGCGGTGCTCTCCGTTTTTAAAAGCTGTAAATTGCTCCTACAGGCAGCAGGTGGCGGAGCTCTCCGTTTTTAAAAGCCTGTAATTTGCTCCTACAGGCAGCACCGAGCGGTACCCTCCGTTTTTAATGCGCTCCTACAGGCAGCAGGTGGCGCTACCCTCCGTTTTTAAAGCTGTAATGTGCTTCTACAGGCAGCAGCAGGCGCAACCATGTTTTAAAATCTGTAATTTGCTTCTACGAGCAGCAGGTGGCGGTACCCTCCATTTTTAAAGCTGTAATTTGCTCCTACGGGCAGCAGTTGGCGGTACCCTCCATTTTTAAAAGCTGTAATTTGCTCCTACGGGCAGCAGGTGGCGGTGCCCTCCGTTTTTAAAAGCTGTAATTTGATCCTACGGGCAGCAGGTGGCGGTACCCATGTTTTAAAGGCTGTAATTTGCACTTACGGGCAGCAGGTGGCGGTGCCCTCCGTTTTTAAAAGCTGTAATTTGCTCCGACAGGTAGCAGGTGGCGGTGCTCTCCATTTTTCAAAGCCTGTAATTTGCTCCTACAGGCTGCAGGTGGCGGTGCCCTCCAGTTTTAAAAGCTGTAATTTGCTCCTACGGGCAGCAGCTGGTGGTTACCTCCGTTTTTAAAAGCTGTAATTTGCACTTACGGGCAGCAGATGGCGAAGCCCTCAGTTTTTAAAGCTGTACTTTGCTCCTACGGGCAGCAGGTGGCGGTGCTCATCGTTTTAAAAAGCCTGTAATTTGCTCCTACAGGCTGCAGGTGGTGGTGCCCTCCGTTTTTAAAAGCTGTAATTTGCTCCTACGGGCAGCAGGTGGCGGTGCCCTCCGTTTTAAAAGCTGTTATTTGCTCCTACGGGCAGCAGGTGGCGGTGCCCTCCGTTTTTAAAAGCTGTAATTTGCTCATACGGGCAGCAGGTGGCAGTAACCTCCGTTTTTAAAGTTGTAATTTGCACCGACGGGCAGCAGGTGGCAGTACCCTCCATTTTTAAAGCTGTAATTTGCTCCAACGGGCAGCAGTGGCGGTGCTCTCCGTTTTTAAAAGCTGTAATTTGCTCCTACGGGCAGTAGGTGGCGGTACCCATGTTTTAAAGGCTGTAATTTGCACTTACGGGCAGCAGGTGGCGGTGCCCTCCGTTTTTAAAAGCTGTAATTTGCTCCGACAGGTAGCAGGTGGCGGTGCTCTCCATTTTTAAAAGCCTGTAATTTGCCCCTACAGCTGCAGGTGGCGGTGCCCTCCAGTTTTAAAAGCTGTAATTTGCTCCTACGGGCAGCAGCTGGTGGTTACCTCCGTTTTTAAAAGCTGTAATTTGCACTTACGGGCAGCAGATGGCGAAGCCCTCAGTTTTTAAAGCTGTACTTTGCTCCTACGGGCAGCAGGTGGCGGTGCTCATCGTTTTAAAAAGCCTGTAATTTGCTCCTACAGGCTGCAGGTGGTGGTGCCCTCCGTTTTTAAAAGCTGTAATTTGCTCCTACGGGCAGCAGGTGGCGGTGCCCTCCGTTTTAAAAGCTGTTATTTGCTCCTACAGGCAGCAGGTGGCGACGCCCTCCGTTTTTAAAAGCTTTAATTTGCTCCTACGAGGCAGCAGATGGCGACTGCCGACCGTTTTAAAAGCCTGTAATTTGCACCTTAAGGGCAGCAGGTGGTCGGTAGCCCTCCGTTTTTAAAAGCTTTAATTTGCTCCGGGCAGCAGTTGGCGATGCCCTCCGTTTTAAAAACCTGTAATTTGCTCCTTATGGGCAGCAGGTGGTGGTACCCTTCGTTTTTAAAAGCTGTAATTTGCTCCTACTGGCAGCAGTAGCAGTGCTCTCCATTTTTAAAAGCTGTAAATTGCTCCTAAAGGCAGCAGGTGGCTTGTCCCTCGTTTTCAAAAGCCTGTAATTTGCACATATGGGCAGCAGGTGGCGGCGCCCTTCGGTTTTAAATGCCTGCTATTTTGCACCTACGGGCAGCAGGTGGTGGTGGCCTTCGTTTTTAAAAGCTGTAATTTGCTCCTACGGGCAGCAGTGGCGGTGCTCTCCGTTTTTAAAAGCTGTAAATTGCTCCTACAGGCAGCAGGTGGCGACGCCCTCCGTTTTTAATAGCTGTAATTTGCTCCTACAGGCAGCACCGAGCGGTACCCTCCGTTTTTAATGCGCTCCTACAGGCAGCAGGTGGCGCTACCCTCCGTTTTTAAAGCTGTAATTTGCTTCTACAGGCAGCAGCAGGCGGAACCATGTTTTAAAATCTGTAATTTGCTTCTACGGGCAGCAGGTGGCGGTACCCTCCACTTTTAAATCTGTAATTTGCTCCTACGGGCAGCAGGTGTCGGTACCCTCCATTTTTAAAAGCTGTAATTTGCTCCGGGCAGCAGTTGGCGGTGCCCTCCGTTTTTAAAAGCTGTAAATTGCTCCTACGGGCAGCAGGTGGCTTGTCCCCCGTTTTAAAAAGCCTGTAATTTGCACATATGGGCAGCAGTGGCGGCGCTCTTCGGTTTTAAATGCCTGTATTTTGCACCTACGGGCAGCAGGTGGTGGTGGCCTTCGTTTTTAAAAGCTGTAATTTGCTCCTACGGGCAGCAGTGGCGGTGCTCTCCGTTTTTAAAAGCTGTAAATTGCTCCTACAGGCAGCAGGTGGCGACGCCCTCCGTTTTTAAAAGCTGTAATTTGCTCCTACAGGCAGCACCGAGCGGTACCCTCCATTTTTAATGCGCTCCTACAGGCAGCAGGTGGCACTACCCTCCGTTTTTAAAGGTGTAATTTGCTCCTACAGGCAGCAGGTGGCGGTACCCATGTTTTTAAATGTGTAATTTGCTTCTACGGGCAGCAGGTGGCGGTACCCTCCGTTTTTAAAGCTGTAATTTGCTCCTAGGGGCGGCAGGTGTCGGTACCCTCCATTTTTAAAAGCTGTAATTTGCTCCGGGCAGCAGTTGGCGGTGCCCTCCGTTTTTAAAAGCTGTAATTTGCTCCTATGGGCAGCAGGTGGCGGTGCCCCCCATTTTTCAAACTGTAATTTGCTCCAACGGGCAGCAGGTGGCGGTACCCATGTTTTAAAGGCTGTAATTTGCTCCTACGGGCAGCAGTAGCAGTGCTCTCCATTTTTAAAAGCTGTAAATTGCTCCTAAAGGCAGCAGGTGGCTTGTCCCCCGTTTTAAAAAGCCTGTAATTTGCACTTATGGGCAGCAGGTGGCGGCGCCCTGCGGTTTTAAATGCCTGTATTTTGCACTTACGGGCAGCAGGTGGTGGTGCCCTTCGTTTTTAAAAGCTGTAATTTGCTCCAACGGGCAGCAGTGGCGGTGCTCTCCGTTTTTAAAAGCTGTAATTTGCTCCTACGGGCAGCAGGTGGCGGTACCCATGTTTTAAAGGCTTTAATTTGCACTTACGGGCAGCAGGTGGCGGTGCCCTCCGTTTTTAAAAGCTGTAATTTGCTCCGACAGGTAGCAGGTGGCGGTGCTCTCCATTTTTAAAAGCCTGTAATTTGCTCCTACAGGCTGCAGGTGGCGGTGCCCTCCAGTTTTAAAAGCTGTAATTTGCTCCTACGGGCAGCAGCTGGTGGTTACCTCCGTTTTTAAAAGCTGTAATTTGCACTTACGGGCAGCAGATGGCGAAGCCCTCAGTTTTTAAAGCTGTACTTTGCTCCTACGGGCAGCAGGTGGCGGTGCTCATCGTTTTAAAAGCTGTAATTTGCTCCTACAGGCAGCAGGTGGTGGTGCCCTCCGTTTTTAAAAGCTGTAATTTGCTCCTACGGGCAGCAGGTGGCGGTGCCCTCCGTTTTAAAAGCTGTTATTTGCTCCTACAGGCAGCAGGTGGCGACGCCCTCCGTTTTTAAAAGCTTTAATTTGCTCCTACGGGCAGCAGATGGCAATGCCCACCGTTTTAAAAACCCTGTAATTTGCACTTACGGGCAGCAGGTGGTGGTGCCCTCCGTTTTTAAAAGCTTTAATTTGCTCCTACGGGCAGCAGTTGGCGATGCCCACCGTTTTAAAAACCCTGTAATTTGCACTTATGGGCAGCAGGTGGTGGTACCCTTCGTTTTTAGAAGCTGTAATTTGCTCCTACGGGCAGCAGTGGCGGTGCTCTCCGTTTTTAAAAGCTGTAAATTGCAGTAATTTGCTCCTACAGGCAACACCGAGCGGTACCCTCCGTTTTTAATGCGCTCCTACAGGCAGCAGGTGGCGCTACCCTCCGTTTTTAAAGCTGTAATTTGCTTCTACAGGCAGCAGCAGGCGCAACGATGTTTTAAAATCTGTAATTTGCTTCTACGAGCAGCAGGTGGCGGTACCCTCCATTTTTAAAGCTGTAATTTGCTCCTACGGGCAGCAGTTGGCGGTACCCTCCATTTTTAAAAGCTGTAATTTGCTCCTACGGGCAGCAGGTGGCGGTGCCCTCCATTTTTAAAAGCTGTAATTTGATCCTACGGGCAGCAGGTGGCGGTACCCATGTTTTAAAGGCTTTAATTTGCACTTACGGGCAGCAGGTGGCGGTGCCCTCCGTTTTTAAAAGCTGTAATTTGCTCGGACAGGTAGCAGGTGGCGGTGCTCTCCATTTTTAAAAGCCTGTAATTTGCTCCTACAGGCTGCAGGTGGCGGTGCCCTCCAGTTTTAAAAGCTGTAATTTGCTCCTACGGGCAGCAGCTGGTGGTTACCTCCGTTTTTAAAAGCTGTAATTTGCACTTACGGGCAGCAGATGGCGAAGCCCTCAGTTTTTAAAGCTGTACTTTGCTCCTACGGGCAGCAGGTGGCGGTGCTCATCGTTTTAAAAAGCCTGTAATTTGCTCCTACAGGCTGCAGGTGGTGGTGCCCTCCGTTTTTAAAAGCTGTAATTTGCTCCTACGGGCAGCAGGTGGCGGTGCCCTCCGTTTTAAAAGCTGTTATTTGCTCCTACGGGCAGCAGGTGGCGGTGCCCTCCGTTTTTAAAAGCTGTAATTTGCTCATACGGGCAGCAGGTGGCAGTAACCTCCGTTTTTAAAGTTGTAATTTGCACCGACGGGCAGCAGGTGGCAGTACCCTCCATTTTTAAAGCTGTAATTTGCTCCTACGGGCAGCAGGTGGCGGTGCCTTCCGTTTTTAAAGCTGTAATTTGCTCTTACGGGCAGCAGGTGGCGATACTCATGTTTTAAAAGCTGTAAATTGCTCCCAATGGCAGCAGGTGGCGGTGCCCACCATTTTAAAAAGCCTGTAATTTCCACTTACCGGCAGCAGGTGGCGGCGCCCTTTGTTTTTAAAAGCCTGTCATTTGCTCATACGGGCAGCAGGTGCCGGCGCACTTCATTTTTAAAAGCTGTAACTTGCCCCTACGGGCAGCAGGTGGTGGTGCGCTCCATTTTTAAAAGCTGTAATTTGCACTTACAGGCAGCAGATGGCGGCACCCTCCGTTTTTAAAAGCCTGTACTTTGCACTTACGGGCAGCCCGTGGCGGTGCCCATCGTTTTTAAAAGCTGTGATTTGCCTCTACGGGCAGCAGGTGGCGGTGCCCTCCTTTTTTAAAAGCTGTAATTTGCCCCTACAGGCAGCAGGTGGCGACGCCCTCCGTTTTTAAAGCTGTAATTTGCTCCTAGGGGCGGCAGGTGTCGGTACCCTCCATTTTTCAAAGCTGTAATTTGCTCCGGGCAGCAGTTGGCGGTGCCCTCCGTTTTTAAAAGCTGTAATTTGCTCCTATGGGCAGCAGGTGGCCGTTCCCCCCATTTTTAAAACTGTAATTTGCTCCAACGGGCAGCAGGTGGCGGTACCCATGTTTTAAAGGCTGTAATTTGCTCCTACTGGCAGCAGTAGCAGTGCTCTCCATTTTTAAAAGCTGTAAATTGCTCCTAAAGGCAGCAGGTGGCTTGTCCCTCGTTTTAAAAAGCCTGTAATTTGCACATATGGGCAGCAGGTGGCGGCGCCCTTCGGTTTTAAATGCCTGTATTTTGCACCTACGGGCAGCAGGTGGTGGTGGCCTTCGTTTTTAAAAGCTGTAATTTGCTCCTACGGGCAGCAGTGGCGGTGCTCTCCGTTTTTAAAAGCTGTAAATTGCTCCTACAGGCAGCAGGTGGCGACGCCCTCCGTTTTTAAAAGCTGTAATTTGCTCCTACAGGCAGCACCGAGCGGTACCCTCCGTTTTTAATGCGCTCCTACAGGCAGCAGGTGGCGCTACCCTCCGTTTTTAAAGCTGTAATTTGCTTCTACAGGCAGCAGCAGGCGGAACCATGTTTTAAAATCTGTAATTTGCTTCTACGGGCAGCAGGTGGCGGTACCCTCCATTTTTAAATCTGTAATTTGCTCCTACGGGCAGCAGGTGTCGGTACCCTCCATTTTTAAAAGCTGTAATTTGCTCCGGGCAGCAGTTGGCGGTGCCCTCCGTTTTTAAAAGCTGTAAATTGCTCCTACGGGCAGCAGGTGGCTTGTCCCCCGTTTTAAAAAGCCTGTAATTTGCACATATGGGCAGCAGTGGCGGCGCTCTTCGGTTTTAAATGCCTGTATTTTGCACCTACGGGCAGCAGGTGGTGGTGGCCTTCGTTTTTAAAAGCTGTAATTTGCTCCTACGGGCAGCAGTGGCGGTGCTCTCCGTTTTTAAAAGCTGTAAATTGCTCCTACAGGCAGCAGGTGGCGACGCCCTCCGTTTTTAAAAGCTGTAATTTGCTCCTACAGGCAGCACCGAGCGGTACCCTCCATTTTTAATGCGCTCCTACAGGCAGCAGGTGGCACTACCCTCCGTTTTTAAAGGTGTAATTTGCTCCTACAGGCAGCAGGTGGCGGTACCCATGTTTTTAAATGTGTAATTTGCTTCTACGGGCAGCAGGTGGCGGTACCCTCCGTTTTTAAAGCTGTAATTTGCTCCTAGGGGCGGCAGGTGTCGGTACCCTCCATTTTTAAAAGCTGTAATTTGCTCCGGGCAGCAGTTGGCGGTGCCCTCCGTTTTTAAAAGCTGTAATTTGCTCCTATGGGCAGCAGGTGGCGGTGCCCCCCATTTTTCAAACTGTAATTTGCTCCAACGGGCAGCAGGTGGCGGTACCCATGTTTTAAAGGCTGTAATTTGCTCCTACGGGCAGCAGTAGCAGTGCTCTCCATTTTTAAAAGCTGTAAATTGCTCCTAAAGGCAGCAGGTGGCTTGTCCCCCGTTTTAAAAAGCCTGTAATTTGCACTTATGGGCAGCAGGTGGCGGCGCCCTGCGGTTTTAAATGCCTGTATTTTGCACTTACGGGCAGCAGGTGGTGGTGCCCTTCGTTTTTAAAAGCTGTAATTTGCTCCAACGGGCAGCAGTGGCGGTGCTCTCCGTTTTTAAAAGCTGTAATTTGCTCCTACGGGCAGCAGGTGGCGGTACCCATGTTTTAAAGGCTGTAATTTGCACTTACGGGCAGCAGGTGGCGGTGCCCTCCGTTTTTAAAAGCTGTAATTTGCTCCGACAGGTAGCAGGTGGCGGTGCTCTCCATTTTTAAAAGCCTGTAATTTGCTCCTACAGGCTGCAGGTGGCGGTGCCCTCCAGTTTTAAAAGCTGTAATTTGCTCCTACGGGCAGCAGCTGGTGGTTACCTCCGTTTTTAAAAGCTGTAATTTGCACTTACGGGCAGCAGATGGCGAAGCCCTCAGTTTTTACAGCTGTACTTTGCTCCTACGGGCAGCAGGTGGCGGTGCTCATCGTTTTAAAAAGCCTGTAATTTGCTCCTACAGGCTGCAGGTGGTGGTGCCCTCCGTTTTCAAAAGCTGTAATTTGCTCCTACGGGCAGCAGGTGGCGGTGCCCTCCGTTTTAAAAGCTGTTATTTGCTCCTACAGGCAGCAGGTGGCGACGCCCTCCGTTTTTAAAAGCTTTAATTTGCTCCTACGGGCAGCAGATGGCAATGCCCACCGTTTTAAAAACCCTGTAATTTGCACTTACGGGCAGCAGGTGGTGGTGCCCTCCGTTTTTAAAAGCTTTAATTTGCTCCTACGGGCAGCAGTTGGCGATGCCCACCGTTTTAAAAACCCTGTAATTTGCACTTATGGGCAGCAGGTGGTGGTACCCTTCGTTTTTAAAAGCTGTAATTTGCTCCTACGGGCAGCAGTGGCGGTGCTCTCCGTTTTTAAAAGCTGTAATTTGCTCCTACAGGCAACACCGAGCGGTACCCTCCGTTTTTAATGCGCTCCTACAGGCAGCAGGTGGCGCTACCCTCCGTTTTTAAAGCTGTAATTTGCTTCTACAGGCAGCAGCAGGCGCAACCATGTTTTAAAATCTGTAATTTGCTTCTACGAGCAGCAGGTGGCGGTACCCTCCATTTTTAAAGCTGTAATTTGCTCCTACGGGCAGCAGTTGGCGGTACCCTCCATTTTTAAAAGCTGTAATTTGCTCCTACGGGCAGCAGGTGGCGGTGCCCTCCGTTTTTAAAAGCTGTAATTTGATCCTACGGGCAGCAGGTGGCGGTACCCATGTTTTAAAGGCTGTAATTTGCACTTACGGGCAGCAGGTGGCGGTGCCCTCCGTTTTTAAAAGCTGTAATTTGCTCCGACAGGTAGCAGGTGGCGGTGCTCTCCATTTTTAAAAGCCTGTAATTTGCTCCTACAGGCTGCAGGTGGCGGTGCCCTCCAGTTTTAAAAGCTGCAATTTGCTCCTACGGGCAGCAGCTGGTGGTTACCTCCGTTTTTAAAAGCTGTAATTTGCACTTACGGGCAGCAGATGGCGAAGCCCTCAGTTTTTAAAAGCTGTACTTTGCTCCTACGGGCAGCAGGTGGCGGTGCTCATCGTTTTAAAAAGCCTGTAATTTGCTCCTACAGGCTGCAGGTGGTGGTGCCCTCCGTTTTTAAAAGCTGTAATTTGCTCCTACGGGCAGCAGGTGGCGGTGCCCTCCGTTTTAAAAGCTGTTATTTGCTCCTACGGGCAGCAGGTGGCGGTGCCCTCCGTTTTTAAAAGCTGTAATTTGCTCATACGGGCAGCAGGTGGCAGTAACCTCCGTTTTTAAAGTTGTAATTTGCACCGACGGGCAGCAGGTGGCAGTACCCTCCATTTTTAAAGCTGTAATTTGCTCCTACGGGCAGCAGGTGCGGTGCCTTCCGTTTTTAAAGCTGTAATTTGCTCTTACGGGCAGCAGGTGGCGATACTCATGTTTTAAAAGCTGTAAATTGCTCCCAATGGCAGCAGGTGGCGGTGCCCACCATTTTAAAAAGCCTGTAATTTCCACTTACGGGCAGCAGGTGGCGGCGCCCTTTGTTTTTAAAAGCCTGTCATTTGCTCATACGGGCAGCAGGTGCCGGCGCACTTCATTTTTAAAAGCTGTAACTTGCCCCTACGGGCAGCAGGTGGTGGTGCGCTCCATTTTTAAAAGCTGTAATTTGCACTTACAGGCAGCAGATGGCGGCACCCTCCGTTTTTAAAAGCCTATACTTTGCACTTACGGGCAGCCCGTGGCGGTGCCCATCGTTTTTAAAAGCTGTGATTTGCCTCCACGGGCAGCAGGTGGCGGTGCCCTCCTTTTTTAAAAGCTGTAATTTGCCCCTACAGGCAGCAGGTGGCGACGCCCTCCGTTTTTAAAGCTGTAATTTGCTCCTAGGGGCGTCAGGTGTCGGTACCCTCCATTTTTCAAAGCTGTAATTTGCTCCGGGCAGCAGTTGGCGGTGCCCTCCGTTTTTAAAAGCTGTAATTTTCTCCTATGGGCAGCAGGTGGCGGTTCCCCCCATTTTTAAAACTGTAATTTGCTCCAACGGGCAGCGGGTGGCGGTACCCATGTTGTAAAGGCTGTAATTTGCTCCTACTGGCAGCAGTAGCAGTGCTCTCCATTTTTAAAAGCTGTAAATTGCTCCTAAAGGCAGCAGGTGGCTTGTCCCCCGTTTTCAAAAGCCTGTAATTTGCACATATGGGCAGCAGGTGGCGGCGCCCTTCGGTTTTAAATGCCTGTATTTTGCACCTACGGGCAGCAGGTGGTGGTGGCCTTCGTTTTTAAAAGCTGTAATTTGCTCCTACGGGCAGCAGTGGCGGTGCTCTCCGTTTTTAAAAGCTGTAAATTGCTCCTACAGGCAGCAGGTGGCGACGCCCTCCGTTTTTAAAAGCTGTAATTTGCTCCTACAGGCAGCACCGAGCGGTACCCTCCGTTTTTAATGCGCTCCTACAGGCAGCAGGTGGCGCTACCCTCCGTTTTTAAAGCTGTAATTTGCTTCTACAGGCAGCAGCAGGCGGAACCATGTTTTAAAATCTGTAATTTGCTTCTACGGGCAGCAGGTGGCGGTACCCTCCATTTCTAAATCTGTAATTTGCTCCTACGGGCAGCAGGTGTCGGTACCCTCCATTTTTAAAAGCTGTAATTTGCTCCGGGCAGCAGTTGGCGGTGCCCTCCGTTTTTAAAAGCTGTAAATTGCTCCTACGGGCAGCAGGTGGCTTGTCCCCCGTTTTAAAAAGCCTGTAATTTGCACATATGGGCAGCAGTGGCGGCGCTCTTCGGTTTTAAATGCCTGTATTTTGCACCTACGGGCAGCAGGTGGTGGTGGCCTTCGTTTTTAAAAGCTGTAATTTGCTCCAACGGGCAGCAGTGGCGGTGCTCTCCGTTTTTAAAAGCTGTAAATTGCTCCTACAGGCAGCAGGTGGCGACACCCTCCGTTTTTAAAAGCTGTAATTTGCTCCTACAGGCAGCACCGAGCGGTACCCTCCATTTTTAATGCGCTCCTACAGGCAGCAGGTGGCACTACCCTCCGTTTTTAAAGGTGTAATTTGCTCCTACAGGCAGCAGGTGGCGGTACCCATGTTTTTAAATGTGTAATTTGCTTCTACGGGCAGCAGGTGGCGGTACCCTCCGCTTTTAAAGCTGTAATTTGCTCCTAGGGGCGGCAGGTGTCGGTACCCTCCATTTTTAAAAGCTGTAATTTGCTCCGGGCAGCAGTTGGCGGTGCCCTCCGTTTTTAAAAGCTGTAATTTGCTCCTATGGGCAGCAGGTGGCGGTGCCCCCCATTTTTCAAACTGTTATTTGCTCCAACGGGCAGCAGGTGGCGGTACCCATGTTTTAAAGGCTGTAATTTGCTCCTACGGGCAGCAGTAGCAGTGCTCTCCATTTTTAAAAGCTGTAAATTGCTCCTAAAGGCAGCAGGTGGCTTGTCCCCCGTTTTAAAAAGCCTGTAATTTGCACTTATGGGCAGCAGGTGGCGGCGACCTGCGGTTTTAAATGCCTGTATTTTGCACTTACGGGCAGCAGGTGGTGGTGCCCTTCGTTTTTAAAAGCTGTAATTTGCTCCAACGGGCAGCAGTGGCGGTGCTCTCCGTTTTTAAAAGCTGTAATTTGCTCCTACGGGCAGTAGGTGGCGGTACCCATGTTTTAAAGGCTGTAATTTGCACTTACGGGCAGCAGGTGGCGGTGCCCTCCGTTTTTAAAAGCTGTAATTTGCTCCGACAGGTAGCAGGTGGCGGTGCTCTCCATTTTTAAAAGCCTGTAATTTGCCCCTACAGGCTGCAGGTGGCGGTGCCCTCCAGTTTTAAAAGCTGTAATTTGCTCCTACGGGCAGCAGCTGGTGGTTACCTCCGTTTTTAAAAGCTGTAATTTGCACTTACGGGCAGCAGATGGCGAAGCCCTCAGTTTTTAAAGCTGTACTTTGCTCCTACGGGCAGCAGGTGGCGGTGCTCATCGTTTTAAAAAGCCTGTAATTTGCTCCTACAGGCTGCAGGTGGTGGTGCCCTCCGTTTTTAAAAGCTGTAATTTGCTCCTACGGGCAGCAGGTGGCGGTGCCCTCCGTTTTAAAAGCTGTTATTTGCTCCTACAGGCAGCAGGTGGCGACGCCCTCCGTTTTTAAAAGCTTTAATTTGCTCCTACGGGCAGCAGATGGCAATGCCGACCGTTTTAAAAACCCTGTAATTTGCACTTACGGGCAGCAGGTGGTGGTGCCCTCCGTTTTTAAAAGCTTTAATTTGCTCCTACGGGCAGCAGTTGGCGATGCCCACCGTTTTAAAAACCCTGTAATTTGCACTTATGGGCAGCAGGTGGTGGTACCCTTCGTTTTTAAAAGCTGTAATTTGCTCCTACTGGCAGCAGTAGCAGTGCTCTCCATTTTTAAAAGCTGTAAATTGCTCCTAAAGGCAGCAGGTGGCTTGTCCCCCGTTTTCAAAAGCCTGTAATTTGCACATATGGGCAGCAGGTGGCGGCGCCCTTCGGTTTTAAATGCCTGTATTTTGCACCTACGGGCAGCAGGTGGTGGTGGCCTTCGTTTTTAAAAGCTGTAATTTGCTCCTACGGGCAGCAGTGGCGGTGCTCTCCGTTTTTAAAAGCTGTAAATTGCTCCTACAGGCAGCAGGTGGCGACGCCCTCCGTTTTTAATAGCTGTAATTTGCTCCTACAGGCAGCACCGAGCGGTACCCTCCGTTTTTAATGCGCTCCTACAGGCAGCAGGTGGCGCTACCCTCCGTTTTTAAAGCTGTAATTTGCTTCTACAGGCAGCAGCAGGCGGAACCATGTTTTAAAATCTGTAATTTGCTTCTACGGGCAGCAGGTGGCGGTACCCTCCATTTTTAAATCTGTAATTTGCTCCTACGGGCAGCAGGTGTCGGTACCCTCCATTTTTAAAAGCTGTAATTTGCTCCGGGCAGCAGTTGGCGGTGCCCTCCGTTTTTAAAAGCTGTAAATTGCTCCTACGGGCAGCAGGTGGCTTGTCCCCCGTTTTAAAAAGCCTGTAATTTGCACATATGGGCAGCAGTGGCGGCGCTCTTCGGTTTTAAATGCCTGTATTTTGCACCTACGGGCAGCAGGTGGTGGTGGCCTTCGTTTTTAAAAGCTGTAATTTGCTCCTACGGGCAGCAGTGGCGGTGCTCTCCGTTTTTAAAAGCTGTAAATTGCTCCTACAGGCAGCAGGTGGCGACGCCCTCCGTTTTTAAAAGCTGTAATTTGCTCCTACAGGCAGCACCGAGCGGTACCCTCCATTTTTAATGCGCTCCTACAGGCAGCAGGTGGCACTACCCTCCGTTTTTAAAGGTGTAATTTGCTCCTACAGGCAGCAGGTGGCGGTACCCATGTTTTTAAATGTGTAATTTGCTTCTACGGGCAGCAGGTGGCGGTACCCTCCGTTTTTAAAGCTGTAATTTGCTCCTAGGGGCGGCAGGTGTCGGTACCCTCCATTTTTAAAAGCTGTAATTTGCTCCGAGCAGCAGTTGGCGGTGCCCTCCGTTTTTAAAAGCTGTAATTTGCTCCTATGGGCAGCAGGTGGCGGTGCCCCCCATTTTTCAAACTGTAATTTGCTCCAACGGGCAGCAGGTGGCGGTACCCATGTTTTAAAGGCTGTAATTTGCTCCTACGGGCAGCAGTAGCAGTGCTCTCCATTTTTAAAAGCTGTAAATTGCTCCTAAAGGCAGCAGGTGGCTTGTCCCCCGTTTTAAAAAGCCTGTAATTTGCACTTATGGGCAGCAGGTGGCGGCGCCCTGTGGTTTTAAATGCCTGTATTTTGCACTTACGGGCAGCAGGTGGTGGTGCCCTTCGTTTTTAAAAGCTGTAATTTGCTCCAACGGGCAGCAGTGGCGGTGCTCTCCGTTTTTAAAAGCTGTAATTTGCTCCTACGGGCAGCAGGTGGCGGTACCCATGTTTTAAAGGCTGTAATTTGCACTTACGGGCAGCAGGTGGCGGTGCCCTCCGTTTTTAAAAGCTGTAATTTGCTCCGACAGGTAGCAGGTGGCGGTGCTCTCCATTTTTAAAAGCCTGTAATTTGCTCCTACAGGCTGCAGGTGGCGGTGCCCTCCAGTTTTAAAAGCTGTAATTTGCTCCTACGGGCAGCAGCTGGTGGTTACCTCCGTTTTTAAAAGCTGTAATTTGCACTTCCGGGCAGCAGATGGCGAAGCCCTCAGTTTTTAAAGCTGTACTTTGCTCCTACGGGCAGCAGGTGGCGGTGCTCATCGTTTTCAAAGCCTGTAATTTGCTCCTACAGGCTGCAGGTGGTGGTGCCCTCCGTTTTTAAAAGCTGTAATTTGCTCCTACGGGCAGCAGGTGGCGGTGCCCTCCGTTTTAAAAGCTGTTATTTGCTCCTACAGGCAGCAGGTGGCGACGCCCTCCGTTTTTAAAAGCTTTAATTTGCTCCTACGGGCAGCAGATGGCAATGCCCACCGTTTTACAATCCCTGTAATTTGCACTTACGGGCAGCAGGTGGTGGTGACCTCCGTTTTTAAAAGCTTTAATTTGCTCCTACGGGCAGCAGTTGGCGATGCCCACCGTTTTAAAAACCCTGTAATTTGCACTTATGGGCAGCAGGTGGTGGTACCCTTCGTTTTTAAAAGCTGTAATTTGCTCCTACGGGCAGCAGTGGCGGTGCTCTCCGTTTTTAAAAGCTGTAAATTGCTCCTACAGGCAGCAGGTGGCGACGCCCTCCGTTTTTAAAAGCTGTAATTTGCTCCTACAGGCAACACCGAGCGGTACCCTCCGTTTTTAATGCGCTCCTACAGGCAGCAGGTGGCGCTACCCTCCGTTTTTAAAGCTGTAATTTGCTTCTACAGGCAGCAGCAGGCGCAACCATGTTTTAAAATCTGTAATTTGCTTCTACGAGCAGCAGGTGGCGGTACCCTCCATTTTTAAAGCTGTAATTTGCTCCTACGGGCAGCAGTTGGCGGTACCCTCCATTTTTAAAAGCTGTAATTTGCTCCTACGGGCAGCAGGTGGCGGTGCCCTCCATTTTTAAAAGCTGTAATTTGATCCTACGGGCAGCAGGTGGCGGTACCCATGTTTTAAAGGCTGTAATTTGCACTTACGGGCAGCAGGTGGCGGTGCCCTCCGTTTTTAAAAGCTGTAATTTGCTCCGACAGGTAGCAGGTGGCGGTGCTCTCCATTTTTAAAAGCCTGTAATTTGCTCCTACAGGCTGCAGGTGGCGGTGCCCTCCAGTTTTAAAAGCTGTAATTTGCTCCTACGGGCAGCAGCTGGTGGTTACCTCCGTTTTTAAAAGCTGTAATTTGCACTTACGGGCAGCAGATGGCGAAGCCCTCAGTTTTTAAAGCTGTACTTTGCTCCTACGGGCAGCAGGTGGCGGTGCTCATCGTTTTAAAAAGCCTGTAATTTGCTCCTACAGGCTGCAGGTGGTGGTGCCCTCCGTTTTTAAAAGCTGTAATTTGCTCCTACGGGCAGCAGGTGGCGGTGCCCTCCGTTTTAAAAGCTGTTATTTGCTCCTACGGGCAGCAGGTGGCGGTGCCCTCCGTTTTTAAAAGCTGTAATTTGCTCATACGGGCAGCAGGTGGCAGTAACCTCCGTTTTTAAAGTTGTAATTTGCACCGACGGGCAGCAGGTGGCAGTACCCTCCATTTTTAAAGCTGTAATTTGCTCCTACGGGCAGCAGGTGGCGGTGCCTTCCGTTTTTAAAGCTGTAATTTGCTCTTACGGGCAGCAGGTGGCGATACTCATGTTTTAAAAGCTGTAAATTGCTCCCAATGGCAGCAGGTGGCGGTGCCCACCATTTTAAAAAGCCTGTAATTTCCACTTACCGGCAGCAGGTGGCGGCGCCCTTTGTTTTTAACAGCCTGTCATTTGCTCATACGGGCAGCAGGTGCCGGCGCACTTCATTTTTAAAAGCTGTAACTTGCCCCTACGGGCAGCAGGTGGTGGTGCGCTCCATTTTTAAAAGCTGTAATTTGCACTTAAAGGCAGCAGATGGCGGCACCCTCCGTTTTTAAAAGCCTGTACTTTGCACTTACGGGCAGCCCGTGGCGGTGCCCATCGTTTTTAAAAGCTGTGATTTGCCTCTACGGGCAGCAGGTGGCGGTGCCCTCCTTTTTTAAAAGCTGTAATTTGCCCCTACAGGCAGCAGGTGGCGACGCCCTCCGTTTTTAAAGCTGTAATTTGCTCCTAGGGGCGGCAGGTGTCGGTACCCTCCATTTTTCAAAGCTGTAATTTGCTCCGGGCAGCAGTTGGCGGTGCCCTCCGTTTTTAAAAGCTGTAATTTGCTCCTATGGGCAGCAGGTGGCCGTTCCCCCCATTTTTAAAACTGTAATTTGCTCCAACGGGCAGCAGGTGGCGGTACCCATGTTTTAAAGGCTGTAATTTGCTCCTACTGGCAGCAGTAGCAGTGCTCTCCATTTTTAAAAGCTGTAAATTGCTCCTAAAGGCAGCAGGTGGCTTGTCCCTCGTTTTAAAAAGCCTGTAATTTGCACATATGGGCAGCAGGTGGCGGCGCCCTTCGGTTTTAAATGCCTGTATTTTGCACCTACGGGCAGCAGGTGGTGGTGGCCTTCGTTTTTAAAAGCTGTAATTTGCTCCTACGGGCAGCAGTGGCGGTGCTCTCCGTTTTTAAAAGCTGTAAATTGCTCCTACAGGCAGCAGGTGGCGACGCCCTCCGTTTTTAAAAGCTGTAATTTGCTCCTACAGGCAGCACCGAGCGGTACCCTCCGTTTTTAATGCGCTCCTACAGGCAGCAGGTGGCGCTACCCTCCGTTTTTAAAGCTGTAATTTGCTTCTGCAGGCAGCAGCAGGCGGAACCATGTTTTAAAATCTGTAATTTGCTTCTACGGGCAGCAGGTGGCGGTACCCTCCATTTTTAAATCTGTAATTTGCTCCTACGGGCAGCAGGTGTCGGTACCCTCCATTTTTAAAAGCTGTAATTTGCTCCGGGAAGCAGTTGGCGGTGCCCTCCGTTTTTAAAAGCTGTAAATTGCTCCTACGGGCAGCAGGTGGCTTGTCCCCCGTTTTAAAAAGCCTGTAATTTGCACATATGGGCAGCAGTGGCGGCGCTCTTCGGTTTTAAATGCCTGTATTTTGCACCTACGGGCAGCAGGTGGTGGTGGCCTTCGTTTTTAAAAGCTGTAATTTGCTCCTACGGGCAGCAGTGGCGGTGCTCTCCGTTTTTAAAAGCTGTAAATTGCTCCTACAGGCAGCAGGTGGCGACGCCCTCCGTTTTTAAAAGCTGTAATTTGCTCCTACAGGCAGCACCGAGCGGTACCCTCCATTTTTAATGCGCTCCTACAGGCAGCAGGTGGCACTACCCTCCGTTTTTAAAGGTGTAATTTGCTCCTACAGGCAGCAGGTGGCGGTACCCATGTTTTAAAGGCTGTAATTTGCTTCTACGGGCAGCAGGTGGCGGTACCCTCCGTTTTTAAAGCTGTAATTAGCTCCTAGGGGCGGCAGGTGTCGGTACCCTCCATTTTTAAAAGCTGTAATTTGCTCCGGGCAGCAGTTGGCGGTGCCCTCCGTTTTTAAAAGCTGTAATTTGCTCCTATGGGCAGCAGGTGGCGGTGCCCCCCATTTTTCAAACTGTAATTTGCTCCAACGGGCAGCAGGTGGCGGTACCCATGTTTTAAAGGCTGTAATTTGCTCCTACGGGCAGCAGTAGCAGTGCTCTCCATTTTTAAAAGCTGTAAATTGCTCCTAAAGGCAGCAGGTGGCTTGTCCCCCGTTTTAAAAAGCCTGTAATTTGCACTTATGGGCAGCAGGTGGCGGCGCCCTGCGGTTTTAAATGCCTGTATTTTGCACTTACGGGCAGCAGGTGGTGGTGCCCTTCGTTTTTAAAAGCTGTAATTTGCTCCAACGGGCAGCAGTGGCGGTGCTCTCCGTTTTTAAAAGCTGTAATTTGCTCCTACGGGCAGCAGGTGGCGGTACCCATGTTTTAAAGGCTGTAATTTGCACTTACGGGCAGCAGGTGGCGGTGCCCTCCGTTTTTAAAAGCTGTAATTTGCTCCGACAGGTAGCAGGTGGCGGTGCTCTCCATTTTTCAAAGCCTGTAATTTGCTCCTACAGGCTGCAGGTGGCGGTGCCCTCCAGTTTTAAAAGCTGTAATTTGCTCCTACGGGCAGCAGCTGGTGGTTACCTCCGTTTTTAAAAGCTGTAATTTGCACTTACGGGCAGCAGATGGCGAAGCCCTCAGTTTTTAAAGCTGTACTTTGCTCCTACGGGCAGCAGGTGGCGGCGCTCATCGTTTTAAAAAGCCTGTAATTTGCTCCTACAGGCTGCAGGTGGTGGTGCCCTCCGTTTTTAAAAGCTGTAATTTGCTCCTACGGGCAGCAGGTGGCGGTGCCCTCCGTTTTAAAAGCTGTTATTTGCTCCTACAGGCAGCAGGTGGCGACGCCCTCCGTTTTTAAAAGCTTTAATTTGCTCCTACGGGCAGCAGATGGCAATGCCCACCGTTTTAAAAACCCTGTAATTTGCACTTACGGGCAGCAGGTGGTGGTGCCCTCCGTTTTTAAAAGCTTTAATTTGCTCCTACGGGCAGCAGTTGGCGATGCCCATCGTTTTAAAAACCCTGTAATTTGCACTTATGGGCAGCAGGTGGTGGTACCCTTCGTTTTTAAAAGCTGCAATTTGCTCCTACGGGCAGCAGTGGCGGTGCTCTCCGTTTTTAAAAGCTGTAATTTGCTCCTACAGGCAACACCGAGCGGTACCCTCCGTTTTTAATGCGCTCCTACAGGCAGCAGGTGGCGCTACCCTCCGTTTTTAAAGCTGTAATGTGCTTCTACAGGCAGCAGCAGGCGCAACCATGTTTTAAAATCTGTAATTTGCTTCTACGAGCAGCAGGTGGCGGTACCCTCCATTTTTAAAGCTGTAATTTGCTCCTACGGGCAGCAGTTGGCGGTACCCTCCATTTTTAAAAGCTGTAATTTGCTCCTACGGGCAGCAGGTGGCGGTGCCCTCCGTTTTTAAAAGCTGTAATTTGATCCTACGGGCAGCAGGTGGCGGTACCCATGTTTTAAAGGCTGTAATTTGCACTTACGGGCAGCAGGTGGCGGTGCCCTCCGTTTTTAAAAGCTGTAATTTGCTCCGACAGGTAGCAGGTGGCGGTGCTCTCCATTTTTCAAAGCCTGTAATTTGCTCCTACAGGCTGCAGGTGGCGGTGCCCTCCAGTTTTAAAAGCTGTAATTTGCTCCTACGGGCAGCAGCTGGTGGTTACCTCCGTTTTTAAAAGCTGTAATTTGCACTTACGGGCAGCAGATGGCGAAGCCCTCAGTTTTTAAAGCTGTACTTTGCTCCTACGGGCAGCAGGTGGCGGTGCTCATCGTTTTAAAAAGCCTGTAATTTGCTCCTACAGGCTGCAGGTGGTGGTGCCCTCCGTTTTTAAAAGCTGTAATTTGCTCCTACGGGCAGCAGGTGGCGGTGCCCTCCGTTTTAAAAGCTGTTATTTGCTCCTACGGGCAGCAGGTGGCGGTGCCCTCCGTTTTTAAAAGCTGTAATTTGCTCATACGGGCAGCAGGTGGCAGTAACCTCCGTTTTTAAAGTTGTAATTTGCACCGACGGGCAGCAGGTGGCAGTACCCTCCATTTTTAAAGCTGTAATTTGCTCCTACGGGCAGCAGGTGGCGGTGCCTTCCGTTTTTAAAGCTGTAATTTGCTCTTACGGGCAGCAGGTGGCGATACTCATGTTTTAAAAGCTGTAAATTGCTCCCAATGGCAGCAGGTGGCGGTGCCCACCATTTTAAAAAGCCTGTAATTTCCACTTACCGGCAGCAGGTGGCGGCGCCCTTTGTTTTTAAAAGCCTGTCATTTGCTCATACGGGCAGCCGGTGCCAGCGCACTTCACTTTTAAAAGCTGTAACTTGCCCCTACGGGCAGCAGGTGGTGGTGCGCTCCATTTTTAAAAGCTGTAATTTGCACTTACAGGCAGCAGATGGCGGCACCCTCCGTTTTTAAAAGCCTGTACTTTGCACTTACGGGCAGCCCGTGGCGGTGCCCATCGTTTTTAAAAGCTGTGATTTGCCTCTACGGGCAGCAGGTGGCGGTGCCTTCCTTTTTTAAAAGCTGTAATTTGCCCATAGAGGCAGCAGGTGGCGACGCCCTCCGTTTTTAAAGCTGTAATTTGCTCCTAAAAGCGGCAGGTGTCGGTACCCTCCATTTTTCAAAGCTGTAATTTGCTCCGGGCAGCAGTTGGCGGTGCCCTCCGTTTTTAAAAGCTGTAATTTGCTCCTATGGGCAGCAGGTGGCCGTTCCCCCCATTTTTAAAACTGTAATTTGCTCCAACGGGCAGCAGGTGGCGGTACCCATGTTTTAAAGGCTGTAATTTGCTCCTACTGGCAGCAGTAGCAGTGCTCTCCATTTTTAAAAGCTGTAAATTGCTCCTAAAGGCAGCAGGTGGCTTGTCCCTCGTTTTAAAAAGCCTGTAATTTGCACATATGGGCAGCAGGTGGCGGCGCCCTTCGGTTTTAAGTGCCTGTATTTTGCACCTACGGGCAGCAGGTGGTGGTGGCCTTCGTTTTTAAAAGCTGTAATTTGCTCCTACGGGCAGCAGTGGCGGTGCTCTCCGTTTTTAAAAGCTGTAAATTGCTCCTACAGGCAGCAGGTGGCGACGCCCTCCGTTTTTAAAAGCTGTAATTTGCTCCTACAGGCAGCACCGAGCGGTACCCTCCGTTTTTAATGCACTCCTACAGGCAGCAGGTGGCGCTACCCTCCGTTTTTAAAGCTGTAATTTGCTTCTACAGGCAGCAGCAGGCGGAACCATGTTTTAAAATCTGTAATTTGCTTCTACGGGCAGCAGGTGGCGGTACCCTCCATTTTTAAATCTGTAATTTGCTCCTACGGGCAGCAGGTGTCGGTACCCTCCATTTTTAAAAGCTGTAATTTGCTCCGGGCAGCAGTTGGCGGTGCCCTCCGTTTTTAAAAGCTGTAAATTGCTCCTACGGGCAGCAGGTGGCTTGTCCCCCGTTTTAAAAAGCCTGTAATTTGCACATATGGGCAGCAGTGGCGGCGCTCTTCGGTTTTAAATGCCTGTATTTTGCACCTACGGGCAGCAGGTGGTGGTGGCCTTCGTTTTTAAAAGCTGTAATTTGCTCCTACGGGCAGCAGTGGCGGTGCTCTCCGTTTTTAAAAGCTGTAAATTGCTCCTACAGGCAGCAGGTGGCGACGCCCTCCGTTTTTAAAAGCTGTAATTTGCTCCTACAGGCAGCACCGAGCGGTACCCTCCATTTTTAATGCGCTCCTACAGGCAGCAGGTGGCACTACCCTCCGTTTTTAAAGGTGTAATTTGCTCCTACAGGCAGCAGGTGGCGGTACCCATGTTTTTAAATGTGTAATTTGCTTCTACGGGCAGCAGGCGGCGGTACACTCCGTTTTTAAAGCTGTAATTTGCTCCTAGGGGCGGCAGGTGTCGGTACCCTCCATTTTTAAAAGCTGTAATTTGCTCCGGGCAGCAGTTGGCGGTGCCCTCCGTTTTTAAAAGCTGTAATTTGCTCCTATGGGCAGCAGGTGGCGGTGCCCCCCATTTTTCAAACTGTAATTTGCTCCAACGGGCAGCAGGTGGCGGTACCCATGTTTTAAAGGCTGTAATTTGCTCCTACGGGCAGCAGTAGCAGTGCTCTCCATTTTTAAAAGCTGTAAATTGCTCCTAAAGGCAGCAGGTGGCTTGTCCCCCTTTTTAAAAAGCTGTAATTTGCACTTATGGGCAGCAGGTGGCGGCGCCCTGCGGTTTTAAATGCCTGTATTTTGCACTTACGGGCAGCAGGTGGTGGTGCCCTTCGTTTTTAAAAGCTGTAATTTGCTCCAACGGGCAGCAGTGGCGGTGCTCTCCGTTTTTAAAAGCTGTAATTTGCTCCTACGGGCAGCAGGTGGCGGTACCCATGTTTTAAAGGCTGTAATTTGCACTTACGGGCAGCAGGTGGCGGTGCCCTCCGTTTTTAAAAGCTGTAATTTGCTCCGACAGGTAGCAGGTGGCGGTGCTCTCCATTTTTAAAAGCCTGTAATTTGCTCCTACAGGCTGCAGGTGGCGGTGCCCTCCAGTTTTAAAAGCTGTAATTTGCTCCTACGGGCAGCAGCTGGTGGTTACCTCCGTTTTTAAAAGCTGTAATTTGCACTTACGGGCAGCAGATGGCGAAGCCCTCAGTTTTTAAAGCTGTACTTTGCTCCTACGGGCAGCAGGTGGCGGTGCTCATCGTTTTAAAAAGCCTGTAATTTGCTCCTACAGGCTGCAGGTGGTGGTGCCCTCCGTTTTTAAAAGCTGTAATTTGCTCCTACGGGCAGCAGGTGGCGGTGCCCTCTGTTTTAAAAGCTGTTATTTGCTCCTACAGGCAGCAGGTGGCGACGCCCTCCGTTTTTAAAAGCTTTAATTTGCTCCTACGGGCAGCAGATGGCAATGCCCACCGTTTTAAAAACCCTGTAATTTGCACTTACGGGCAGCAGGTGGTGGTGCCCTCCGTTTTTAAAAGCTTTAATTTGCTCCTACGGGCAGCAGTTGGCGATGCCCACCGTTTTAAAAACCCTGTAATTTGCACTTATGGGCAGCAGGTGGTGGTACCCTTCGTTTTTAAAAGCTGTAATTTGCTCCTACGGGCAGCAGTGGCGGTGCTCTCCATTTTTAAAAGCTGTAATTTGCTCCTACAGGCAACACCGAGCGGTACCCTCCGTTTTTAATGCGCTCCTACAGGCAGCAGGTGGCGCTACCCTCCGTTTTTAAAGCTGTAATTTGCTTCTACAGGCAGCAGCAGGCGCAACCATGTTTTAAAATCTGTAATTTGCTTCTACGAGCAGCAGGTGGCGGTACCCTCCATTTTTAAAGCTGTAATTTGCTCCTACGGGCAGCAGTTGGCGGTACCCTCCATTTTTAAAAGCTGTAATTTGCTCCTACGGGCAGCAGGTGGCGGTGCCCTCCATTTTTAAAAGCTGTAATTTGATCCTACGGGCAGCAGGTGGTGGTACCCATGTTTTAAAGGCTGTAATTTGCACTTACGGGCAGCAGGTGGCGGTGCCCTCCGTTTTTAAAAGCTGTAATTTGCTCCGACAGGTAGCAGATGGCGGTGCTCTCCATTTTTAAAAGCCTGTAATTTGCTCCTACAGGCTGCAGGTGGCGGTGCCCTCCAGTTTTAAAAGCTGTAATTTGCTCCTACGGGCAGCAGCTGGTGGTTACGTCCGTTTTTAAAAGCTGTAATTTGCACTTACGGGCAGCAGATGGCGAAGCCCTCAGTTTTTAAAGCTGTACTTTGCTCCTACGGGCAGCAGGTGGCGGTGCTCATCGTTTTAAAAAGCCTGTAATTTGCTCCTACAGGCTGCAGGTGGTGGTGCCCTCCGTTTTTAAAAGCTGTAATTTGCTCCTACGGGCAGCAGGTGGCGGTGCCCTCCGTTTTAAAAGCTGTTATTTGCTCCTACGGGCAGCAGGTGGCGGTGCCCTCCGTTTTTAAAAGCTGTAATTTGCTCATACGGGCAGCAGGTGGCAGTAACCTCCGTTTTTAAAGTTGTAATTTGCACCGACGGGCAGCAGGTGGCAGTACCCTCCATTTTTAAAGCTGTAATTTGCTCCTACGGGCAGCAGGTGGCGGTGCCTTCCGTTTTTAAAGCTGTAATTTGCTCTTACGGGCAGCAGGTGGCGATACTCATGTTTTAAAAGCTGTAAATTGCTCCCAATGGCAGCAGGTGGCGGTGCCCACCATTTTAAAAAGCCTGTAATTTCCACTTACGGGCAGCAGGTGGCGGCGCCCTTTGTTTTTAAAAGCCTGTCATTTGCTCATACGGGCAGCAGGTGCCGGCGCACTTCATTTTTAAAAGCTGTAACTTGCCCCTACGGGCAGCAGGTGGTGGTGCGCTCCATTTTTAAAAGCTGTAATTTGCACTTAAAGGCAGCAGATGGCGGCACCCTCCGTTTTTAAAAGCCTGTACTTTGCACTTACGGGCAGCCCGTGGCGGTGCCCATCGTTTTTAAAAGCTGTGATTTGCCTCTACGGGCAGCAGGTGGCGGTGCCCTCCTTTTTTAAAAGCTGTAATTTGCCCCTACAGGCAGCAGGTGGCGACGCCCTCCGTTTTTAAAGCTGTAATTTGCTCCTAGGGGCGGCAGGTGTCGGTACCCTCCATTTTTCAAAGCTGTAATTTGCTCCGGGCAGCAGTTGGCGGTGCCCTCCGTTTTTAAAAGCTGTAATTTGCTCCTATGGGCAGCAGGTGGCCGTTCCCCCCATTTTTAAAACTGTAATTTGCTCCAACGGGCAGCAGGTGGCGGTACCCATGTTTTAAAGGCTGTAATTTGCTCCTACTGGCAGCAGTAGCAGTGCTCTCCATTTTTAAAAGCTGTAAATTGCTCCTAAAGGCAGCAGGTGGCTTGTCCCTCGTTTTAAATAGCCTGTAATTTGCACATATGGGCAGCAGGTGGCGGCGCCCTTCGGTTTTAAATGCCTGTATTTTGCACCTACGGGCAGCAGGTGGTGGTGGCCTTCGTTTTTAAAAGCTGTAATTTGCTCCTACGGGCAGCAGTGGCGGTGCTCTCCGTTTTTAAAAGCTGTAAATTGCTCCTACAGGCAGCAGGTGGCGACGCCCTCCGTTTTTAAAAGCTGTAATTTGCTCCTACAGGCAGCACCGAGCGGTACCCTCCGTTTTTAATGCGCTCCTACAGGCAGCAGGTGGCGCTACCCTCCGTTTTTAAAGCTGTAATTTGCTTCTACAGGCAGCAGCAGGCGGAACCATGTTTTAAAATCTGTAATTTGCTTCTACGGGCAGCAGGTGGCGGTACCCTCCATTTTTAAATCTGTAATTTGCTCCTACGGGCAGCAGGTGTCGGTACCCTCCATTTTTAAAAGCTGTAATTTGCTCCGGGCAGCAGTTGGCGGTGCCCTCCGTTTTTAAAAGCTGTAAATTGCTCCTACGGGCAGCAGGTGGCTTGTCCCCCGTTTTAAAAAGCCTGTAATTTGCACATATGGGCAGCAGTGGCGGCGCTCTTCGGTTTTAAATGCCTGTATTTTGCACCTACGGGCAGCAGGTGGTGGTGGCCTTCGTTTTTAAAAGCTGTAATTTGCTCCTACGGGCAGCAGTGGCGGTGCTCTCCGTTTTTAAAAGCTGTAAATTGCTCCTACAGGCAGCAGGTGGCGACGCCCTCCGTTTTTAAAAGCTGTAATTTGCTCCTACAGGCAGCACCGAGCGGTACCCTCCATTTTTAATGCGCTCCTACAGGCAGCAGGTGGCACTACCCTCCGTTTTTAAAGGTGTAATTTGCTCCTACAGGCAGCAGGTGGCGGTACCCATGTTTTTAAATGTGTAATTTGCTTCTACGGGCAGCAGGTGGCGGTACCCTCCGTTTTTAAAGCTGTAATTTGCTCCTAGGGGCGGCAGGTGTCGGTACCCTCCATTTTTAAAAGCTGTAATTTGCTCCGGGCAGCAGTTGGCGGTGCCCTCCGTTTTTAAAAGCTGTAATTTGCTCCTATGGGCAGCAGGTGGCGGTGCCCCCCATTTTTCAAACTGTAATTTGCTCCAACGGGCAGCAGGTGGCGGTACCCATGTTTTAAAGGCTGTAATTTGCTCCTACGGGCAGCAGTAGCAGTGCTCTCCATTTTTAAAAGCTGTAAATTGCTCCTAAAGGCAGCAGGTGGCTTGTCCCCCGTTTTAAAAAGCCTGTAATTTGCACTTATGGGCAGCAGGTGGCGGCGCCCTGCGGTTTTAAATGCCTGTATTTTGCACTTACGGGCAGCAGGTGGTGGTGCCCTTCGTTTTTAAAAGCTGTAATTTGCTCCAACGGGCAGCAGTGGCGGTGCTCTCCGTTTTTAAAAGCTGTAATTTGCTCCTACGGGCAGCAGTGGCGGTGCTCTCCGTTTTTAAAAGCTGTAAATTGCTCCTACAGGCAGCAGGTGGCGACGCCCTCCGTTTTTAAAAGCTGTAATTTGCTCCTACAGGCAGCACCGAGTGGTACCCTCCGTTTTTAATGCGCTCCTACAGGCAGCAGGTGGCGCTACCCTCCGTTTTTAAAGCTGTAATTTGCTTCTACAGGCAGCAGCAGGCGGAACCATGTTTTAAAATCTGTAATTTGCTTCTACGGGCAGCAGGTGGCGGCACCCTCCATTTTCAAAGCTGTAATTTGCTCCTACGGGCAGCAGTTGGCGGTACCCTCCATTTTTAAAAGCTGTAATTTGATCCTACGGGCAGCAGGTGGCGGTACCCATGTTTTAAAGGCTGTAATTTGCTCCAACGGGCAGCAGTGGCGGTGCTCTAAGTTTTTAAAAGCTGTAAATTGCTCCTACCGGTAACAGGTGGCGATGCCCACCTTTTTCAAAAGCCTGTAATTTGCACTTACGGGCAGCAGGTGGCGGTGCCCTTCGTTTTTAAAAGCTGTAATTTGCCCCTACGGGCAGCAGGTGGCGGTGCGCTCCAGTTTTAAAAGCTGTAATTTGCACTTACGGACAGCAGATGGCGGCGCCTTCCATTTTTAAAAGCTGTAATTTGCTCCTACGGGCAGCAGATGGCGGTACCCTCCATTTTTAAAAGCTGTAATTTGCTCCTACGGGCAGCAGGTGGCGGTGCCCTCCGTTTTTAAAAGCTGTAATTTGATCCTACGGGCAGCAGGTGGCGGTACCCATGTTTTAAAGGCTGTAATTTGCACTTACGGGCAGCAGGTGGCGGTGCCCTCCGTTTTTAAAAGCTGTAATTTGCTCCGACAGGTAGCAGGTGGCGGTGCTCTCCATTTTTAAAAGCCTGTAATTTGCTCCTACAGGCTGCAGGTGGCGGTGCCCTCCAGTTTTAAAAGCTGTAATTTGCTCCTACGGGCAGCAGCTGGTGGTTACCTCCGTTTTTAAAAGCTGTAATTTGCACTTACGGGCAGCAGATGGCGAAGCCCTCAGTTTTTAAAGCTGTACTTTGCTCCTACGGGCAGCAGGTGGCGGTGCTCATCGTTTTAAAAAGCCTGTAATTTGCTCCTACAGGCTGCAGGTGGTGGCGCCCTCCGTTTTTAAAAGCTGTAATTTGCTCCTACGGGCAGCAGGTGGCGGTGCCCTCCGTTTTAAAAGCTGTTATTTGCTCCTACAGGCAGCAGGTGGCGACGCCCTCCGTTTTTAAAAGCTTTAATTTGCTCCTACGGGCAGCAGATGGCAATGCCCACCGTTTTAAAAACCCTGTAATTTGCACTTACGGGCAGCAGGTGGTGGTGCCCTCCGTTTTTAAAAGCTTTAATTTGCTCCTACGGGCAGCAGTTGGCGATGCCCACCGTTTTAAAAACCCTGTAATTTGCACTTATGGGCAGCAGGTGGTGGTACCCTTCGTTTTTAAAAGCTGTAATTTGCTCCTACGGGCAGCAGTGGCGGTGCTCTCCGTTTTTAAAAGCTGTAAATTGCTCCTACAGGCAGCAGGTGGCGACGCCCTCCGTTTTTAAAAGCTGTAATTTGCTCCTACAGGCAACACCGAGCGGTACCCTCCGTTTTTAATGCGCTCCTACAGGCAGCAGGTGGCGCTACCCTCCGTTTTTAAAGCTGTAATTTGCTTCTACAGGCAGCAGCAGGCGCAACCATGTTTTAAAATCTGTAATTTGCTTCTACGAGCAGCAGGTGGCGGTACCCTCCATTTTTAAAGCTGTAATTTGCTCCTACGGGCAGCAGTTGGCTGTACCCTCCATTTTTAAAAGCTGTAATTTGCTCCTACGGGCAGCAGGTGGCGGTGCCCTCCATTTTTAAAAGCTGTAATTTGATCCTACGGGCAGCAGGTGGCGGTACCCATGTTTTAAAGGCTGTAATTTGCACTTACGGGCAGCAGGTGGCGGTGCCCTCCGTTTTTAAAAGCTGTAATTTGCTCCGACAGGTAGCAGGTGGCGGTGCTCTCCATTTTTAAAAGCCTGTAATTTGCTCCTACAGGCTGCAGGTGGCGGTGCCCTCCATTTTTAAAAGCTGTAATTTGCTCCGGGCAGCAGTTGGCGGTGCCCTCCGTTTTTAAAAGCTGTAATTTGCTCCTATGGGCAGCAGGTGGCGGTGCCCCCCATTTTTCAAACTCTAATTTGCTCCAACGGGCAGCAGGTGGCGGTTCCCATGTTTTAAAGGCTGTAATTTGCTCCTACGGGCAGCAGTAGCAGTGCTCTCCATTTTTAAAAGCTGTAAATTGCTCCTAAAGGCAGCAGGTGGCTTGTCCCCCGTTTTAAAAAGCCTGTAATTTGCACTTATGGGCAGCAGGTGGCGGCGCCCTGCGGTTTTAAATGCCTGTATTTTGCACTTACGGGCAGCAGGTGGTGGTGCCCTTCGTTTTTAAAAGCTGTAATTTGCTCCAACGGGCAGCAGTGGCGGTGCTCTCCGTTTTTAAAAGCTGTAATTTGCTCCTACGGGCAGCAGTGGCGGTGCTCTCCGTTTTTAAAAGCTGTAAATTGCTCCTACAGGCAGCAGGTGGCGACGCCCTCCGTTTTTAAAAGCTGTAATTTGCTCCTACAGGCAGCACCGAGTGGTACCCTCCGTTTTTAATGCGCTCCTACAGGCAGCAGGTGGCGCTACCCTCCGTTTTTAAAGCTGTAATTTGCTTCTACAGGCAGCAGCAGGCGGAACCATGTTTTAAAATCTGTAATTTGCTTCTACGGGCAGCAGGTGGCGGCACCCTCCATTTTCAAAGCTGTAATTTGCTCCTACGGGCAGCAGTTGGCGGTACCCTCCATTTTTAAAAGCTGTAATTTGATCCTACGGGCAGCAGGTGGCGGTACCCATGTTTTAAAGGCTGTAATTTGCTCCAACGGGCAGCAGTGGCGGTGCTCTAAGTTTTTAAAAGCTGTAAATTGCTCCTACCGGTAACAGGTGGCGATGCCCACCTTTTTCAAAAGCCTGTAATTTGCACTTACGGGCAGCAGGTGGCGGTGCCCTTCGTTTTTAAAAGCTGTAATTTGCCCCTACGGGCAGCAGGTGGCGGTGCGCTCCAGTTTTAAAAGCTGTAATTTTCACTTACGGACAGCAGATGGCGGCGCCTTCCATTTTTAAAAGCTGTAATTTGCTCCTACGGGCAGCAGATGGCGGTACCCTCCATTTTTAAAAGCTGTAATTTGCTCCTACGGGCAGCAGGTGGCGGTGCCCTCCGTTTTTAAAAGCTGTAATTTGATCCTACGGGCAGCAGGTGGCGGTACCCATGTTTTAAAGGCTGTAATTTGCACTTACGGGCAGCAGGTGGCGGTGCCCTCCGTTTTTAAAAGCTGTAATTTGCTCCGACAGGTAGCAGGTGGCGGTGCTCTCCATTTTTAAAAGCCTGTAATTTGCTCCTACAGGCTGCAGGTGGCGGTGCCCTCCAGTTTTAAAAGCTGTAATTTGCTCCTACGGGCAGCAGCTGGTGGTTACCTCCGTTTTTAAAAGCTGTAATTTGCACTTACGGGCAGCAGATGGCGAAGCCCTCAGTTTTTAAAGCTGTACTTTGCTCCTACGGGCAGCAGGTGGCGGTGCTCATCGTTTTAAAAAGCCTGTAATTTGCTCCTACAGGCTGCAGGTGGTGGCGCCCTCCGTTTTTAAAAGCTGTAATTTGCTCCTACGGGCAGCAGGTGGCGGTGCCCTCCGTTTTAAAAGCTGTTATTTGCTCCTACAGGCAGCAGGTGGCGACGCCCTCCGTTTTTAAAAGCTTTAATTTGCTCCTACGGGCAGCAGATGGCAATGCCCACCGTTTTAAAAACCCTGTAATTTGCACTTACGGGCAGCAGGTGGTGGTGCCCTCCGTTTTTAAAAGCTTTAATTTGCTCCTACGGGCAGCAGTTGGCGATGCCCACCGTTTTAAAAACCCTGTAATTTGCACTTATGGGCAGCAGGTGGTGGTACCCTTCGTTTTTAAAAGCTGTAATTTGCTCCTACGGGCAGCAGTGGCGGTGCTCTCCGTTTTTAAAAGCTGTAAATTGCTCCTACAGGCAGCAGGTGGCGACGCCCTCCGTTTTTAAAAGCTGTAATTTGCTCCTACAGGCAACACCGAGCGGTACCCTCCGTTTTTAATGCGCTCCTACAGGCAGCAGGTGGCGCTACCCTCCGTTTTTAAAGCTGTAATTTGCTTCTACAGGCAGCAGCAGGCGCAACCATGTTTTAAAATCTGTAATTTGCTTCTACGAGCAGCAGGTGGCGGTACCTTCCATTTTTAAAGCTGTAATTTGCTCCTACGGGCAGCAGTTGGCTGTACCCTCCATTTTTAAAAGCTGTAATTTGCTCCTACGGGCAGCAGGTGGCGGTGCCCTCCATTTTTAAAAGCTGTAATTTGATCCTACGGGCAGCAGGTGGCGGTACCCATGTTTTAAAGGCTGTAATTTGCACTTACGGGCAGCAGGTGGCGGTGCCCTCCGTTTTTAAAAGCTGTAATTTGCTCCGACAGGTAGCAGGTGGCGGTGCTCTCCATTTTTAAAAGCCTGTAATTTGCTCCTACAGGCTGCAGGTGGCGGTGCCCTCCATTTTTAAAAGCTGTAATTTGCTCCGGGCAGCAGTTGGCGGTGCCCTCCGTTTTTAAAAGCTGTAATTTGCTCCTATGGGCAGCAGGTGGCGGTGCCCCCCATTTTTCAAACTGTAATTTGCTCCAACGGGCAGCAGGTGGCGGTACCCATGTTTTAAAGGCTGTAATTTGCTCCTACGGGCAGCAGTAGCAGTGCTCTCCATTTTTAAAAGCTGTAAATTGCTCCTAAAGGCAGCAGGTGGCTTGTCCCCCGTTTTAAAAAGCCTGTAATTTGCACTTATGGGCAGCAGGTGGCGGCGCCCTGCGGTTTTAAATGCCTGTATTTTGCACTTACGGGCAGCAGGTGGTGGTGCCCTTCGTTTTTAAAAGCTGTAATTTGCTCCAACGGGCAGCAGTGGCGGTGCTCTCCGTTTTTAAAAGCTGTAATTTGCTCCTACGGGCAGCAGTGGCGGTGCTCTCCGTTTTTAAAAGCTGTAAATTGCTCCTACAGGCAGCAGGTGGCGACGCCCTCCGTTTTTAAAAGCTGTAATTTGCCTCTACAGGCAGCACCGAGTGGTACCCTCCGTTTTTAATGCGCTCCTACAGGCAGCAGGTGGCGCTACCCTCCGTTTTTAAAGCTGTAATTTGCTTCTACAGGCAGCAGCAGGCGGAACCATGTTTTAAAATCTGTAATTTGCTTCTACGGGCAGCAGGTGGCGGCACCCTCCATTTTTAAAGCTGTAATTTGCTCCTACGGGCAGCAGTTGGCGGTACCCTCCATTTTTAAAAGCTGTAATTTGATCCTACGGGCAGCAGGTGGCGGTACCCATGTTTTAAAGGCTGTAATTTGCTCCAACGGGCAGCAGTGGCGGTGCTCTAAGTTTTTAAAAGCTGTAAATTGCTCATACCGGTAACAGGTGGCGATGCCCAGCTTTTTCAAAAGCCTGTAATTTGCACTTATGGGCAGCAGGTGGCGGTGCCCTTCGTTTTTAAAAGCTGTAATTTGCCCCTACGGGCAGCAGGTGGCGGTGCGCTCCAGTTTTAAAAGCTGTAATTTGCACTTACGGACAGCAGATGGCGGCGCCTTCCATTTTTAAAAGCTGTAATTTGCTCCTACGGGCAGCAGATGGCGGTACCCTAAATTTTTAAAAGCTATAATTTGCTCCTACGGGCAGCAGGTGGCGGTGCCCTCCGTTTTTAAAAGCTGTAATTTGATCCTACGGGCAGCAGGTGGCGGTGCCCTCCAGTTTTAAAAGCTGTAATTTGCTCCTACGGGCAGCAGCTGCTGGTTACCTCCGTTTTTAAAAGCTGTAATTTGCACTTACGGGCAGCAGATGGCGAAGCCCTCAGTTTTTAAAGCTGTACTTTGCTCCTACGGGCAGCAGGTGGCGGTGCTCATCGTTTTAAAAAGCCTGTAATTTGCTCCTACAGGCTGCAGGTGGTGGTGCCCTCCGTTTTTAAAAGCTGTAATTTGCTCCTACGGGCAGCAGCTGGCGGTGCCCTCCGTTTTAAAAGCTGTTATTTGCTCCTACGGGCAGCAGGTGGCGACGCCCTCCGTTTTTAAAAGCTTTAATTTGCTCCTACGGGCAGCAGATGGCAATGCCCACCGTTTTAAAAATCCTGTAATTTGCACTTACGGGCAGCAGGTGGTGGTGCCCTCCGTTTTTAAAAGCTTTAATTTGCTCCTACGGGCAGCAGTTGGCGATGCCCACCGTTTTAAAAACCCTGTAATTTGCACTTATGGGCAGCAGGTGGCGGTACCCTTCGTTTTTAAAAGCTGTAATTTGCTCCTACGGGCAGCAGGTGGCGACGCCCTCCGTTTTTAAAAGCTGTAATTTGCTCCTACAGGCAACACCGAGCGGTACCCTCCGTTTTTAATGCGCTCCTACAGGCAGCAGGTGGCGCTACCCTCCGTTTTTAAAGCTGTAATTTGCTTCTACAGGCAGCAGCAGGCGCAACCATGTTTTAAAATCTGTAATTTGCTTCTACGAGCAGCAGGTGGCGGTACCCTCCATTTTTAAAGCTGTAATTTGCTCCTACGGGCAGCAGTTGGCGGTACCCTCCATTTTTAAAAGCTGTAATTTGCTCCTACGGGCAGCAGGTGGCGGTGCCCTCCATTTTTAAAAGCTGTAATTTGATCCTACGGGCAGCAGGTGGCGGTACCCATGTTTTAAAGGCTGTAATTTGCACTTACGGGCAGCAGGTGGCGGTGCCCTCCGTTTTTAAAAGCTGTAATTTGCTCCGACAGGTAGCAGGTGGCGGTGCTCTCCATTTTTAAAAGCCTGTAATTTGCTCCTACAGGCTGCAGGTGGCGGTGCCCTCCAGTTTTAAAAGCTGTAATTTGCTCCTACGGGCAGCAGCTGGTGGTTACCTCCGTTTTTAAAAGCTGTAATTTGCACTTACGGGCAGCAGATGGCGAAGCCCTCAGTTTTTAAAGCTGTACTTTGCTCCTACGGGCAGCAGGTGGCGGTGCTCATCGTTTTAAAAAGCCTGTAATTTGCTCCTACAGGCTGCAGGTGGTGGTGCCCTCCGTTTTTAAAAGCTGTAATTTGCTCCTACGGGCAGCAGGTGGCGGTGCCCTCCGTTTTAAAAGCTGTTATTTGCTCCTACGGGCAGCAGGTGGCGGTGCCCTCCGTTTTTAAAAGCTGTAATTTGCTCATACGGGCAGCAGGTGGCAGTAACCTCCGTTTTTAAAGTTGTAATTTGCACCGACGGGCAGCAGGTGGCAGTACCCTCCATTTTTAAAGCTGTAATTTGCTCCTACGGGCAGCAGGTGCGGTGCCTTCCGTTTTTAAAGCTGTAATTTGCTCTTACGGGCAGCAGGTGGCGATACTCATGTTTTAAAAGCTGTAAATTGCTCCCAATGGCAGCAGGTGGCGGTGCCCACCATTTTAAAAAGCCTGTAATTTCCACTTACGGGCAGCAGGTGGCGGCGCCCTTTGTTTTTAAAAGCCTGTCATTTGCTCATACGGGCAGCAGGTGCCGGTGCACTTCATTTTTAAAAGCTGTAACTTGCCCCTACGGGCAGCAGGTGGTGGTGCGCTCCATTTTTAAAAGCTGTAATTTGCACTTACAGGCAGCAGATGGCGGCACCCTCCGTTTTTAAAAGCCTGTACTTTGCACTTACGGGCAGCCCGTGGCGGTGCCCATCGTTTTTAAAAGCTGTGATTTGCCTCTACGGGCAGCAGGTGGCGGTGCCCTCCTTTTTTAAAAGCTGTAATTTGCCCCTACAGGCAGCAGGTGGCGACGCCCTCCGTTTTTAAAGCTGTAATTTGCTCCTAGGGGCGTCAGGTGTCGGTACCCTCCATTTTTTAAAGCTGTAATTTGCTCCGGGCAGCAGTTGGCGGTGCCCTCCGTTTTTAAAAGCTGTAATTTGCTCCTATGGGCAGCAGGTGGCGGTTCCCCCCATTTTTAAAACTGTAATTTGCTCCAACGGGCAGCAGGTGGCGGTACCCATGTTTTAAAGGCTGTAATTTGCTCCTACTGGCAGCAGTAGCAGTGCTCTCCATTTTTAAAAGCTGTAAATTGCTCCTAAAGGCAGCAGGTGGCTTGTCCCTCGTTTTAAAAAGCCTGTAATTTGCACATATGGGCAGCAGGTGGCGGCGCCCTTCGGTTTTAAATGCCTGTATTTTGCACCTACGGGCAGCAGGTGGTGGTGGCCTTCGTTTTTAAAAGCTGTAATTTGCTCCTACGGGCAGCAGTGGCGGTGCTCTCCGTTTTTAAAAGCTGTAAATTGCTCCTACAGGCAGCAGGTGGCGACGCCCTCCGTTTTTAAAAGCTGTAATTTGCTCCTACAGGCAGCACCGAGCGGTACCCTCCGTTTTTAATGCGCTCCTACAGGCAGCAGGTGGCGCTACCCTCCGTTTTTAAAGCTGTAATTTGCTTCTACAGGCAGCAGCAGGCGGAACCATGTTTTAAAATCTGTAATTTGCTTCTACGGGCAGCAGGTGGCGGTACCCTCCATTTTTAAATCTGTAATTTGCTCCTACGGGCAGCAGGTGTCGGTACCCTCCATTTTTAAAAGCTGTAATTTGCTCCGGGCAGCAGTTGGCGGTGCCCTCCGTTTTTAAAAGCTGTAAATTGCTCCTACGGGCAGCAGGTGGCTTGTCCCCCGTTTTAAAAAGCCTGTAATTTGCACATATGGGCAGCAGTGGCGGCGCTCTTCGGTTTTAAATGCCTGTATTTTGCACCTACGGGCAGCAGGTGGTGGTGGCCTTCGTTTTTCAAAGCTGTAATTTGCTCCTACGGGCAGCAGTGGCGGTGCTCTCCGTTTTTAAAAGCTGTAAATTGCTCCTACAGGCAGCAGGTGGCGACGCCCTCCGTTTTTAAAAGCTGTAATTTGCTCCTACAGGCAGCACCGAGCGGTACCCTCCATTTTTAATGCGCTCCTACAGGCAGCAGGTGGCACTACCCTCCGTTTTTAAAGGTGTAATTTGCTCCTACAGGCAGCAGGTGGCGGTACCCATGTTTTTAAATGTGTAATTTGCTTCTACGGGCAGCAGGTGGCGGTACCCTCCGTTTTTAAAGCTGTAATTTGCTCCTAGGGGCGGCAGGTGTCGGTACCCTCCATTTTTAAAAGCTGTAATTTGCTCCGGGCAGCAGTTGGCGGTGCCCTCCGTTTTTAAAAGCTGTAATTTGCTCCTATGGGCAGCAGGTGGCGGTGCCCCCCATTTTTCAAACTGTAATTTGCTCCTACAGGCAGCAGGTGGCGACGCCCTCCGTTTTTAAAAGCTTTAATTTGCTCCTACGGGCAGCAGATGGCAATGCCCACCGTTTTAAAAACCCTGTAATTTGCACTTACGGGCAGCAGGTGGTGGTGCCCTCCGTTTTTAAAAGCTTTAATTTGCTCCTACTGGCAGCAGTTGGCGATGCCCACCGTTTTAAAAACCCTGTAATTTGCACTTATGGGCAGCAGGTGGTGGTACCCTTCGTTTTTAAAAGCTGTAATTTGCTCCTACGGGCAGCAGTGGCGGTGCTCTCCGTTTTTAAAAGCTGTAAATTGCTCCTACAGGCAGCAGGTGGCGACGCCCTCCGTTTTTAAAAGCTGTAATTTGCTCCTACAGGCAACACCGAGCGGTACCCTCCGTTTTTAATGCGCTCCTACAGGCAGCAGGTGGCGCTACCCTCCGTTTTTAAAGCTGTAATTTGCTTCTACAGGCAGCAGCAGGCGCAACCATGTTTTAAAATCTGTAATTTGCTTCTACGAGCAGCAGGTGGCGGTACCCTCCATTTTTAAAGCTGTAATTTGCTCCTACGGGCAGCAGTTGGCGGTACCCTCCATTTTTAAAAGCTGTAATTTGCTCCTACGGGCAGCAGGTGGCGGTGCCCTCCATTTTTAAAAGCTGTAATTTGATCCTACGGGCAGCAGGTGGCGGTACCCATGTTTTAAAGGCTGTAATTTGCACTTACGGGCAGCAGGTGGCGGTGCCCTCCGTTTTTAAAAGCTGTAATTTGCTCCGACAGGTAGCAGGTGGCGGTGCTCTCCATTTTTAAAAGCCTGTAATTTGCTCCTACAGGCTGCAGGTGGCGGTGCCCTCCAGTTTTAAAAGCTGTAATTTGCTCCTACGGGCAGCAGCTGGTGGTTACCTCCGTTTTTAAAAGCTGTAATTTGCACTTACGGGCAGCAGATGGCGAAGCCCTCAGTTTTTAAAGCTGTACTTTGCTCCTACGGGCAGCAGGTGGCGGTGCTCATCGTTTTAAAAAGCCTGTAATTTGCTCCTACAGGCTGCAGGTGGTGGTGCCCTCCGTTTTTAAAAGCTGTAATTTGCTCCTACGGGCAGCAGGTGGCGGTGCCCTCCGTTTTAAAAGCTGTTATTTGCTCCTACGGGCAGCAGGTGGCGGTGCCCTCCGTTTTTAAAAGCTGTAATTTGCTCATACGGGCAGCAGGTGGCAGTAACCTCCGTTTTTAAAGTTGTAATTTGCACCGACGGGCAGCAGGTGGCAGTACCCTCCATTTTTAAAGCTGTAATTTGCTCCTACGGGCAGCAGGTGCGGTGCCTTCCGTTTTTAAAGCTGTAATTTGCTCTTACGGGCAGCAGGTGGCGATACTCATGTTTTAAAAGCTGTAAATTGCTCCCAATGGCAGCAGGTGGCGGTGCCCACCATTTTAAAAAGCCTGTAATTTCCACTTACGGGCAGCAGGTGGCGGCGCCCTTTGTTTTTAAAAGCCTGTCATTTGCTCATACGGGCAGCAGGTGCCGGTGCACTTCATTTTTAAAAGCTGTAACTTGCCCCTACGGGCAGCAGGTGGTGGTGCGCTCCATTTTTAAAAGCTGTAATTTGCACTTACAGGCAGCAGATGGCGGCACCCTCCGTTTTTAAAAGCCTGTACTTTGCACTTACGGGCAGCCCGTGGCGGTGCCCATCGTTTTTAAAAGCTGTGATTTGCCTCTACGGGCAGCAGGTGGCGGTGCCCTCCTTTTTTAAAAGCTGTAATTTGCCCCTACAGGCAGCAGGTGGCGACGCCCTCCGTTTTTAAAGCTGTAATTTGCTCCTAGGGGCGTCAGGTGTCGGTACCCTCCATTTTTTAAAGCTGTAATTTGCTCCGGGCAGCAGTTGGCGGTGCCCTCCGTTTTTAAAAGCTGTAATTTGCTCCTATGGGCAGCAGGTGGCGGATCCCCCCATTTTTAAAACTGTAATTTGCTCCAACGGGCAGCAGGTGGCGGTACCCATGTTTTAAAGGCTGTAATTTGCTCCTACTGGCAGCAGTAGCAGTGCTCTCCATTTTTAAAAGCTGTAAATTGCTCCTAAAGGCAGCAGGTGGCTTGTCCCTCGTTTTAAAAAGCCTGTAATTTGCACATATGGGCAGCAGGTGGCGGCGCCCTTCGGTTTTAAATGCCTGTATTTTGCACCTACGGGCAGCAGGTGGTGGTGGCCTTCATTTTTAAAAGCTGTAATTTGCTCCTACGGGCAGCAGTGGCGGTGCTCTCCGTTTTTAAAAGCTGTAAATTGCTCCTACAGGCAGCAGGTGGCGACGCCCTCCGTTTTTAAAAGCTGTAATTTGCTCCTACAGGCAGCACCGAGCGGTACCCTCCGTTTTTAATGCGCTCCTACAGGCAGCAGGTGGCGCTACCCTCCGTTTTTAAAGCTGTAATTTGCTTCTACAGGCAGCAGCAGGCGGAACCATGTTTTAAAATCTGTAATTTGCTTCTACGGGCAGCAGGTGGCGGTACCCTCCATTTTTAAATCTGTAATTTGCTCCTACGGGCAGCAGGTGTCGGTACCCTCCATTTTTAAAAGCTGTAATTTGCTCCGGGCAGCAGTTGGCGGTGCCCTCCGTTTTTAAAAGCTGTAAGTTGCTCCTACGGGCAGCAGGTGGCTTGTCCCCCGTTTTAAAAAGCCTGTAATTTGCACATATGGGCAGCAGTGGCGGCGCTCTTCGGTTTTAAATGCCTGTATTTTGCACCTACGGGCAGCAGGTGGTGGTGGCCTTCGTTTTTAAAAGCTGTAATTTGCTCCTACGGGCAGCAGTGGCGGTGCTCTCCGTTTTTAAAAGCTGTAAATTGCTCCTACAGGCAGCAGGTGGCGACGCCCTCCGTTTTTAAAAGCTGTAATTTGCTCCTACAGGCAGCACCGAGCGGTACCCTCCATTTTTAATGCGCTCCTACAGGCAGCAGGTGGCACTACCCTCCGTTTTTAAAGGTGTAATTTGCTCCTACAGGCAGCAGGTGGCGGTACCCATGTTTTTAAATGTGTAATTTGCTTCTACGGGCAGCAGGTGGCGGTACCCTCCGTTTTTAAAGCTGTAATTTGCTCCTGGGGGCGGCAGGTGTCGGTAACCTCCATTTTTAAAAGCTGTAATTTGCTCCGGGCAGCAGTTGGCGGTGCCCTCCGTTTTTAAAAGCTGTAATTTGCTCCTATGGGCAGCAGGTGGCGGTGCCCCCCATTTTTCAAACTGTAATTTGCTCCTACAGGCAGCAGGTGGCGACGCCCTCCGTTTTTAAAAGCTTTAATTTGCTCCTACGGGCAGCAGATGGCAATGCCCACCGTTTTAAAAACCCTGTAATTTGCACTTACGGGCAGCAGGTGGTGGTGCCCTCCGTTTTTAAAAGCTTTAATTTGCTCCTACGGGCAGCAGTTGGCTATGCCCACCGTTTTAAAAACCCTGTAATTTGCACTTATGGGCAGCAGGTGGTGGTACCCTTCGTTTTTAAAAGCTGTAATTTGCTCCTACGGGCAGCAGTGGCGGTGCTCTCCGTTTTTAAAAGCTGTAAATTGCTCCTACAGGCAGCAGGTGGCGACGCCCTCCGTTTTTAAAAGCTGTAATTTGCTCCTACAGGCAACACCGAGCGGTACCCTCCGTTTTTAATGCGCTCCTACAGGCAGCAGGTGGCGCTACCCTCCGTTTTTAAAGCTGTAATTTGCTTCTACAGGCAGCAGCAGGCGCAACCATGTTTTAAAATCTGTAATTTGCTTCTACGAGCAGCAGGTGGCGGTACCCTCCATTTTTAAAGCTGTAATTTGCTCCTACGGGCAGCAGTTGGCGGTACCCTCCATTTTTAAAAGCTGTAATTTGCTCCTACGGGCAGCAGGTGGCGGTGCCCTCCATTTTTAAAAGCTGTAATTTGATCCTACGGGCAGCAGGTGGCGGTACCCATGTTTTAAAGGCTGTAATTTGCACTTACGGGCAGCAGGTGGCGGTGCCCTCCGTTTTTAAAAGCTGTAATTTGCTCCGACAGGTAGCAGGTGGCGGTGCTCTCCATTTTTAAAAGCCTGTAATTTGCTCCTACAGGCTGCAGGTGGCGGTGCCCTCCAGTTTTAAAAGCTGTAATTTGCTCCTACGGGCAGCAGCTGGTGGTTACCTCCGTTTTTAAAAGCTGTAATTTGCACTTACGGGCAGCAGATGGCGAAGCCCTCAGTTTTTAAAGCTGTACTTTGCTCCTACGGGCAGCAGGTGGCGGTGCTCATCGTTTTAAAAAGCCTGTAATTTGCTCCTACAGGCTGCAGGTGGTGGTGCCCTCCGTTTTTAAAAGCTGTAATTTGCTCCTACGGGCAGCAGGTGGCGGTGCCCTCCGTTTTAAAAGCTGTTATTTGCTCCTACGGGCAGCAGGTGGCGGTGCCCTCCGTTTTTAAAAGCTGTAATTTGCTCATACGGGCAGCAGGTGGCAGTAACCTCCGTTTTTAAAGCTGTAATTTGCTCCTACGGGCAGCAGGTGCGGTGCCTTCCGTTTTTAAAGCTGTAATTTGCTCTTACGGGCAGCAGGTGGCGATACTCATGTTTTAAAAGCTGTAAATTGCTCCCAATGGCAGCAGGTGGCGGTGCCCACCATTTTAAAAAGCCTGTAATTTCCACTTACGGGCAGCAGGTGGCGGCGCCCTTTGTTTTTAAAAGCCTGTCATTTGCTCATACGGGCAGCAGGTGCCGGTGCACTTCATTTTTAAAAGCTGTAACTTGCCCCTACGGGCAGCAGGTGGTGGTGCGCTCCATTTTTAAAAGCTGTAATTTGCACTTACAGGCAGCAGATGGCGGCACCCTCCGTTTTTAAAAGCCTGTACTTTGCACTTACGGGCAGCCCGTGGCGGTGCCCATCGTTTTTAAAAGCTGTGATTTGCCTCTACGGGCAGCAGGTGGCGGTGCCCTCCTTTTTTAAAAGCTGTAATTTGCCCCTACAGGCAGCAGGTGGCGACGCCCTCCGTTTTTAAAGCTGTAATTTGCTCCTAGGGGCGGCAGGTGTCGGTACCCTCCATTTTTCAAAGCTGTAATTTGCTCCGGGCAGCAGTTGGCGGTGCCCTCCGTTTTTAAAAGCTGTAATTTGCTCCTATGGGCAGCAGGTGGCCGTTCCCCCCATTTTTAAAACTGTAATTTGCTCCAACGGGCAGCAGGTGGCGGTACCCATGTTTTAAAGGCTGTAATTTGCTCCTACTGGCAGCAGTAGCAGTGCTCTCCATTTTTAAAAGCTGTAAATTGCTCCTAAAGGCAGCAGGTGGCTTGTCCCTCGTTTTAAAAAGCCTGTAATTTGCACATATGGGCAGCAGGTGGCGGCGCCCTTCGGTTTTAAATGCCTGTATTTTGCACCTACGGGCAGCAGGTGGTGGTGGCCTTCGTTTTTAAAAGCTGTAATTTGCTCCTACGGGCAGCAGTGGCGGTGCTCTCCATTTTTAAAAGCTGTAAATTGCTCCTACAGGCAGCAGGTGGCGACGCCCTCCGTTTTTAAAAGCTGTAATTTGCTCCTACAAGCAGCACCGAGCGGTACCCTCCGTTTTTAATGCGCTCCTACAGGCAGCAGGTGGCGCTACCCTCCGTTTTTAAAGCTGTAATTTGCTTCTACAGGCAGCAGCAGGCGGAACCATGTTTTAAAATCTGTAATTTGCTTCTACGGGCAGCAGGTGGCGGTACCCTCCATTTTTAAATCTGTAATTTGCTCCTACGGGCAGCAGGTGTCGGTACCCTCCATTTTTAAAAGCTGTAATTTGCTCCGGGCAGCAGTTGGCGGTGCCCTCCGTTTTTAAAAGCTGTAAATTGCTCCTACGGGCAGCAGGTGGCTTGTCCCCCGTTTTAAAAAGCCTGTAATTTGCACATATGGGCAGCAGTGGCGGCGCTCTTCGGTTTTAAATGCCTGTATTTTGCACCTACGGGCAGCAGGTGGTGGTGGCCTTCGTTTTTAAAAGCTGTAATTTGCTCCTACGGGCAGCAGTGGCGGTGCTCTCCGTTTTTAAAAGCTGTAAATTGCTCCTACAGGCAGCAGGTGGCGACGCCCTCCGTTTTTAAAAGCTGTAATTTGCTCCTACAGGCAGCACCGAGCGGTACCCTCCATTTTTAATGCGCTCCTACAGGCAGCAGGTGGCACTACCCTCCGTTTTTAAAGGTGTAATTTGCTCCTACAGGCAGCAGGTGGCGGTACCCATGTTTTTAAATGTGTAATTTGCTTCTACGGGCAGCAGGTGGCGGTACCCTCCGTTTTTAAAGCTGTAATTTGCTCCTAGGGGCGGCAGGTGTCGGTACCCTCCATTTTTAAAAGCTGTAATTTTCTCCGGGCAGCAGTTGGCGGTGCCCTCCGTTTTTAAAAGCTGTAATTTGCTCCTATGGGCAGCAGGTGGCGGTGCCCCCCATTTTTCAAACTGTAATTTGCTCCTACAGGCAGCAGGTGGCGGTACCCATCTTTTAAAGGCTGTAATTTGCTCCTACGGGCAGCAGTAGCAGTGCTCTCCATTTTTAAAAGCTGTAAATTGCTCCTAAAGGCAGCAGGTGGCTTGTCCCCCGTTTTAACAAGCCTGTAATTTGCACTTATGGGCAGCAGGTGGCGGCGCCCTGCGGTTTTAAATGCCTGTATTTGCACTTACGGGCAGCAGGTGGTGGTGCCCTTCGTTTTTAAAAGCTGTAATTTGCTCCAACGGGCAGCAGTGGCGGTGCTCTCCGTTTTTAAAAGCTGTAATTTGCTCCTACGGGCAGCAGGTGGCGGTACCCATATTTTAAAGGCTGTAATTTGCACTTACGGGCAGCAGGTGGCGGTGCATTCCGTTTTTAAAAGCTGTAATTTGCTCCGACAGGTAGCAGGTGGCGGTGCTCTCCATTTTTAAAAGCCTGTAATTTGCTCCTACAGGCTGCAGGTGGCGGTGCCCTCCAGTTTTAAAAGCTGTAATTTGCTCCTACGGGCAGCAGCTGGTGGTTACCTCCGTTTTTAAAAGCTGTAATTTGCTCCTACGGGCAGCAGGTGGCGGTGCCCTCCGTTTGAAAAGCTGTTATTTGCTCCTACAGGCAGCAGGTGGCGACGCCCTCCGTTTTTAAAAGCTTTAATTTGCTCCTACGGGCAGCAGATGGCAATGCCCACCGTTTTAAAAACCCTGTAATTTGCACTTACGGGCAGCAGGTGGTGGTGCCCTCCGTTTTTAAAAGCTTTAATTTGCTCCTACGGGCAGCAGTTGGCGATGCCCACCGTTTTAAAAACCCTGTAATTTGCACTTATGGGCAGCAGGTGGTGGTACCCTTCGTTTTTAAAAGCTGTAATTTGCTCCTACGGGCAGCAGTGGCGGTGCTCTCCGTTTTTAAAAGCTGTAAATTGCTCCTACAGGCAGCAGGTGGCGACGCCCTCCGTTTTTAAAAGCTGTAATTTGCTCCTACAGGCAACACCGAGCGGTACCCTCCGTTTTTAATGCGCTCCTACAGGCAGCAGGTGGCGCTACCCTCCGTTTTTAAAGCTGTAATTTGCTTCTACAGGCAGCAGCAGGCGCAACCATGTTTTAAAATCTGTAATTTGCTTCTACGAGCAGCAGGTGGCGGTACCCTCCATTTTTAAAGCTGTAATTTGCTCCTACGGGCAGCAGTTGGCGGTACCCTCCATTTTTAAAAGCTGTAATTTGCTCCTACGGGCAGCAGGTGGCGGTGCCCTCCATTTTTAAAAGCTGTAATTTGATCCTACGGGCAGCAGGTGGCGGTACTCATGTTTTAAAGGCTGTAATTTGCACTTACGGGCAGCAGGTGGCGGTGCCCTCCGTTTTTAAAAGCTGTAATTTGCTCCGACAGGTAGCAGGTGGCGGTGCTCTCCATTTTTAAAAGCCTGTAATTTGCTCCTACAGGCTGCAGGTGGCGGTGCCCTCCAGTTTTAAAAGCTGTAATTTGCTCCTACGGGCAGCAGCTGGTGGTTACCTCCGTTTTTAAAAGCTGTAATTTGCACTTACGGGCAGCAGATGGCGAAGCCCTCAGTTTTTAAAGCTGTACTTTGCTCCTACGGGCAGCAGGTGGCGGTGCTCATCGTTTTAAAAAGCCTGTAATTTGCTCCTACAGGCTGCAGGTGGTGGTGCCCTCCGTTTTTAAAAGCTGTAATTTGCTCCTACGGGCAGCAGGTGGCGGTGCCCTCCGTTTCAAAAGCTGTTATTTGCTCCTACGGGCAGCAGGTGGCGGTGCCCTCCGTTTTTAAAAGCTGTAATTTGCTCATACGGGCAGCAGGTGGCAGTAACCTCCGTTTTTAAAGTTGTAATTTGCACCGACGGGCAGCAGGTGGCAGTACCCTCCATTTTAAAAGCTGTAATTTGCTCCTACGGGCAGCAGGTGGCGGTGCCTTCCGTTTTTAAAGCTGTAATTTGCTCTTACGGGCAGCAGGTGGCGATACTCATGTTTTAAAAGCTGTAATTTGCTTCTACGGGCAGCAGGTGGCGGTACCCTCCATTTTTAAATCTGTAATTTGCTCCTACGGGCAGCAGGTGTCGGTACCCTCCATTTTTAAAAGCTGTAATTTGCTCCAACGGGCAGCAGTGGCGGTGCTCTAAGTTTTTAAAAGCTGTAAATTGCTCCTACCGGTAACAGGTGGCGATGCCCACCTTTTTCAAAAGCCTGTAATTTGCACTTACGGGCAGCAGGTGGCGGTGCCCTTCGTTTTTAAAAGCTGTAATTTGCCCCTACGGGCAGCAGGTGGCGGTGCGCTCCAGTTTTAAAAGCTGTAATTTGCACTTACGGACAGCAGATGGCGGCGCCTTCCATTTTTAAAAGCTGTAATTTGCTCCTACGGGCAGCAGATGGCGATGCCCACCGTTTTAAAAAGCCTGTAATTTGCACTTACTGGCAGCAGGTGGTGGTGCCCTCCGTTTTTAAAAGCCTGTAATTTACACTTACGGGCAGCAGGTGGCAGTGCCCTCCGTTTTTAAAAGCTGTTATTTGCTCCAACATGCAGCAGGTGGCCGTGCCCTCCGTTTTTAAAAGCTGTAATTTGCTCCTACAGGTAGCAGGTGGCGGTGCTCTCCATTTTTAAAAGCCTGTAATTTGCTCCTACAGGCTGCAGGTGGCGGTGCCCTCCAGTTTTAAAAGCTGTAATTTGCTCCTACGGGCAGCAGCTGGCGGTTACCTCCGTTTTTAAAAGCTGTAATTTGCACTTACGGGCAGCAGATGGCGAAGCCCTCAGTTTTTAAAGCTGTACTTTGCTCCTACGGGCAGCAGGTGGCGGTGCTCATCGTTTTAAAAAGCCTGTAATTTGCTCCTACAGGCTGCAGGTGGTGGTGCCCTCCGTTTTTAAAAGCTGTAATTTGCTCCTACGGGCAGCAGGTGGCGGTGCCCTCCGTTTTAAAAGCTGTTATTTGCCCCTACGGGCAGCAGGTGGCGGTACCATCCGTTTTTAAAGCTGTAATTAACTCCTACGGGCAGCAGGTGGCGGTGTCCTCCATTTTAAAATCTGTAATTTGCACCTACGGGCAGCAGGTGGCGGTGCCCTCCGTTTTTAAAGCTGTAATTTGCTCTTTCGGGCAGCAGGTGGCGGTGCCCTCCGTTTTCAAGGCCTGTAATTTGCTCATACAGGCAGCAGGTGGCGGTACCCTCCGTTTATAAAGCCTGTAATTTGCACCTACAGGCAGCAGGTGGCAGTACCCTCCATTTTTAAAAGCCTGTAAATTGCTCCTACAGGCAGCAGTTGGTGGTGCCCTCCGTTTTAAAAGCTGTTTTTGCACCTACGGGCAGCAGGTGGCGGTGCCCTTCGCTTTTAAAGCTGTAATTTGCTCCTACAGGCAGCAGCTGGCGGTGCCCTCCATTTTAAACTCTGTAATTTGCTCCTACGGCCAGCAGCTGGCCCTACCCTCCGTTTTTAATGCGCTCCTACAGGCAGCAGGTGGCGGTACCCTCCGTTTTTAAAGCTGTCATTTGCTCCTACGGGTAGCAGGTGGCGGTACCCATGTTTTAAAAGCTGTAATTTGCTCCTATGGGCAGCAGGTGGTGGTACCTTCCATTTTTAAAATCTGTAATTTGCACTTACGGGCAGCAGGTGGCGGTAACCTCCGTTTTTAAAAGCTGTAATTGGCTCCTACGGGCAGCAGGTGGCGGTGGCCTCAGTTTTTAAAAGATGTAATTTGCTCCTACGGGCAGCAGGTGGCGGTACCCTCCGTTTTTAATGCGCTCCTACAGGCAGCAGGTGGCGGTACCCTCCGTTTTTAAAGCTGTAATTTGCTCCCACGGGCGGCAGGTGGCAGTACCCATGCTTTAAAAGCTGCATTTTTTTCCTACGGGCAGCAGGGGGCGGTACCCTCCGTTTTTAAAAGCTGTAATTTGATCATACGGTCAGCAGGTGGCAGTACCCTCCGTTTTTAAAGTTGTAATTTGCACCTACGGGAAGCAGCTGGCAGTACCCTCCGTTTTTAAAGCTGTAATTTGCTCCTACGGGCAGCAGGTGGCGGTGCCCTCCCTTTTAAAATCTGTAATTTGCAACTACGGGCAGCAGGTGGCGGTGCCCTCCGTTTTTAAAAGCTGTAATTTGCTCCTGTCGGCAGCAGATGGCGGTACACTCCGTTTTTAAAAGCTGTAACTTGATCCTACGGGCAGCAGGTGGCGGTACCGCCGTTTTTAAAAGATGTAATTTGCTCCTACGGGCAGCAGGTGGCGGTGCCCTCTGTTTTCAAGAGCTGTAATTTGCTCATACAGGCAGCAGCTGGTGGTACCCTCTGTGTTTAATGCGCTCCTACAGGTGGCGCTACCCTCCGTTTTTAAAGCTGTAATTTGCCGCTACAAGCAGCAGGTGGCGGTACCCATGTTTTAAAATCTGTAATTTGCTTCTACGGGCAGCAGGTGGCGGTACCCTCAGTTATTAAAGCTTTAATTTGCTCCTAGGGGCAGCAGCTGGCGGTACCCTCCACTTTTAAAAGCTGTAATTTTCTCCGGGCAGCAGTTGGCGGTGCCCTCTGTTTTTAAAAGCTGTAATTTGCTCATACGGGCAGCAGGTGGCAGTAACCTCCGTTTTTAAAGTTGTAATTTGCACCTACGGGAAGCAGGTGGCAGTACCCTCCATTTTTAAAGCTGTAATTTGCTCCTACGGGCAGCAGGTGGCGGTGCCCTCCGTTTTTAAAGCTGTAGTTTGCTCTTACGGGCAGCAGGTGGCGATTCTCATGTTTTAAAAGCTGTAAATTGCTCCCAATGGCAGCAGGTGGCGGTGCCCACCATTTTAAAAAGCCTGTAATTTCCACTTACGGGCAGCAGGTGGCGGTGCCCTTCGTTTCTAAAGCTGTAATTTGCTCCTAGGGGCAGCAGGTGTCGGTACCCTCCATTTTTAAAAGCTGTAATTTGCTCCGGGCAGCAGATGGCGGTGCCCTCCGTTTTTAAAAGCTGTAATTTGCTCCTATGGGCAGCAGGTGGCGGTGCCCCCCATTTTTAAAACTGTAATTTGCTCCAACGGGCAGCAGTGGCGGTGCTCTAAGTTTTTAAAAGCTGTAAATTGCTCCTACGGGTAGCAGGTGGCGATGCCCACCGTTGTAAAAACCCTGTAATTTGCACTTACGGGCAGCAGGTGGTGGTGCCCTCCGTTTTTAAAAGCTGTAATTTGCTCCTACGGGCAGCAGGTGGCGGTGCCCTCCGTTTTAAAAGCTGTTATTTGCTCCTACAGGCAGCAGGTGGCGACGCCCACCGTTGTAAAAACCCTGTAATTTGCACTTACGGGCAGCAGGTGGTGGTGCCCTCCGTTTTTAAAAGCTTTAATTTGCTCCTACGGGCAGCAGTTGGCGATGCCCACCGTTTTAAAAACCCTGTAATTTGCACTTATGGGCAGCAGGTGGTGGTACCCTTCGTTTTTAAAAGCTGTAATTTGCTCCTACGGGCAGCAGTGGCGGTGCTCTCCGTTTTTAAAAGCTGTAAATTGCTCCTACAGGCAGCAGGTGGCGACGCCCTCCGTTTTTAAAAGCTGTAATTTGCTCCTACAGGCAACACTGAGCGGTACCCTCCGTTTTTAATGCGCTCCTACAGGCAGCAGGTGGCGCTACCCTCCGTTTTTAAAGCTGTAATTTGCTTCTACAGGCAGCAGCAGGCGCAACCATGTTTTAAAATCTGTAATTTGCTTCTACGAGCGGCAGGTGGCGGTACCTTCCATTTTTAAAGCTGTAATTTGCTCCTACGGGCAGCAGTTGGCGGTACCCTCCATTTTTAAAAGCTGTAATTTGCTCCTACGGGCAGCAGGTGGCGGTGCCCTCCGTTTTTAAAAGCTGTAATTTGATCCTACGGGCAGCAGGTGGCGGTACCCATGTTTTAAAGGCTGTAATTTGCACTTACGGGCAGCAGGTGGCGGTGCCCTCCGTTTTTAAAAGCTGTAATTTGCTCCGACAGGTAGCAGGTGGCGGTGCTCTCCATTTTTAAAAGCCTGTAATTTGCTCCTACAGGCTGCAGGTGGCGGTGCCCTCCAGTTTTAAAAGCTGTAATTTGCTCCTACGGGCAGCAGCTGGTGGTTACCTCCGTTTTTAAAAGCTGTAATTTGCACTTACGGGCAGCAGATGGCGAAGCCCTCAGTTTTTAAAGCTGTACTTTGCTCCTACGGGCAGCAGGTGGCGGTGCTCATCGTTTTAAAAAGCCTGTAATTTGTTCCTACAGGCTGCAGGTGGTGGTGCCCTCCGTTTTTAAAAGCTGTAATTTGCTCCTACGGGCAGCAGGTGGCGGTGCCCTCCGTTTTAAAAGCTGTTATTTGCTCCTACAGGCAGCAGGTGGCGACGCCCTCCGTTTTTAAAAGCTTTAATTTGCCCCTACGGGCAGCAGATGGCAATGCCCACCGTTTTAAAAACCCTGTAATTTGCACTTACGGGCAGCAGGTGGTGGTGCCCTCCGTTTTTAAAAGCTTTAATTTGCTCCTACGGGCAGCAGTTGGCGATGCCCACCGTTTTAAAAACCCTGTAATTTGCACTTATGGGCAGCAGGTGGTGGTACCCTTCGTTTTTAAAAGCTGTAATTTGCTCCTACGGGCAGCAGTGGCGGTGCTCTCCGTTTTTAAAAGCTGTAAATTGCTCCTACAGGCAGCAGGTGGCGACGCCCTCCGTTTTTAAAAGCTGTAATTTGCTCCTACAAGCAGCACCGAGCGGTACCCTCCGTTTTTAATGCGCTCCTACAGGCAGCAGGTGGCGCTACCCTCCGTTTTTAAAGCTGTAATTTGCTTCTACAGGCAGCAGCAGGCGCAACCATGTTTTAAAATCTGTAATTTGCTTCTACGAGCAGCAGGTGGCGGTACCCTCCATTTTTAAAGCTGTAATTTGCTCCTACGGGCAGCAGTTGGCGGTACCCTCCATTTTTAAAAGCTGTAATTTGCTCCTACGGGCAGCAGGTGGCGGTGCCCTCCATTTTTAAAAGCTGTAATTTGATCCTACGGGCAGCAGGTGGCGGTACCCATGTTTTAAAGGCTGTAATTTGCACTTACGGGCAGCAGGTGGCGGTGCCCTCCGTTTTTAAAAGCTGTAATTTGCTCCGACAGGTAGCAGGTGGCGGTGCTCTCCATTTTTAAAAGCCTGTAATTTGCTCCTACAGGCTGCAGGTGGCGGTGCCCTCCAGTTTTAAAAGCTGTAATTTGCTCCTACGGGCAGCAGCTGGTGGTTACCTCCGTTTTTAAAAGCTGTAATTTGCACTTACGGGCAGCAGATGGCGAAGCCCTTAGTTTTTAAAGCTGTACTTTGCTCCTACGGGCAGCAGGTGGCGGTGCTCATCGTTTTAAAAAGCCTGTAATTTGCTCCTACAGGCTGCAGGTGGTGGTGCCCTCCGTTTTTAAAAGCTGTAATTTGCTCCTACGGGCAGCAGGTGGCGGTGCCCTCCGTTTTAAAAGCTGTTAATTGCTCCTACGGGCAGCAGGTGGCGGTGCCCTCCGTTTTTAAAAGCTGTAATTTGCTCATACGGGCAGCAGGTGGCAGTAACCTCCGTTTTTAAAGTTGTAATTTGCTCCTACGGGCAGCAGGTGGCGGTGCCTTCCGTTTTTAAAGCTGTAATTTGCTCTGGGCAGCAGATGGCGGTGCCCTCCGTTTTTAAAAGCTGTAATTTGCTCCTATGGGCAGCAGGTGGCGGTGCCCCCCATTTTTAAAACTGTAATTTGCTCCAACGGGCAGCAGTGGCGGTGCTCTAAGTTTTTAAAAGCTGTAAATTGCTCCTACGGGTAGCAGGTGGCGATGCCCACCTTTTTCAAAAGCCTGTAATTAGCACTTACGGGCAGCAGGTGGCGGTGCCCTTCGTTTTTAAAAGCTGTAATTTGCCCCTACGGGCAGCAGGTGGCGGTGCGCTCTATTTTTAAAGCTGTAATTTGCACTTACGGGCAGCAGATGGCGGCGCCCTCCGTTTTTAAAAGCTGTAATTTGCTCCTACAGGCAGCAGGTGGCGACGCCCACCGCTGTAAAAACGCTGTAATTTGCACTTACGGGCAGCAGGTGGTGGTGCCCTCCGTTTTTAAAAGCTTTAATTTGCTCCTACGGGAAGCAGTTGGCGATGCCCACCGTTTTAAAAACCCTGTAATTTGCACTTATGGGCAGCAGGTGGTGGTACCCTTCGTTTTTAAAAGCTGTAATTTGCTCCTACGGGCAGCAGTGGCGGTGCTCTCCGTTTTTAAAAGCTGTAAATTGCTCCTACAGGCAGCAGGTGGCGACGCCCTCCGTTTTTAAAAGCTGTAATTTGCTCCTACAGGCAACACCGAGCGGTACCCTCCGTTTTTAATGCGCTCCTACAGGCAGCAGGTGGCGCTACCCTCCGTTTTTAAAGCTGTAATTTGCTTCTACAGGCAGCAGCAGGCGGAACCATGTTTTAAAATCTGTAATTTGCTTCTACGGGCAGCAGGTGGCGGCACCCTCCATTTTTAAAGCTGTAATTTGCTCCTACGGGCAGCAGTTGGCGGTACCCTCCATTTTTAAAAGCTGTAATTTGATCCTACGGGCAGCAGGTGGCGATACCCATGTTTTAAAGGCTGTAATTTGCTCCAACGGGCAGCAGTGGCGGTGCTCTAAGTTTTTAAAAGCTGTAAATTGCTCCTACCGGTAACAGGTGGCGATGCCCACCTTTTTCAAAAGCCTGTAATTTGCACTTACGGGCAGCAGGTGGCGGTGCCCTTCGTTTTTAAAAGCTGTAATTTGCCCCTACGGGCAGCAGGTGGCGGTGCGCTCCAGTTTTAAAAGCTGTAATTTGCACTTACGGACAGCAGATGGCGGCGCCTTCCATTTTTAAAAGCTGTAATTTGCTCCTACGGGCAGCAGATGGCGATGCCCACCGTTTTAAAAAGCCTGTAATTTGCACTTACGGGCAGCAGGTGGTGGTGCCCTCCGTTTTTAAAAGCCTGTAATTTACACTTACGGGCAGCAGGTGGCAGTGCCCTCCGTTTTTAAAAGCTGTTATTTGCTCCAACATGCAGCAGGTGGCCGTGCCCTCCGTTTTTAAAAGCTGTAATTTGCTCCTACAGGTAGCAGGTGGCGGTGCTCTCCATTTTTAAAAGCCTGCAATTTGCTCCTACAGGCTGCAGGTGGCGGTGCCCTCCAGTTTTAAAAGCTGTAATTTGCTCCTACGGGCAGCAGCTGGCGGTTACCTCCGTTTTTAAAAGCTGTAATTTGCACTTACGGGCAGCAGATGGCGAAGCCCTCAGTTTTTAAAGCTGTACTTTGCTCCTACGGGCAGCAGGTGGCGGTGCTCATCGTTTTAAAAAGCCTGTAATTTGCTCCTACAGGCTGCAGGTGGTGGTGCCCTCCGTTTTTAAAAGCTGTAATTTGCTCCTACGGGCAGCAGGTGGCGGTGCCCTCCGTTTTAAAAGCTGTTATTTGCCCCTACGGGCAGCAGGTGGCGGTACCATCCGTTTTTAAAGCTGTAATTAACTCCTACGGGCAGCAGGTGGCGGTGTCCTCCATTTTAAAATCTGTAATTTGCACCTACGGGCAGCAGGTGGCGGTGCCCTCCGTTTTTAAAGCTGTAATTTGCTCTTTCGGGCAGCAGGTGGCGGTGCCCTCCGTTTTCAAGGCCTGTAATTTGCTCATACAGGCAGCAGGTGGCGGTACCCTCCGTTTATAAAGCCTGTAATTTGCACCTACAGGCAGCAGGTGGCAGTACCCTCCATTTTTAAAAGCCTGTAAATTGCTCCTACAGGCAGCAGTTGGTGGTGCCCTCCGTTTTAAAAGCTGTTTTTGCACCTACGGGCAGCAGGTGGCGGTGCCCTTCGCTTTTAAAGCTGTAATTTGCTCCTACAGGCAGCAGCTGGCGGTGCCCTCCATTTTAAACTCTGTAATTTGCTCCTACGGCCAGCAGCTGGCCCTACCCTCCGTTTTTAATGCGCTCCTACAGGCAGCAGGTGGCGGTACCCTCCGTTTTTAAAGCTGTCATTTGCTCCTACGGGTAGCAGGTGGCGGTACCCATGTTTTAAAAGCTGTAATTTGCTCCTATGGGCAGCAGGTGGTGGTACCTTCCATTTTTAAAATCTGTAATTTGCACTTACGGGCAGCAGGTGGCAGTAACCTCCGTTTTTAAAAGCTGTAATTGGCTCCTACGGGCAGCAGGTGGCGGTGGCCTCAGTTTTTAAAAGATGTAATTTGCTCCTACGGGCAGCAGGTGGCGGTACCCTCCGTTTTTAATGCGCTCCTACAGGCAGCAGGTGGCGGTACCCTCCGTTTTTAAAGCTGTAATTTGCTCCCACGGGCGGCAGGTGGCAGTACCCATGCTTTAAAAGCTGCATTTTTTTCCTACGGGCAGCAGGGGGCGGTACCCTCCGTTTTTAAAAGCTGTAATTTGATCATACGGTCAGCAGGTGGCAGTACCCTCCGTTTTTAAAGTTGTAATTTGCACCTACGGGAAGCAGCTGGCAGTACCCTCCGTTTTTAAAGCTGTAATTTGCTCCTACGGGCAGCAGGTGGCGGTGCCCTCCCTTTTAAAATCTGTAATTTGCAACTACGGGCAGCAGGTGGCGGTGCCCTCCGTTTTTAAAAGCTGTAATTTGCTCCTGTCGGCAGCAGATGGCGGTACACTCCGTTTTTAAAAGCTGTAACTTGATCCTACGGGCAGCAGGTGGCGGTACCGCCGTTTTTAAAAGATGTAATTTGCTCCTACGGGCAGCAGGTGGCGGTGCCCTCTGTTTTCAAGAGCTGTAATTTGCTCATACAGGCAGCAGCTGGTGGTACCCTCTGTGTTTAATGCGCTCCTACAGGTGGCGCTACCCTCCGTTTTTAAAGCTGTAATTTGCCGCTACAAGCAGCAGGTGGCGGTACCCATGTTTTAAAATCTGTAATTTGCTTCTACGGGCAGCAGGTGGCGGTACCCTCAGTTATTAAAGCTTTAATTTGCTCCTAGGGGCAGCAGCTGGCGGTACCCTCCACTTTTAAAAGCTGTAATTTTCTCCGGGCAGCAGTTGGCGGTGCCCTCTGTTTTTAAAAGCTGTAATTTGCTCATACGGGCAGCAGGTGGCAGTAACCTCCGTTTTTAAAGTTGTAATTTGCACCTACGGGAAGCAGGTGGCAGTACCCTCCATTTTTAAAGCTGTAATTTGCTCCTACGGGCAGCAGGTGGCGGTGCCCTCCGTTTTTAAAGCTGTAGTTTGCTCTTACGGGCAGCAGGTGGCGATTCTCATGTTTTAAAAGCTGTAAATTGCTCCCAATGGCAGCAGGTGGCGGTGCCCACCATTTTAAAAAGCCTGTAATTTCCACTTACGGGCAGCAGGTGGCGGTGCCCTTCGTTTCTAAAGCTGTAATTTGCTCCTAGGGGCAGCAGGTGTCGGTACCCTCCATTTTTAAAAGCTGTAATTTGCTCCGGGCAGCAGATGGCGGTGCCCTCCGTTTTTAAAAGCTGTAATTTGCTCCTATGGGCAGCAGGTGGCGGTGCCCCCCATTTTTAAAACTGTAATTTGCTCCAACGGGCAGCAGTGGCGGTGCTCTCCGTTTTTAAAAGCTGTAAATTGCTCCTACAGGCAGCAGGTGGCGACGCCCTCCGTTTTTAAAAGCTGTAATTTGCTCCTACAGGCAACACCGAGCGGTACCCTCCGTTTTTAATGCGCTCCTACAGGCAGCAGGTGGCGCTACCCTCCGTTTTTAAAGCTGTAATTTGCTTCTACAGGCAGCAGCAGGCGCAACCATGTTTTAAAATCTGTAATTTGCTTCTACGAGCGGCAGGTGGCGGTACCTTCCATTTTTAAAGCTGTAATTTGCTCCTACGGGCAGCAGTTGGCGGTACCCTCCATTTTTAAAAGCTGTAATTTGCTCCTACGGGCAGCAGGTGGCGGTGCCCTCCGTTTTTAAAAGCTGTAATTTGATCCTACGGGCAGCAGGTGGCGGTACCCATGTTTTAAAGGCTGTAATTTGCACTTACGGGCAGCAGGTGGCGGTGCCCTCCGTTTTTAAAAGCTGTAATTTGCTCCGACAGGTAGCAGGTGGCGGTGCTCTCCATTTTTAAAAGCCTGTAATTTGCTCCTACAGGCTGCAGGTGGCGGTGCCCTCCAGTTTTAAAAGCTGTAATTTGCTCCTACGGGCAGCAGCTGGTGGTTACCTCCGTTTTTAAAAGCTGTAATTTGCACTTACGGGCAGCAGATGGCGAAGCCCTCAGTTTTTAAAGCTGTACTTTGCTCCTACGGGCAGCAGGTGGCGGTGCTCATCGTTTTAAAAAGCCTGTAATTTGTTCCTACAGGCTGCAGGTGGTGGTGCCCTCCGTTTTTAAAAGCTGTAATTTGCTCCTACGGGCAGCAGGTGGCGGTGCCCTCCGTTTTAAAAGCTGTTATTTGCTCCTACAGGCAGCAGGTGGCGACGCCCTCCGTTTTTAAAAGCTTTAATTTGCTCCTACGGGCAGCAGATGGCAATGCCCACCGTTTTAAAAACCCTGTAATTTGCACTTACGGGCAGCAGGTGGTGGTGCCCTCCGTTTTTAAAAGCTTTAATTTGCTCCTACGGGCAGCAGTTGGCGATGCCCACCGTTTTAAAAACCCTGTAATTTGCACTTATGGGCAGCAGGTGGTGGTACCCTTCGTTTTTAAAAGCTGTAATTTGCTCCTACGGGCAGCAGTGGCGGTGCTCTCCGTTTTTAAAAGCTGTAAATTGCTCCTACAGGCAGCAGGTGGCGACGCCCTCCGTTTTTAAAAGCTGTAATTTGCTCCTACAGGCAACACCGAGCGGTACCCTCCGTTTTTAATGCGCTCCTACAGGCAGCAGGTGGCGCTACCCTCCGTTTTTAAAGCTGTAATTTGCTTCTACAGGCAGCAGCAGGCGCAACCATGTTTTAAAATCTGTAATTTGCTTCTACGAGCAGCAGGTGGCGGTACCCTCCATTTTTAAAGCTGTAATTTGCTCCTACGGGCAGCAGTTGGCGGTACCCTCCATTTTTAAAAGCTGTAATTTGCTCCTACGGGCAGCAGGTGGCGGTGCCCTCCATTTTTAAAAGCTGTAATTTGATCCTACGGGCAGCAGGTGGCGGTACCCATGTTTTAAAGGCTGTAATTTGCACTTACGGGCAGCAGGTGGCGGTGCCCTCCGTTTTTAAAAGCTGTAATTTGCTCCGACAGGTAGCAGGTGGCGGTGCTCTCCATTTTTAAAAGCCTGTAATTTGCTCCTACAGGCTGCAGGTGGCGGTGCCCTCCAGTTTTAAAAGCTGTAATTTGCTCCTACGGGCAGCAGCTGGTGGTTACCTCCGTTTTTAAAAGCTGTAATTTGCACTTACGGGCAGCAGATGGCGAAGCCCTTAGTTTTTAAAGCTGTACTTTGCTCCTACGGGCAGCAGGTGGCGGTGCTCATCGTTTTAAAAAGCCTGTAATTTGCTCCTACAGGCTGCAGGTGGTGGTGCCCTCCGTTTTTTAAAAGCTGTAATTTGCTCCTACGGGCAGCAGGTGGCGGTGCCCTCCGTTTTAAAAGCTGTTAATTGCTCCTACGGGCAGCAGGTGGCGGTGCCCTCCGTTTTTAAAAGCTGTAATTTGCTCATACGGGCAGCAGGTGGCAGTAACCTCCGTTTTTAAAGTTGTAATTTGCTCCTACGGGCAGCAGGTGGCGGTGCCTTCCGTTTTTAAAGCTGTAATTTGCTCCGGGCAGCAGATGGCGGTGCCCTCCGTTTTTAAAAGCTGTAATTTGCTCCTATGGGCAGCAGGTGGCGGTGCCCCCCATTTTTAAAACTGTAATTTGCTCCAACGGGCAGCAGTGGCGGTGCTCTAAGTTTTTAAAAGCTGTAAATTGCTCCTACGGGTAGCAGGTGGCGATGCCCACCTTTTTCAAAAGCCTGTAATTAGCACTTACGGGCAGCAGGTGGCGGTGCCCTTCGTTTTTAAAAGCTGTAATTTGCCCCTACGGGCAGCAGGTGGCGGTGCGCTCTATTTTTAAAGCTGTAATTTGCACTTACGGGCAGCAGATGGCGGCGCCCTCCGTTTTTAAAAGCTGTAATTTGCTCCTACAGGCAGCAGGTGGCGACGCCCACCGTTGTAAAAACGCTGTAATTTGCACTTACGGGCAGCAGGTGGTGGTGCCCTCCGTTTTTAAAAGCTTTAATTTGCTCCTACGGGAAGCAGTTGGCGATGCCCACCGTTTTAAAAACCCTGTAATTTGCACTTATGGGCAGCAGGTGGTGGTACCCTTCGTTTTTAAAAGCTGTAATTTGCTCCTACGGGCAGCAGTGGCGGTGCTCTCCGTTTTTAAAAGCTGTAAATTGCTCCTACAGGCAGCAGGTGGCGACGCCCTCCGTTTTTAAAAGCTGTAATTTGCTCCTACAGGCAGCACCGAGCGGTACCCTCCGTTTTTAATGCGCTCCTACAGGCAGCAGGTGGCGCTACCCTCCGTTTTTAAAGCTGTAATTTGCTTCTACAGGCAGCAGCAGGCGGAACCATGTTTTAAAATCTGTAATTTGCTTCTACGGGCAGCAGGTGGCGGCACCCTCCATTTTTAAAGCTGTAATTTGCTCCTACGGGCAGCAGTTGGCGGTACCCTCCATTTTTAAAAGCTGTAATTTGATCCTACGGGCAGCAGGTGGCGATACCCATGTTTTAAAGGCTGTAATTTGCTCCAACGGGCAGCAGTGGCGGTGCTCTAAGTTTTTAAAAGCTGTAAATTGCTCCTACCGGTAACAGGTGGCGATGCCCACCTTTTTCAAAAGCCTGTAATTTGCACTTACGGGCAGCAGGTGGCGGTGCCCTTCGTTTTTAAAAGCTGTAATTTGCCCCTACGGGCAGCAGGTGGCGGTGCGCTCCAGTTTTAAAAGCTGTAATTTGCACTTACGGACAGCAGATGGCGGCGCCTTCCATTTTTAAAAGCTGTAATTTGCTCCTACGGGCAGCAGATGGCGATGCCCACCGTTTTAAAAAGCCTGTAATTTGCACTTACGGGCAGCAGGTGGTGGTGCCCTCCGTTTTTAAAAGCCTGTAATTTACACTTACGGGCAGCAGGTGGCAGTGCCCTCCGTTTTTAAAAGCTGTTATTTGCTCCAACATGCAGCAGGTGGCCGTGCCCTCCGTTTTTAAAAGCTGTAATTTGCTCCTACAGGTAGCAGGTGGCGGTGCTCTCCATTTTTAAAAGCCTGTAATTTGCTCCTACAGGCTGCAGGTGGCGGTGCCCTCCAGTTTTAAAAGCTGTAATTTGCTCCTACGGGCAGCAGCTGGCGGTTACCTCCGTTTTTAAAAGCTGTAATTTGCACTTACGGGCAGCAGATGGCGAAGCCCTCAGTTTTTAAAGCTGTACTTTGCTCCTACGGGCAGCAGGTGGCGGTGCTCATCGTTTTAAAAAGCCTGTAATTTGCTCCTACAGGCTGCAGGTGGTGGTGCCCTCCGTTTTTAAAAGCTGTAATTTGCTCCTACGGGCAGCAGGTGGCGGTGCCCTCCGTTTTAAAAGCTGTTATTTGCCCCTACGGGCAGCAGGTGGCGGTACCATCCGTTTTTAAAGCTGTAATTAACTCCTACGGGCAGCAGGTGGCGGTGTCCTCCATTTTAAAATCTGTAATTTGCACCTACGGGCAGCAGGTGGCGGTGCCCTCCGTTTTTAAAGCTGTAATTTGCTCTTTCGGGCAGCAGGTGGCGGTGCCCTCCGTTTTCAAGGCCTGTAATTTGCTCATACAGGCAGCAGGTGGCGGTACCCTCCGTTTATAAAGCCTGTAATTTGCACCTACAGGCAGCAGGTGGCAGTACCCTCCATTTTTAAAAGCCTGTAAATTGCTCCTACAGGCAGCAGTTGGTGGTGCCCTCCGTTTTAAAAGCTGTTTTTGCACCTACGGGCAGCAGATGGCGGTGCCCTTCGCTTTTAAAGCTGTAATTTGCTCCTACAGGCAGCAGCTGGCGGTGCCCTCCATTTTAAACTCTGTAATTTGCTCCTACGGCCAGCAGCTGGCCCTACCCTCCGTTTTTAATGCGCTCCTACAGGCAGCAGGTGGCGGTACCCTCCGTTTTTAAAGCTGTCATTTGCTCCTACGGGTAGCAGGTGGCGGTACCCATGTTTTAAAAGCTGTAATTTGCTCCTATGGGCAGCAGGTGGTGGTACCTTCCATTTTTAAAATCTGTAATTTGCACTTACGGGCAGCAGGTGGCAGTAACCTCCGTTTTTAAAAGCTGTAATTGGCTCCTACGGGCAGCAGGTGGCGGTGGCCTCAGTTTTTAAAAGATGTAATTTGCTCCTACGGGCAGCAGGTGGCGGTACCCTCCGTTTTTAATGCGCTCCTACAGGCAGCAGGTGGCGGTACCCTCCGTTTTTAAAGCTGTAATTTGCTCCCACGGGCGGCAGGTGGCAGTACCCATGCTTTAAAAGCTGCATTTTTTTCCTACGGGCAGCAGGGGGCGGTACCCTCCGTTTTTAAAAGCTGTAATTTGATCATACGGTCAGCAGGTGGCAGTACCCTCCGTTTTTAAAGTTGTAATTTGCACCTACGGGAAGCAGCTGGCAGTACCCTCCGTTTTTAAAGCTGTAATTTGCTCCTACGGGCAGCAGGTGGCGGTGCCCTCCCTTTTAAAATCTGTAATTTGCAACTACGGGCAGCAGGTGGCGGTGCCCTCCGTTTTTAAAAGCTGTAATTTGCTCCTGTCGGCAGCAGATGGCGGTACACTCCGTTTTTAAAAGCTGTAACTTGATCCTACGGGCAGCAGGTGGCGGTACCGCCGTTTTTAAAAGATGTAATTTGCTCCTACGGGCAGCAGGTGGCGGTGCCCTCTGTTTTCAAGAGCTGTAATTTGCTCATACAGGCAGCAGCTGGTGGTACCCTCTGTGTTTAATGCGCTCCTACAGGTGGCGCTACCCTCCGTTTTTAAAGCTGTAATTTGCCGCTACAAGCAGCAGGTGGCGGTACCCATGTTTTAAAATCTGTAATTTGCTTCTACGGGCAGCAGGTGGCGGTACCCTCAGTTATTAAAGCTTTAATTTGCTCCTAGGGGCAGCAGCTGGCGGTACCCTCCACTTTTAAAAGCTGTAATTTTCTCCGGGCAGCAGTTGGCGGTGCCCTCTGTTTTTAAAAGCTGTAATTTGCTCATACGGGCAGCAGGTGGCAGTAACCTCCGTTTTTAAAGTTGTAATTTGCACCTACGGGAAGCAGGTGGCAGTACCCTCCATTTTTAAAGCTGTAATTTGCTCCTACGGGCAGCAGGTGGCGGTGCCCTCCGTTTTTAAAGCTGTAGTTTGCTCTTACGGGCAGCAGGTGGCGATTCTCATGTTTTAAAAGCTGTAAATTGCTCCCAATGGCAGCAGGTGGCGGTGCCCACCATTTTAAAAAGCCTGTAATTTCCACTTACGGGCAGCAGGTGGCGGTGCCCTTCGTTTCTAAAGCTGTAATTTGCTCCTAGGGGCAGCAGGTGTCGGTACCCTCCATTTTTAAAAGCTGTAATTTGCTCCGGGCAGCAGATGGCGGTGCCCTCCGTTTTTAAAAGCTGTAATTTGCTCCTATGGGCAGCAGGTGGCGGTGCCCCCCATTTTTAAAACTGTAATTTGCTCCAACGGGCAGCAGTGGCGGTGCTCTAAGTTTTTAAAAGCTGTAAATTGCTCCTACGGGTAGCAGGTGGCGATGCCCACCGTTGTAAAAACCCTGTAATTTGCACTTACGGGCAGCAGGTGGTGGTGCCCTCCGTTTTTAAAAGCTTTAATTTGCTCCTACGGGCAGCAGTTGGCGATGCCCACCGTTTTAAAAACCGTGTAATTTGCACTTATGGGCAGCAGGTGGTGGTACCCTTCGTTTTTAAAATCTGTAATTTGCTCCTACGGGCAGCAGTGGCGGTGCTCTCCGTTTTTAAAAGCTGTAAATTGCTCCTACAGGCAGCAGGTGGCGACGCCCTCCGTTTTTAAAAGCTGTAATTTGCTCCTACAGGCAACACCGAGCGGTACCCTCCGTTTTTAATGCGCTCCTACAGGCAGCAGGTGGCGCTACCCTCCGTTTTTAAAGCTGTAATTTGCTTCTACAGGCAGCAGCAGGCGCAACCATGTTTTAAAATCTGTAATTTGCTTCTACGAGCGGCAGGTGGCGGTACCTTCCATTTTTAAAGCTGTAATTTGCTCCTACGGGCAGCAGTTGGCGGTACCCTCCATTTTTAAAAGCTGTAATTTGCTCCTACGGGCAGCAGGTGGCGGTGCCCTCCGTTTTTAAAAGCTGTAATTTGATCCTACGGGCAGCAGGTGGCGGTACCCATGTTTTAAAGGCTGTAATTTGCACTTACGGGCAGCAGGTGGCGGTGCCCTCCGTTTTTAAAAGCTGTAATTTGCTCCTACAGGTAGCAGGTGGCGGTGCTCTCCATTTTTAAAAGCCTGTAATTTGCTCCTACAGGCTGCAGGTGGCGGTGCCCTCCAGTTTTAAAAGCTGTAATTTGCTCCTACGGGCAGCAGCTGGTGGTTACCTCCGTTTTTAAAAGCTGTAATTTGCACTTACGGGCAGCAGATGGCGAAGCCCTCAGTTTTTAAAGCTGTACTTTGCTCCTACGGGCAGCAGGTGGCGGTGCTCATCGTTTTAAAAAGCCGGTAATTTGTTCCTACAGGCTGCAGGTGGTGGTGCCCTCCGTTTTTAAAAGCTGTAATTTGCTCCTACGGGCAGCAGGTGGCGGTGCCCTCCGTTTTAAAAGCTGTTATTTGCTCCTACGGGCAGCAGGTTGCGGTGCTCATCGTTTTAAAAAGCCGGTAATTTGTTCCTACAGGCTGCAGGTGGTGGTGCCCTCCGTTTTTAAAAGCTGTAATTTGCTCCTACGGGCAGCAGGTGGCGGTGCCCTCCGTTTTAAAAGCTGTTATTTGCTCCTACAGGCAGCAGGTGGCGACGCCCACCGTTGTAAAAACCCTGTAATTTGCACTTACGGGCAGCAGGTGGTGGTGCCCTCCGTTTTTAAAAGCTTTAATTTGGTCCTACGGGCAGCAGTTGGCGATGCCCACCGTTTTAAAAACCCTGTAATTTGCACTTATGGGCAGCAGGTGGCGGTGCCCTTCGTTTCTAAAGCTGTAATTTGCTCCTAGGGGCAGCAGGTGTCGGTACCCTCCATTTTTAAAAGCTGTAATTTGCTCCGGGCAGCAGATGGCGGTGCCCTCCGTTTTTAAAAGCTGTAATTTGCTCCTATGGGCAGCAGGTGGCGGTGCCCCCCATTTTTAAAACTGTAATTTGCTCCAACGGGCAGCAGTGGCGGTGCTCTAAGTTTTTAAAAGCTGTAAATTGCTCCTACGGGTAGCAGGTGGCGATGCCCACCTTTTTCAAAAGCCTGTAATTAGCACTTACGGACAGCAGGTGGCGGTGCCCTTCGTTTTTAAAAGCTGTAATTTGCCCCTACGGGCAGCAGGTGGCGGTGCGCTCTATTTTTAAAGCTGTAATTTGCACTTACGGGCAGCAGATGGCGGCGCCCTCCGTTTTTAAAAGCTGTAATTTGCTCCTACAGGCAGCAGGTGGCGATGCCCTCCGTTTTTAAAAGCTTTAATTTGCTCCTACGGGCAGCAGATGGCAATGCCCACCGTTGTAAAAACCCTGTAATTTGCACTTACGGGCAGCAGGTGGTGGTGCCCTCCGTTTTTAAAAGCTTTAATTTGCTCCTACGGGCAGCAGTTGGCGATGCCCACCGTTTTAAAAACCCTGTAATTTGCACTTATGGGCAGCAGGTGGTGGTACCCTTCGTTTTTAAAAGCTGTAATTTGCTCCTACGGGCAGCAGTGGCGGTGCTCTCCGTTTTTAAAAGCTGTAAATTGCTCCTACAGGCAGCAGGTGGCGACGCCCTCCGTTTTTAAAAGCTGTAATTTGCTCCTACAGGCAACACCGAGCGGTACCCTCCGTTTTTAATGCGCTCCTACAGGCAGCAGGTGGCGCTACCCTCCGTTTTTAAAGCTGTAATTTGCTTCTACAGGCAGCAGCAGGCGCAACCATGTTTTAAAATCTGTAATTTGCTTCTACGAGCGGCAGGTGGCGGTACCTTCCATTTTTAAAGCTGTAATTTGCTCCTACGGGCAGCAGTTGGCGGTACCCTCCATTTTTAAAAGCTGTAATTTGCTCCTACGGGCAGCAGGTGGCGGTGCCCTCCGTTTTTAAAAGCTGTAATTTGATCCTACGGGCAGCAGGTGGCGGTACCCATGTTTTAAAGGCTGTAATTTGCACTTACGGGCAGCAGGTGGCGGTGCCCTCCGTTTTTAAAAGCTGTAATTTGCTCCGACAGGTAGCAGGTGGCGGTGCTCTCCATTTTTAAAAGCCTGTAATTTGCTCCTACAGGCTGCAGGTGGCGCTACCCTCCGTTTTTAAAGCTGTCATTTGCTCCTACGGGTAGCAGGTGGCGGTACCCATGTTTTAAAAGCTGTAATTTGCTCCTATGGGCAGCAGGTGGTGGTACCTTCCATTTTTAAAATCTGTAATTTGCACTTACGGGCAGCAGGTGGCGGTAACCTCCGTTTTTAAAAGCTGTAATTGGCTCCTACGGGCAGCAGGTGGCGGTGGCCTCAGTTTTTAAAAGATGTAATTTGCTCCTACGGGCAGCAGGTGGCGGTACCCTCCGTTTTTAATGCGCTCCTACAGGCAGCAGGTGGCGGTACCCTCCGTTTTTAAAGCTGTAATTTGCTCCCACGGGCGGCAGGTGGCAGTACCCATGCTTTAAAAGCTGCATTTTTTTCCTACGGGCAGCAGGGGGCGGTACCCTCCGTTTTTAAAAGCTGTAATTTGATCATACGGTCAGCAGGTGGCAGTACCCTCCGTTTTTAAAGTTGTAATTTGCACCTACGGGAAGCAGCTGGCAGTACCCTCCGTTTTTAAAGCTGTAATTTGCTCCTACGGGCAGCAGGTGGCGGTGCCCTCCCTTTTAAAATCTGTAATTTGCAACTACGGGCAGCAGGTGGCGGTGCCCTCCGTTTTTAAAAGCTGTAATTTGCTCCTGTCGGCAGCAGATGGCGGTACACTCCGTTTTTAAAAGCTGTAACTTGATCCTACGGGCAGCAGGTGGCGGTACCGCCGTTTTTAAAAGATGTAATTTGCTCCTACGGGCAGCAGGTGGCGGTGCCCTCTGTTTTCAAGAGCTGTAATTTGCTCATACAGGCAGCAGCTGGTGGTACCCTCTGTGTTTAATGCGCTCCTACAGGTGGCGCTACCCTCCGTTTTTAAAGCTGTAATTTGCCGCTACAAGCAGCAGGTGGCGGTACCCATGTTTTAAAATCTGTAATTTGCTTCTACGGGCAGCAGGTGGCGGTACCCTCAGTTATTAAAGCTTTAATTTGCTCCTAGGGGCAGCAGCTGGCGGTACCCTCCACTTTTAAAAGCTGTAATTTTCTCCGGGCAGCAGTTGGCGGTGCCCTCTGTTTTTAAAAGCTGTAATTTGCTCATACGGGCAGCAGGTGGCAGTGCCCTCCGTTTTTAAAAGCTGTTATTTGCTCCAACATGCAGCAGGTGGCCGTGCCCTCCGTTTTTAAAAGCTGTAATTTGCTCCTACAGGTAGCAGGTGGCGGTGCTCTCCATTTTTAAAAGCCTGTAATTTGCTCCTACAGGCTGCAGGTGGCGGTGCCCTCCAGTTTTAAAAGCTGTAATTTGCTCCTACGGGCAGCAGCTGGCGGTTACCTCCGTTTTTAAAAGCTGTAATTTGCACTTACGGGCAGCAGATGGCGAAGCCCTCAGTTTTTAAAGCTGTACTTTGCTCCTACGGGCAGCAGGTGGCGGTGCTCATCGTTTTAAAAAGCCTGTAATTTGCTCCTACAGGCTGCAGGTGGTGGTGCCCTCCGTTTTTAAAAGCTGTAATTTGCTCCTACGGGCAGCAGGTGGCGGTGCCCTCCGTTTTAAAAGCTGTTATTTGCCCCTACGGGCAGCAGGTGGCGGTACCATCCGTTTTTAAAGCTGTAATTAACTCCTACGGGCAGCAGGTGGCGGTGTCCTCCATTTTAAAATCTGTAATTTGCACCTACGGGCAGCAGGTGGCGGTGCCCTCCGTTTTTAAAGCTGTAATTTGCTCTTTCGGGCAGCAGGTGGCGGTGCCCTCCGTTTTCAAGGCCTGTAATTTGCTCATACAGGCAGCAGGTGGCGGTACCCTCCGTTTATAAAGCCTGTAATTTGCACCTACAGGCAGCAGGTGGCAGTACCCTCCATTTTTAAAAGCCTGTAAATTGCTCCTACAGGCAGCAGTTGGTGGTGCCCTCCGTTTTAAAAGCTGTTTTTGCACCTACGGGCAGCAGGTGGCGGTGCCCTTCGCTTTTAAAGCTGTAATTTGCTCCTACAGGCAGCAGCTGGCGGTGCCCTCCATTTTAAACTCTGTAATTTGCTCCTACGGCCAGCAGCTGGCCCTACCCTCCGTTTTTAATGCGCTCCTACAGGCAGCAGGTGGCGGTACCCTCCGTTTTTAAAGCTGTCATTTGCTCCTACGGGTAGCAGGTGGCGGTACCCATGTTTTAAAAGCTGTAATTTGCTCCTATGGGCAGCAGGTGGTGGTACCTTCCATTTTTAAAATCTGTAATTTGCACTTACGGGCAGCAGGTGGCAGTAACCTCCGTTTTTAAAAGCTGTAATTGGCTCCTACGGGCAGCAGGTGGCGGTGGCCTCAGTTTTTAAAAGATGTAATTTGCTCCTACGGGCAGCAGGTGGCGGTACCCTCCGTTTTTAATGCGCTCCTACAGGCAGCAGGTGGCGGTACCCTCCGTTTTTAAAGCTGTAATTTGCTCCCACGGGCGGCAGGTGGCAGTACCCATGCTTTAAAAGCTGCATTTTTTTCCTACGGGCAGCAGGGGGCGGTACCCTCCGTTTTTAAAAGCTGTAATTTGATCATACGGTCAGCAGGTGGCAGTACCCTCCGTTTTTAAAGTTGTAATTTGCACCTACGGGAAGCAGCTGGCAGTACCCTCCGTTTTTAAAGCTGTAATTTGCTCCTACGGGCAGCAGGTGGCGGTGCCCTCCCTTTTAAAATCTGTAATTTGCAACTACGGGCAGCAGGTGGCGGTGCCCTCCGTTTTTAAAAGCTGTAATTTGCTCCTGTCGGCAGCAGATGGCGGTACACTCCGTTTTTAAAAGCTGTAACTTGATCCTACGGGCAGCAGGTGGCGGTACCGCCGTTTTTAAAAGATGTAATTTGCTCCTACGGGCAGCAGGTGGCGGTGCCCTCTGTTTTCAAGAGCTGTAATTTGCTCATACAGGCAGCAGCTGGTGGTACCCTCTGTGTTTAATGCGCTCCTACAGGTGGCGCTACCCTCCGTTTTTAAAGCTGTAATTTGCCGCTACAAGCAGCAGGTGGCGGTACCCATGTTTTAAAATCTGTAATTTGCTTCTACGGGCAGCAGGTGGCGGTACCCTCAGTTATTAAAGCTTTAATTTGCTCCTAGGGGCAGCAGCTGGCGGTACCCTCCACTTTTAAAAGCTGTAATTTTCTCCGGGCAGCAGTTGGCAGTGCCCTCTGTTTTTAAAAGCTGTAATTTGCTCATACGGGCAGCAGGTGGCAGTAACCTCCGTTTTTAAAGTTGTAATTTGCACCTACGGGAAGCAGGTGGCAGTACCCTCCATTTTTAAAGCTGTAATTTGCTCCTACGGGCAGCAGGTGGCGGTGCCCTCCGTTTTTAAAGCTGTAGTTTGCTCTTACGGGCAGCAGGTGGCGATTCTCATGTTTTAAAAGCTGTAAATTGCTCCCAATGGCAGCAGGTGGCGGTGCCCACCATTTTAAAAAGCCTGTAATTTCCACTTACGGGCAGCAGGTGGCGGTGCCCTTCGTTTCTAAAGCTGTAATTTGCTCCTAGGGGCAGCAGGTGTCGGTACCCTCCATTTTTAAAAGCTGTAATTTGCTCCGGGCAGCAGATGGCGGTGCCCTCCGTTTTTAAAAGCTGTAATTTGCTCCTATGGGCAGCAGGTGGCGGTGCCCCCCATTTTTAAAACTGTAATTTGCTCCAACGGGCAGCAGTGGCGGTGCTCTAAGTTTTTAAAAGCTGTAAATTGCTCCTACGGGTAGCAGGTGGCGATGCCCACCGTTGTAAAAACCCTGTAATTTGCACTTACGGGCAGCAGGTGGTGGTGCCCTCCGTTTTTAAAAGCTTTAATTTGCTCCTACGGGCAGCAGTTGGCGATGCCCACCGTTTTAAAAACCGTGTAATTTGCACTTATGGGCAGCAGGTGGTGGTACCCTTCGTTTTTAAAATCTGTAATTTGCTCCTACGGGCAGCAGTGGCGGTGCTCTCCGTTTTTAAAAGCTGTAAATTGCTCCTACAGGCAGCAGGTGGCGACGCCCTCCGTTTTTAAAAGCTGTAATTTGCTCCTACAGGCAACACCGAGCGGTACCCTCCGTTTTTAATGCGCTCCTACAGGCAGCAGGTGGCGCTACCCTCCGTTTTTAAAGCTGTAATTTGCTTCTACAGGCAGCAGCAGGCGCAACCATGTTTTAAAATCTGTAATTTGCTTCTACGAGCGGCAGGTGGCGGTACCTTCCATTTTTAAAGCTGTAATTTGCTCCTACGGGCAGCAGTTGGCGGTACCCTCCATTTTTAAAAGCTGTAATTTGCTCCTACGGGCAGCAGGTGGCGGTGCCCTCCGTTTTTAAAAGCTGTAATTTGATCCTACGGGCAGCAGGTGGCGGTACCCATGTTTTAAAGGCTGTAATTTGCACTTACGGGCAGCAGGTGGCGGTGCCCTCCGTTTTTAAAAGCTGTAATTTGCTCCTACAGGTAGCAGGTGGCGGTGCTCTCCATTTTTAAAAGCCTGTAATTTGCTCCTACAGGCTGCAGGTGGCGGTGCCCTCCAGTTTTAAAAGCTGTAATTTGCTCCTACGGGCAGCAGCTGGTGGTTACCTCCGTTTTTAAAAGCTGTAATTTGCACTTACGGGCAGCAGATGGCGAAGCCCTCAGTTTTTAAAGCTGTACTTTGCTCCTACGGGCAGCAGGTGGCGGTGCTCATCGTTTTAAAAAGCCGGTAATTTGTTCCTACAGGCTGCAGGTGGTGGTGCCCTCCGTTTTTAAAAGCTGTAATTTGCTCCTACGGGCAGCAGGTGGCGGTGCCCTCCGTTTTAAAAGCTGTTATTTGCTCCTACGGGCAGCAGGTGGCGGTGCTCATCGTTTTAAAAAGCCGGTAATTTGTTCCTACAGCCTGCAGGTGGTGGTGCCCTCCGTTTTTAAAAGCTGTAATTTGCTCCTACGGGCAGCAGGTGGCGGTGCCCTCCGTTTTAAAAGCTGTTATTTGCTCCTACAGGCAGCAGGTGGCGACGCCCACCGTTGTAAAAACCCTGTAATTTGCACTTACGGGCAGCAGGTGGTGGTGCCCTCCGTTTTTAAAAGCTTTAATTTGGTCCTACGGGCAGCAGTTGGCGATGCCCACCGTTTTAAAAACCCTGTAATTTGCACTTATGGGCAGCAGGTGGCGGTGCCCTTCGTTTCTAAAGCTGTAATTTGCTCCTAGGGGCAGCAGGTGTCGGTACCCTCCATTTTTAAAAGCTGTAATTTGCTCCGGGCAGCAGATGGCGGTGCCCTCCGTTTTTAAAAGCTGTAATTTGCTCCTATGGGCAGCAGGTGGCGGTGCCCCCCATTTTTAAAACTGTAATTTGCTCCAACGGGCAGCAGTGGCGGTGCTCTAAGTTTTTAAAAGCTGTAAATTGCTCCTACGGGTAGCAGGTGGCGATGCCCACCTTTTTCAAAAGCCTGTAATTAGCACTTACGGACAGCAGGTGGCGGTGCCCTTCGTTTTTAAAAGCTGTAATTTGCCCCTACGGGCAGCAGGTGGCGGTGCGCTCTATTTTTAAAGCTGTAATTTGCACTTACGGGCAGCAGATGGCGGCGCCCTCCGTTTTTAAAAGCTGTAATTTGCTCCTACAGGCAGCAGGTGGCGATGCCCTCCGTTTTTAAAAGCTTTAATTTGCTCCTACGGGCAGCAGATGGCAATGCCCACCGTTGTAAAAACCCTGTAATTTGCACTTACGGGCAGCAGGTGGTGGTGCCCTCCGTTTTTAAAAGCTTTAATTTGCTCCTACGGGCAGCAGTTGGCGATGCCCACCGTTTTAAAAAACCCTGTAATTTGCACTTATGGGCAGCAGGTGGTGGTACCCTTCGTTTTTAAAAGCTGTAATTTGCTCCTACGGGCAGCAGTGGCGGTGCTCTCCGTTTTTAAAAGCTGTAAATTGCTCCTACAGGCAGCAGGTGGCGACGCCCTCCGTTTTTAAAAGCTGTAATTTGCTCCTACAGGCAACACCGAGCGGTACCCTCCGTTTTTAATGCGCTCCTACAGGCAGCAGGTGGCGCTACCCTCCGTTTTTAAAGCTGTAATTTGCTTCTACAGGCAGCAGCAGGCGCAACCATGTTTTAAAATCTGTAATTTGCTTCTACGAGCGGCAGGTGGCGGTACCTTCCATTTTTAAAGCTGTAATTTGCTCCTACGGGCAGCAGTTGGCGGTACCCTCCATTTTTAAAAGCTGTAATTTGCTCCTACGGGCAGCAGGTGGCGGTGCCCTCCGTTTTTAAAAGCTGTAATTTGATCCTACGGGCAGCAGGTGGCGGTACCCATGTTTTAAAGGCTGTAATTTGCACTTACGGGCAGCAGGTGGCGGTGCCCTCCGTTTTTAAAAGCTGTAATTTGCTCCGACAGGTAGCAGGTGGCGGTGCTCTCCATTTTTAAAAGCCTGTAATTTGCTCCTACAGGCTGCAGGTGGCGCTACCCTCCGTTTTTAAAGCTGTCATTTGCTCCTACGGGTAGCAGGTGGCGGTACCCATGTTTTAAAAGCTGTAATTTGCTCCTATGGGCAGCAGGTGGTGGTACCTTCCATTTTTAAAATCTGTAATTTGCACTTACGGGCAGCAGGTGGCGGTAACCTCCGTTTTTAAAAGCTGTAATTGGCTCCTACGGGCAGCAGGTGGCGGTGGCCTCAGTTTTTAAAAGATGTAATTTGCTCCTACGGGCAGCAGGTGGCGGTACCCTCCGTTTTTAATGCGCTCCTACAGGCAGCAGGTGGCGGTACCCTCCGTTTTTAAAGCTGTAATTTGCTCCCACGGGCGGCAGGTGGCAGTACCCATGCTTTAAAAGCTGCATTTTTTTCCTACGGGCAGCAGGGGGCGGTACCCTCCGTTTTTAAAAGCTGTAATTTGATCATACGGTCAGCAGGTGGCAGTACCCTCCGTTTTTAAAGTTGTAATTTGCACCTACGGGAAGCAGCTGGCAGTACCCTCCGTTTTTAAAGCTGTAATTTGCTCCTACGGGCAGCAGGTGGCGGTGCCCTCCCTTTTAAAATCTGTAATTTGCAACTACGGGCAGCAGGTGGCGGTGCCCTCCGTTTTTAAAAGCTGTAATTTGCTCCTGTCGGCAGCAGATGGCGGTACACTCCGTTTTTAAAAGCTGTAACTTGATCCTACGGGCAGCAGGTGGCGGTACCGCCGTTTTTAAAAGATGTAATTTGCTCCTACGGGCAGCAGGTGGCGGTGCCCTCTGTTTTCAAGAGCTGTAATTTGCTCATACAGGCAGCAGCTGGTGGTACCCTCTGTGTTTAATGCGCTCCTACAGGTGGCGCTACCCTCCGTTTTTAAAGCTGTAATTTGCCGCTACAAGCAGCAGGTGGCGGTACCCATGTTTTAAAATCTGTAATTTGCTTCTACGGGCAGCAGGTGGCGGTACCCTCAGTTATTAAAGCTTTAATTTGCTCCTAGGGGCAGCAGCTGGCGGTACCCTCCACTTTTAAAAGCTGTAATTTTCTCCGGGCAGCAGTTGGCGGTGCCCTCTGTTTTTAAAAGCTGTAATTTGCTCATACGGGCAGCAGGTGGCAGTGCCCTCCGTTTTTAAAAGCTGTTATTTGCTCCAACATGCAGCAGGTGGCCGTGCCCTCCGTTTTTAAAAGCTGTAATTTGCTCCTACAGGTAGCAGGTGGCGGTGCTCTCCATTTTTAAAAGCCTGTAATTTGCTCCTACAGGCTGCAGGTGGCGGTGCCCTCCAGTTTTAAAAGCTGTAATTTGCTCCTACGGGCAGCAGCTGGCGGTTACCTCCGTTTTTAAAAGCTGTAATTTGCACTTACGGGCAGCAGATGGCGAAGCCCTCAGTTTTTAAAGCTGTACTTTGCTCCTACGGGCAGCAGGTGGCGGTGCTCATCGTTTTAAAAAGCCTGTAATTTGCTCCTACAGGCTGCAGGTGGTGGTGCCCTCCGTTTTTAAAAGCTGTAATTTGCTCCTACGGGCAGCAGGTGGCGGTGCCCTCCGTTTTAAAAGCTGTTATTTGCCCCTACGGGCAGCAGGTGGCGGTACCATCCGTTTTTAAAGCTGTAATTAACTCCTACGGGCAGCAGGTGGCGGTGTCCTCCATTTTAAAATCTGTAATTTGCACCTACGGGCAGCAGGTGGCGGTGCCCTCCGTTTTTAAAGCTGTAATTTGCTCTTTCGGGCAGCAGGTGGCGGTGCCCTCCGTTTTCAAGGCCTGTAATTTGCTCATACAGGCAGCAGGTGGCGGTACCCTCCGTTTATAAAGCCTGTAATTTGCACCTACAGGCAGCAGGTGGCAGTACCCTCCATTTTTAAAAGCCTGTAAATTGCTCCTACAGGCAGCAGTTGGTGGTGCCCTCCGTTTTAAAAGCTGTTTTTGCACCTACGGGCAGCAGGTGGCGGTGCCCTTCGCTTTTAAAGCTGTAATTTGCTCCTACAGGCAGCAGCTGGCGGTGCCCTCCATTTTAAACTCTGTAATTTGCTCCTACGGCCAGCAGCTGGCCCTACCCTCCGTTTTTAATGCGCTCCTACAGGCAGCAGGTGGCGGTACCCTCCGTTTTTAAAGCTGTCATTTGCTCCTACGGGTAGCAGGTGGCGGTACCCATGTTTTAAAAGCTGTAATTTGCTCCTATGGGCAGCAGGTGGTGGTACCTTCCATTTTTAAAATCTGTAATTTGCACTTACGGGCAGCAGGTGGCAGTAACCTCCGTTTTTAAAAGCTGTAATTGGCTCCTACGGGCAGCAGGTGGCGGTGGCCTCAGTTTTTAAAAGATGTAATTTGCTCCTACGGGCAGCAGGTGGCGGTACCCTCCGTTTTTAATGCGCTCCTACAGGCAGCAGGTGGCGGTACCCTCCGTTTTTAAAGCTGTAATTTGCTCCCACGGGCGGCAGGTGGCAGTACCCATGCTTTAAAAGCTGCATTTTTTTCCTACGGGCAGCAGGGGGCGGTACCCTCCGTTTTTAAAAGCTGTAATTTGATCATACGGTCAGCAGGTGGCAGTACCCTCCGTTTTTAAAGTTGTAATTTGCACCTACGGGAAGCAGCTGGCAGTACCCTCCGTTTTTAAAGCTGTAATTTGCTCCTACGGGCAGCAGGTGGCGGTGCCCTCCCTTTTAAAATCTGTAATTTGCAACTACGGGCAGCAGGTGGCGGTGCCCTCCGTTTTTAAAAGCTGTAATTTGCTCCTGTCGGCAGCAGATGGCGGTACACTCCGTTTTTAAAAGCTGTAACTTGATCCTACGGGCAGCAGGTGGCGGTACCGCCGTTTTTAAAAGATGTAATTTGCTCCTACGGGCAGCAGGTGGCGGTGCCCTCTGTTTTCAAGAGCTGTAATTTGCTCATACAGGCAGCAGCTGGTGGTACCCTCTGTGTTTAATGCGCTCCTACAGGTGGCGCTACCCTCCGTTTTTAAAGCTGTAATTTGCCGCTACAAGCAGCAGGTGGCGGTACCCATGTTTTAAAATCTGTAATTTGCTTCTACGGGCAGCAGGTGGCGGTACCCTCAGTTATTAAAGCTTTAATTTGCTCCTAGGGGCAGCAGCTGGCGGTACCCTCCACTTTTAAAAGCTGTAATTTTCTCCGGGCAGCAGTTGGCAGTGCCCTCTGTTTTTAAAAGCTGTAATTTGCTCATACGGGCAGCAGGTGGCAGTAACCTCCGTTTTTAAAGTTGTAATTTGCACCTACGGGAAGCAGGTGGCAGTACCCTCCATTTTTAAAGCTGTAATTTGCTCCTACGGGCAGCAGGTGGCGGTGCCCTCCGTTTTTAAAGCTGTAGTTTGCTCTTACGGGCAGCAGGTGGCGATTCTCATGTTTTAAAAGCTGTAAATTGCTCCCAATGGCAGCAGGTGGCGGTGCCCACCATTTTAAAAAGCCTGTAATTTCCACTTACGGGCAGCAGGTGGCGGTGCCCTTCGTTTCTAAAGCTGTAATTTGCTCCTAGGGGCAGCAGGTGTCGGTACCCTCCATTTTTAAAAGCTGTAATTTGCTCCGGGCAGCAGATGGCGGTGCCCTCCGTTTTTAAAAGCTGTAATTTGCTCCTATGGGCAGCAGGTGGCGGTGCCCCCCATTTTTAAAACTGTAATTTGCTCCAACGGGCAGCAGTGGCGGTGCTCTAAGTTTTTAAAAGCTGTAAATTGCTCCTACGGGTAGCAGGTGGCGATGCCCACCGTTGTAAAAACCCTGTAATTTGCACTTACGGGCAGCAGGTGGTGGTGCCCTCCGTTTTTAAAAGCTTTAATTTGCTCCTACGGGCAGCAGTTGGCGATGCCCACCGTTTTAAAAACCGTGTAATTTGCACTTATGGGCAGCAGGTGGTGGTACCCTTCGTTTTTAAAATCTGTAATTTGCTCCTACGGGCAGCAGTGGCGGTGCTCTCCGTTTTTAAAAGCTGTAAATTGCTCCTACAGGCAGCAGGTGGCGACGCCCTCCGTTTTTAAAAGCTGTAATTTGCTCCTACAGGCAACACCGAGCGGTACCCTCCGTTTTTAATGCGCTCCTACAGGCAGCAGGTGGCGCTACCCTCCGTTTTTAAAGCTGTAATTTGCTTCTACAGGCAGCAGCAGGCGCAACCATGTTTTAAAATCTGTAATTTGCTTCTACGAGCGGCAGGTGGCGGTACCTTCCATTTTTAAAGCTGTAATTTGCTCCTACGGGCAGCAGTTGGCGGTACCCTCCATTTTTAAAAGCTGTAATTTGCTCCTACGGGCAGCAGGTGGCGGTGCCCTCCGTTTTTAAAAGCTGTAATTTGATCCTACGGGCAGCAGGTGGCGGTACCCATGTTTTAAAGGCTGTAATTTGCACTTACGGGCAGCAGGTGGCGGTGCCCTCCGTTTTTAAAAGCTGTAATTTGCTCCGACAGGTAGCAGGTGGCGGTGCTCTCCATTTTTAAAAGCCTGTAATTTGCTCCTACAGGCTGCAGGTGGCGGTGCCCTCCAGTTTTAAAAGCTGTAATTTGCTCCTACGGGCAGCAGCTGGTGGTTACCTCCGTTTTTAAAAGCTGTAATTTGCACTTACGGGCAGCAGATGGCGAAGCCCTCAGTTTTTAAAGCTGTACTTTGCTCCTACGGGCAGCAGGTGGCGGTGCTCATCGTTTTAAAAAGCCTGTAATTTGTTCCTACAGGCTGCAGGTGGTGGTGCCCTCCGTTTTTAAAAGCTGTAATTTGCTCCTACGGGCAGCAGGTGGCGGTGTCCTCCGTTTTAAAAGCTGTTATTTGCTCCTACAGGCAGCAGGTGGCGACGCCCTCCGTTTTTAAAAGCTTTAATTTGCCCCTACGGGCAGCAGATGGCAATGCCCACCGTTTTAAAAACCCTGTAATTTGCACTTACGGGCAGCAGGTGGTGGTGCCCTCCGTTTTTAAAAGCTTTAATTTGCTCCTACGGGCAGCAGTTGGCGATGCCCACCGTTTTAAAAACCCTGTAATTTGCACTTATGGGCAGCAGGTGGTGGTACCCTTCGTTTTTAAAAGCTGTAATTTGCTCCTACGGGCAGCAGTGGCGGTGCTCTCCGTTTTTAAAAGCTGTAAATTGCTCCTACAGGCAGCAGGTGGCGACGCCCTCCGTTTTTAAAAGCTGTAATTTGCTCCTACAGGCAACACCGAGCGGTACCCTCCGTTTTTAATGCGCTCCTACAGGCAGCAGGTGGCGCTACCCTCCGTTTTTAAAGCTGTAATTTGCTTCTACAGGCAGCAGCAGGCGCAACCATGTTTTAAAATCTGTAATTTGCTTCTACGAGCAGCAGGTGGCGGTACCCTCCATTTTTAAAGCTGTAATTTGCTCCTACGGGCAGCAGTTGGCGGTACCCTCCATTTTTAAAAGCTGTAATTTGCTCCTACGGGCAGCAGGTGGCGGTGCCCTCCATTTTTAAAAGCTGTAATTTGATCCTACGGGCAGCAGGTGGCGGTACCCATGTTTTAAAGGCTGTAATTTGCACTTACGGGCAGCAGGTGGCGGTGCCCTCCGTTTTTAAAAGCTGTAATTTGCTCCGACAGGTAGCAGGTGGCGGTGCTCTCCATTTTTAAAAGCCTGTAATTTGCTCCTACAGGCTGCAGGTGGCGGTGCCCTCCAGTTTTAAAAGCTGTAATTTGCTCCTACGGGCAGCAGCTGGTGGTTACCTCCGTTTTTAAAAGCTGTAATTTGCACTTACGGGCAGCAGATGGCGAAGCCCTTAGTTTTTAAAGCTGTACTTTGCTCCTACGGGCAGCAGGTGGCGGTGCTCATCGTTTTAAAAAGCCTGTAATTTGCTCCTACAGGCTGCAGGTGGTGGTGCCCTCCGTTTTTAAAAGCTGTAATTTGCTCCTACGGGCAGCAGGTGGCGGTGCCCTCCGTTTTAAAAGCTGTTAATTGCTCCTACGGGCAGCAGGTGGCGGTGCCCTCCGTTTTTAAAAGCTGTAATTTGCTCATACGGGCAGCAGGTGGCAGTAACCTCCGTTTTTAAAGTTGTAATTTGCTCCTACGGGCAGCAGGTGGCGGTGCCTTCCGTTTTTAAAGCTGTAATTTGCTCCGGGCAGCAGATGGCGGTGCCCTCCGTTTTTAAAAGCTGTAATTTGCTCCTATGGGCAGCAGGTGGCGGTGCCCCCCATTTTTAAAACTGTAATTTGCTCCAACGGGCAGCAGTGGCGGTGCTCTAAGTTTTTAAAAGCTGTAAATTGCTCCTACGAGTAGCAGGTGGCGATGCCCACCTTTTTCAAAAGCCTGTAATTAGCACTTACGGGCAGCAGGTGGCGGTGCCCTTCGTTTTTAAAAGCTGTAATTTGCCCCTACGGGCAGCAGGTGGCGGTGCGCTCTATTTTTAAAGCTGTAATTTGCACTTACGGGCAGCAGATGGCGGCGCCCTCCGTTTTTAAAAGCTGTAATTTGCTCCTACAGGCAGCAGGTGGCGACGCCCACCGTTGTAAAAACGCTGTAATTTGCACTTACGGGCAGCAGGTGGTGGTGCCCTCCGTTTTTAAAAGCTTTAATTTGCTCCTACGGGAAGCAGTTGGCGATGCCCACCGTTTTAAAAACCCTGTAATTTGCACTTATGGGCAGCAGGTGGTGGTACCCTTCGTTTTTAAAAGCTGTAATTTGCTCCTACGGGCAGCAGTGGCGGTGCTCTCCGTTTTTAAAAGCTGTAAATTGCTCCTACAGGCAGCAGGTGGCGACGCCCTCCGTTTTTAAAAGCTGTAATTTGCTCCTACAGGCAGCACCGAGCGGTACCCTCCGTTTTTAATGCGCTCCTACAGGCAGCAGGTGGCGCTACCCTCCGTTTTTAAAGCTGTAATTTGCTTCTACAGGCAGCAGCAGGCGGAACCATGTTTTAAAATCTGTAATTTGCTTCTACGGGCAGCAGGTGGCGGCACCCTCCATTTTTAAAGCTGTAATTTGCTCCTACGGGCAGCAGTTGGCGGTACCCTCCATTTTTAAAAGCTGTAATTTGATCCTACGGGCAGCAGGTGGCGATACCCATGTTTTAAAGGCTGTAATTTGCTCCAACGGGCAGCAGTGGCGGTGCTCTATGTTTTTAAAAGCTGTAAATTGCTCCTACCGGTAACAGGTGGCGATGCCCACCTTTTTCAAAAGCCTGTAATTTGCACTTACGGGCAGCAGGTGGCGGTGCCCTTCGTTTTTAAAAGCTGTAATTTGCCCCTACGGGCAGCAGGTGGCGGTGCGCTCCAGTTTTAAAAGCTGTAATTTGCACTTACGGACAGCAGATGGCGGCGCCTTCCATTTTTAAAAGCTGTAATTTGCTCCTACGGGCAGCAGATGGCGATGCCCACCGTTTTAAAAAGCCTGTAATTTGCACTTACGGGCAGCAGGTGGTGGTGCCCTCCGTTTTTAAAAGCCTGTAATTTACACTTACGGGCAGCAGGTGGCAGTGCCCTCCGTTTTTAAAAGCTGTTATTTGCTCCAACATGCAGCAGGTGGCCGTGCCCTCCGTTTTTAAAAGCTGTAATTTGCTCCTACAGGTAGCAGGTGGCGGTGCTCTCCATTTTTAAAAGCCTGTAATTTGCTCCTACAGGCTGCAGGTGGCGGTGCCCTCCAGTTTTAAAAGCTGTAATTTGCTCCTACGGGCAGCAGCTGGCGGTTACCTCCGTTTTTAAAAGCTGTAATTTGCACTTACGGGCAGCAGATGGCGAAGCCCTCAGTTTTTAAAGCTGTACTTTGCTCCTACGGGCAGCAGGTGGCGGTGCTCATCGTTTTAAAAAGCCTGTAATTTGCTCCTACAGGCTGCAGGTGGTGGTGCCCTCCGTTTTTAAAAGCTGTAATTTGCTCCTACGGGCAGCAGGTGGCGGTGCCCTCCGTTTTAAAAGCTGTTATTTGCCCCTACGGGCAGCAGGTGGCGGTACCATCCGTTTTTAAAGCTGTAATTAACTCCTACGGGCAGCAGGTGGCGGTGTCCTCCATTTTAAAATCTGTAATTTGCACCTACGGGCAGCAGGTGGCGGTGCCCTCCGTTTTTAAAGCTGTAATTTGCTCTTTCGGGCAGCAGGTGGCGGTGCCCTCCGTTTTCAAGGCCTGTAATTTGCTCATACAGGCAGCAGGTGGCGGTACCCTCCGTTTATAAAGCCTGTAATTTGCACCTACAGGCAGCAGGTGGCAGTACCCTCCATTTTTAAAAGCCTGTAAATTGCTCCTACAGGCAGCAGTTGGTGGTGCCCTCCGTTTTAAAAGCTGTTTTTGCACCTACGGGCAGCAGGTGGCGGTGCCCTTCGCTTTTAAAGCTGTAATTTGCTCCTACAGGCAGCAGCTGGCGGTGCCCTCCATTTTAAACTCTGTAATTTGCTCCTACGGCCAGCAGCTGGCCCTACCCTCCGTTTTTAATGCGCTCCTACAGGCAGCAGGTGGCGGTACCCTCCGTTTTTAAAGCTGTCATTTGCTCCTACGGGTAGCAGGTGGCGGTACCCATGTTTTAAAAGCTGTAATTTGCTCCTATGGGCAGCAGGTGGTGGTACCTTCCATTTTTAAAATCTGTAATTTGCACTTACGGGCAGCAGGTGGCAGTAACCTCCGTTTTTAAAAGCTGTAATTGGCTCCTACGGGCAGCAGGTGGCGGTGGCCTCAGTTTTTAAAAGATGTAATTTGCTCCTACGGGCAGCAGGTGGCGGTACCCTCCGTTTTTAATGCGCTCCTACAGGCAGCAGGTGGCGGTACCCTCCGTTTTTAAAGCTGTAATTTGCTCCCACGGGCGGCAGGTGGCAGTACCCATGCTTTAAAAGCTGCATTTTTTTCCTACGGGCAGCAGGGGGCGGTACCCTCCGTTTTTAAAAGCTGTAATTTGATCATACGGTCAGCAGGTGGCAGTACCCTCCGTTTTTAAAGTTGTAATTTGCACCTACGGGAAGCAGCTGGCAGTACCCTCCGTTTTTAAAGCTGTAATTTGCTCCTACGGGCAGCAGGTGGCGGTGCCCTCCCTTTTAAAATCTGTAATTTGCAACTACGGGCAGCAGGTGGCGGTGCCCTCCGTTTTTAAAAGCTGTAATTTGCTCCTGTCGGCAGCAGATGGCGGTACACTCCGTTTTTAAAAGCTGTAACTTGATCCTACGGGCAGCAGGTGGCGGTACCGCCGTTTTTAAAAGATGTAATTTGCTCCTACGGGCAGCAGGTGGCGGTGCCCTCTGTTTTCAAGAGCTGTAATTTGCTCATACAGGCAGCAGCTGGTGGTACCCTCTGTGTTTAATGCGCTCCTACAGGTGGCGCTACCCTCCGTTTTTAAAGCTGTAATTTGCCGCTACAAGCAGCAGGTGGCGGTACCCATGTTTTAAAATCTGTAATTTGCTTCTACGGGCAGCAGGTGGCGGTACCCTCAGTTATTAAAGCTTTAATTTGCTCCTAGGGGCAGCAGCTGGCGGTACCCTCCACTTTTAAAAGCTGTAATTTTCTCCGGGCAGCAGTTGGCGGTGCCCTCTGTTTTTAAAAGCTGTAATTTGCTCATACGGGCAGCAGGTGGCAGTAACCTCCGTTTTTAAAGTTGTAATTTGCACCTACGGGAAGCAGGTGGCAGTACCCTCCATTTTTAAAGCTGTAATTTGCTCCTACGGGCAGCAGGTGGCGGTGCCCTCCGTTTTTAAAGCTGTAGTTTGCTCTTACGGGCAGCAGGTGGCGATTCTCATGTTTTAAAAGCTGTAAATTGCTCCCAATGGCAGCAGGTGGCGGTGCCCACCATTTTAAAAAGCCTGTAATTTCCACTTACGGGCAGCAGGTGGCGGTGCCCTTCGTTTCTAAAGCTGTAATTTGCTCCTAGGGGCAGCAGGTGTCGGTACCCTCCATTTTTAAAAGCTGTAATTTGCTCCGGGCAGCAGATGGCGGTGCCCTCCGTTTTTAAAAGCTGTAATTTGCTCCTATGGGCAGCAGGTGGCGGTGCCCCCCATTTTTAAAACTGTAATTTGCTCCAACGGGCAGCAGTGGCGGTGCTCTAAGTTTTTAAAAGCTGTAAATTGCTCCTACGGGTAGCAGGTGGCGATGCCCACCGTTGTAAAAACCCTGTAATTTGCACTTACGGGCAGCAGGTGGTGGTGCCCTCCGTTTTTAAAAGCTTTAATTTGCTCCTACGGGCAGCAGTTGGCGATGCCCACCGTTTTAAAAACCGTGTAATTTGCACTTATGGGCAGCAGGTGGTGGTACCCTTCGTTTTTAAAATCTGTAATTTGCTCCTACGGGCAGCAGTGGCGGTGCTCTCCGTTTTTAAAAGCTGTAAATTGCTCCTACAGGCAGCAGGTGGCGACGCCCTCCGTTTTTAAAAGCTGTAATTTGCTCCTACAGGCAACACCGAGCGGTACCCTCCGTTTTTAATGCGCTCCTACAGGCAGCAGGTGGCGCTACCCTCCGTTTTTAAAGCTGTAATTTGCTTCTACAGGCAGCAGCAGGCGCAACCATGTTTTAAAATCTGTAATTTGCTTCTACGAGCGGCAGGTGGCGGTACCTTCCATTTTTAAAGCTGTAATTTGCTCCTACGGGCAGCAGTTGGCGGTACCCTCCATTTTTAAAAGCTGTAATTTGCTCCTACGGGCAGCAGGTGGCGGTGCCCTCCGTTTTTAAAAGCTGTAATTTGATCCTACGGGCAGCAGGTGGCGGTACCCATGTTTTAAAGGCTGTAATTTGCACTTACGGGCAGCAGGTGGCGGTGCCCTCCGTTTTTAAAAGCTGTAATTTGCTCCGACAGGTAGCAGGTGGCGGTGCTCTCCATTTTTAAAAGCCTGTAATTTGCTCCTACAGGCTGCAGGTGGCGGTGCCCTCCAGTTTTAAAAGCTGTAATTTGCTCCTACGGGCAGCAGCTGGTGGTTACCTCCGTTTTTAAAAGCTGTAATTTGCACTTACGGGCAGCAGATGGCGAAGCCCTCAGTTTTTAAAGCTGTACTTTGCTCCTACGGGCAGCAGGTGGCGGTGCTCATCGTTTTAAAAAGCCGGTAATTTGTTCCTACAGGCTGCAGGTGGTGGTGCCCTCCGTTTTTAAAAGCTGTAATTTGCTCCTACGGGCAGCAGGTGGCGGTGCCCTCCGTTTTAAAAGCTGTTATTTGCTCCTACAGGCAGCAGGTGGCGACGCCCACCGTTGTAAAAACCCTGTAATTTGCACTTACGGGCAGCAGGTGGTGGTGCCCTCCGTTTTTAAAAGCTTTAATTTGGTCCTACGGGCAGCAGTTGGCGATGCCCACCGTTTTAAAAACCCTGTAATTTGCACTTATGGGCAGCAGGTGGCGGTGCCCTTCGTTTCTAAAGCTGTAATTTGCTCCTAGGGGCAGCAGGTGTCGGTACCCTCCATTTTTAAAAGCTGTAATTTGCTCCGGGCAGCAGATGGCGGTGCCCTCCGTTTTTAAAAGCTGTAATTTGCTCCTATGGGCAGCAGGTGGCGGTGCCCCCCATTTTTAAAACTGTAATTTGCTCCAACGGGCAGCAGTGGCGGTGCTCTAAGTTTTTAAAAGCTGTAAATTGCTCCTACGGGTAGCAGGTGGCGATGCCCACCTTTTTCAAAAGCCTGTAATTAGCACTTACGGACAGCAGGTGGCGGTGCCCTTCGTTTTTAAAAGCTGTAATTTGCCCCTACGGGCAGCAGGTGGCGGTGCGCTCTATTTTTAAAGCTGTAATTTGCACTTACGGGCAGCAGATGGCGGCGCCCTCCGTTTTTAAAAGCTGTAATTTGCTCCTACAGGCAGCAGGTGGCGATGCCCTCCGTTTTTAAAAGCTTTAATTTGCTCCTACGGGCAGCAGATGGCAATGCCCACTGTTGTAAAAACCCTGTAATTTGCACTTACGGGCAGCAGGTGGTGGTGCCCTCCGTTTTTAAAAGCTTTAATTTGCTCCTACGGGCAGCAGTTGGCGATGCCCACCGTTTTAAAAACCCTGTAATTTGCACTTATGGGCAGCAGGTGGTGGTACCCTTCGTTTTTAAAAGCTGTAATTTGCTCCTACGGGCAGCAGTGGCGGTGCTCTCCGTTTTTAAAAGCTGTAAATTGCTCCTACAGGCAGCAGGTGGCGACGCCCTCCGTTTTTAAAAGCTGTAATTTGCTCCTACAGGCAACACCGAGCGGTACCCTCCGTTTTTAATGCGCTCCTACAGGCAGCAGGTGGCGCTACCCTCCGTTTTTAAAGCTGTAATTTGCTTCTACAGGCAGCAGCAGGCGCAACCATGTTTTAAAATCTGTAATTTGCTTCTACGAGCGGCAGGTGGCGGTACCTTCCATTTTTAAAGCTGTAATTTGCTCCTACGGGCAGCAGTTGGCGGTACCCTCCATTTTTAAAAGCTGTAATTTGCTCCTACGGGCAGCAGGTGGCGGTGCCCTCCGTTTTTAAAAGCTGTAATTTGATCCTACGGGCAGCAGGTGGCGGTACCCATGTTTTAAAGGCTGTAATTTGCACTTACGGGCAGCAGGTGGCGGTGCCCTCCGTTTTTAAAAGCTGTAATTTGCTCCGACAGGTAGCAGGTGGCGGTGCTCTCCATTTTTAAAAGCCTGTAATTTGCTCCTACAGGCTGCAGGTGGCGCTACCCTCCGTTTTTAAAGCTGTCATTTGCTCCTACGGGTAGCAGGTGGCGGTACCCATGTTTTAAAAGCTGTAATTTGCTCCTATGGGCAGCAGGTGGTGGTACCTTCCATTTTTAAAATCTGTAATTTGCACTTACGGGCAGCAGGTGGCGGTAACCTCCGTTTTTAAAAGCTGTAATTGGCTCCTACGGGCAGCAGGTGGCGGTGGCCTCAGTTTTTAAAAGATGTAATTTGCTCCTACGGGCAGCAGGTGGCGGTACCCTCCGTTTTTAATGCGCTCCTACAGGCAGCAGGTGGCGGTACCCTCCGTTTTTAAAGCTGTAATTTGCTCCCACGGGCGGCAGGTGGCAGTACCCATGCTTTAAAAGCTGCATTTTTTTCCTACGGGCAGCAGGGGGCGGTACCCTCCGTTTTTAAAAGCTGTAATTTGATCATACGGTCAGCAGGTGGCAGTACCCTCCGTTTTTAAAGTTGTAATTTGCACCTACGGGAAGCAGCTGGCAGTACCCTCCGTTTTTAAAGCTGTAATTTGCTCCTACGGGCAGCAGGTGGCGGTGCCCTCCCTTTTAAAATCTGTAATTTGCAACTACGGGCAGCAGGTGGCGGTGCCCTCCGTTTTTAAAAGCTGTAATTTGCTCCTGTCGGCAGCAGATGGCGGTACACTCCGTTTTTAAAAGCTGTAACTTGATCCTACGGGCAGCAGGTGGCGGTACCGCCGTTTTTAAAAGATGTAATTTGCTCCTACGGGCAGCAGGTGGCGGTGCCCTCTGTTTTCAAGAGCTGTAATTTGCTCATACAGGCAGCAGCTGGTGGTACCCTCTGTGTTTAATGCGCTCCTACAGGTGGCGCTACCCTCCGTTTTTAAAGCTGTAATTTGCCGCTACAAGCAGCAGGTGGCGGTACCCATGTTTTAAAATCTGTAATTTGCTTCTACGGGCAGCAGGTGGCGGTACCCTCAGTTATTAAAGCTTTAATTTGCTCCTAGGGGCAGCAGCTGGCGGTACCCTCCACTTTTAAAAGCTGTAATTTTCTCCGGGCAGCAGTTGGCGGTGCCCTCTGTTTTTAAAAGCTGTAATTTGCTCATACGGGCAGCAGGTGGCAGTGCCCTCCGTTTTTAAAAGCTGTTATTTGCTCCAACATGCAGCAGGTGGCCGTGCCCTCCGTTTTTAAAAGCTGTAATTTGCTCCTACAGGTAGCAGGTGGCGGTGCTCTCCATTTTTAAAAGCCTGTAATTTGCTCCTACAGGCTGCAGGTGGCGGTGCCCTCCAGTTTTAAAAGCTGTAATTTGCTCCTACGGGCAGCAGCTGGCGGTTACCTCCGTTTTTAAAAGCTGTAATTTGCTCTTACGGGCAGCAGATGGCGAAGCCCTCAGTTTTTAAAGCTGTACTTTGCTCCTACGGGCAGCAGGTGGCGGTGCTCATCGTTTTAAAAAGCCTGTAATTTGCTCCTACAGGCTGCAGGTGGTGGTGCCCTCCGTTTTTAAAAGCTGTAATTTGCTCCTACGGGCAGCAGGTGGCGGTGCCCTCCGTTTTAAAAGCTGTTATTTGCCCCTACGGGCAGCAGGTGGCGGTACCATCCGTTTTTAAAGCTGTAATTAACTCCTACGGGCAGCAGGTGGCGGTGTCCTCCATTTTAAAATCTGTAATTTGCACCTACGGGCAGCAGGTGGCGGTGCCCTCCGTTTTTAAAGCTGTAATTTGCTCTTTCGGGCAGCAGGTGGCGGTGCCCTCCGTTTTCAAGGCCTGTAATTTGCTCATACAGGCAGCAGGTGGCGGTACCCTCCGTTTATAAAGCCTGTAATTTGCACCTACAGGCAGCAGGTGGCAGTACCCTCCATTTTTAAAAGCCTGTAAATTGCTCCTACAGGCAGCAGTTGGTGGTGCCCTCCGTTTTAAAAGCTGTTTTTGCACCTACGGGCAGCAGGTGGCGGTGCCCTTCGCTTTTAAAGCTGTAATTTGCTCCTACAGGCAGCAGCTGGCGGTGCCCTCCATTTTAAACTCTGTAATTTGCTCCTACGGCCAGCAGCTGGCCCTACCCTCCGTTTTTAATGCGCTCCTACAGGCAGCAGGTGGCGGTACCCTCCGTTTTTAAAGCTGTCATTTGCTCCTACGGGTAGCAGGTGGCGGTACCCATGTTTTAAAAGCTGTAATTTGCTCCTATGGGCAGCAGGTGGTGGTACCTTCCATTTTTAAAATCTGTAATTTGCACTTACGGGCAGCAGGTGGCAGTAACCTCCGTTTTTAAAAGCTGTAATTGGCTCCTACGGGCAGCAGGTGGCGGTGGCCTCAGTTTTTAAAAGATGTAATTTGCTCCTACGGGCAGCAGGTGGCGGTACCCTCCGTTTTTAATGCGCTCCTACAGGCAGCAGGTGGCGGTACCCTCCGTTTTTAAAGCTGTAATTTGCTCCCACGGGCGGCAGGTGGCAGTACCCATGCTTTAAAAGCTGCATTTTTTTCCTACGGGCAGCAGGGGGCGGTACCCTCCGTTTTTAAAAGCTGTAATTTGATCATACGGTCAGCAGGTGGCAGTACCCTCCGTTTTTAAAGTTGTAATTTGCACCTACGGGAAGCAGCTGGCAGTACCCTCCGTTTTTAAAGCTGTAATTTGCTCCTACGGGCAGCAGGTGGCGGTGCCCTCCCTTTTAAAATCTGTAATTTGCAACTACGGGCAGCAGGTGGCGGTGCCCTCCGTTTTTAAAAGCTGTAATTTGCTCCTGTCGGCAGCAGATGGCGGTACACTCCGTTTTTAAAAGCTGTAACTTGATCCTACGGGCAGCAGGTGGCGGTACCGCCGTTTTTAAAAGATGTAATTTGCTCCTACGGGCAGCAGGTGGCGGTGCCCTCTGTTTTCAAGAGCTGTAATTTGCTCATACAGGCAGCAGCTGGTGGTACCCTCTGTGTTTAATGCGCTCCTACAGGTGGCGCTACCCTCCGTTTTTAAAGCTGTAATTTGCCGCTACAAGCAGCAGGTGGCGGTACCCATGTTTTAAAATCTGTAATTTGCTTCTACGGGCAGCAGGTGGCGGTACCCTCAGTTATTAAAGCTTTAATTTGCTCCTAGGGGCAGCAGCTGGCGGTACCCTCCACTTTTAAAAGCTGTAATTTTCTCCGGGCAGCAGTTGGCAGTGCCCTCTGTTTTTAAAAGCTGTAATTTGCTCATACGGGCAGCAGGTGGCAGTAACCTCCGTTTTTAAAGTTGTAATTTGCACCTACGGGAAGCAGGTGGCAGTACCCTCCATTTTTAAAGCTGTAATTTGCTCCTACGGGCAGCAGGTGGCGGTGCCCTCCGTTTTTAAAGCTGTAGTTTGCTCTTACGGGCAGCAGGTGGCGATTCTCATGTTTTAAAAGCTGTAAATTGCTCCCAATGGCAGCAGGTGGCGGTGCCCACCATTTTAAAAAGCCTGTAATTTCCACTTACGGGCAGCAGGTGGCGGTGCCCTTCGTTTCTAAAGCTGTAATTTGCTCCTAGGGGCAGCAGGTGTCGGTACCCTCCATTTTTAAAAGCTGTAATTTGCTCCGGGCAGCAGATGGCGGTGCCCTCCGTTTTTAAAAGCTGTAATTTGCTCCTACGGGCAGTAGGTGGCGGTGCCCTCCGTTTTTAAAAGCTGTAATTTGATCCTACGGGCAGCAGGTGGCGGTACCCATGTTTTAAAGGCTGTAATTTGCACTTACGGGCAGCAGGTGGCGGTGCCCTCCGTTTTTAAAAGCTGTAATTTGCTCCGACAGGTAGCAGGTGGCGGTGCTCTCCATTTTTAAAAGCCTGTAATTTGCTCCTACAGGCTGCAGGTGGCGCTACCCTCCGTTTTTAAAGCTGTCATTTGCTCCTACGGGTAGCAGGTGGCGGTACCCATGTTTTAAAAGCTGTAATTTGCTCCTATGGGCAGCAGGTGGTGGTACCTTCCATTTTTAAAATCTGTAATTTGCACTTACGGGCAGCAGGTGGCGGTAACCTCCGTTTTTAAAAGCTGTAATTGGCTCCTACGGGCAGCAGGTGGCGGTGGCCTCAGTTTTTAAAAGATGTAATTTGCTCCTACGGGCAGCAGGTGGCGGTACCCTCCGTTTTTAATGCGCTCCTACAGGCAGCAGGTGGCGGTACCCTCCGTTTTTAAAGCTGTAATTTGCTCCCACGGGCGGCAGGTGGCAGTACCCATGCTTTAAAAGCTGCATTTTTTTCCTACGGGCAGCAGGGGGCGGTACCCTCCGTTTTTAAAAGCTGTAATTTGATCATACGGTCAGCAGGTGGCAGTACCCTCCGTTTTTAAAGTTGTAATTTGCACCTACGGGAAGCAGCTGGCAGTACCCTCCGTTTTTAAAGCTGTAATTTGCTCCTACGGGCAGCAGGTGGCGGTGCCCTCCCTTTTAAAATCTGTAATTTGCAACTACGGGCAGCAGGTGGCGGTGCCCTCCGTTTTTAAAAGCTGTAATTTGCTCCTGTCGGCAGCAGATGGCGGTACACTCCGTTTTTAAAAGCTGTAACTTGATCCTACGGGCAGCAGGTGGCGGTACCGCCGTTTTTAAAAGATGTAATTTGCTCCTACGGGCAGCAGGTGGCGGTGCCCTCTGTTTTCAAGAGCTGTAATTTGCTCATACAGGCAGCAGCTGGTGGTACCCTCTGTGTTTAATGCGCTCCTACAGGTGGCGCTACCCTCCGTTTTTAAAGCTGTAATTTGCCGCTACAAGCAGCAGGTGGCGGTACCCATGTTTTAAAATCTGTAATTTGCTTCTACGGGCAGCAGGTGGCGGTACCCTCAGTTATTAAAGCTTTAATTTGCTCCTAGGGGCAGCAGCTGGCGGTACCCTCCACTTTTAAAAGCTGTAATTTTCTCCGGGCAGCAGTTGGCGGTGCCCTCTGTTTTTAAAAGCTGTAATTTGCTCATACGGGCAGCAGGTGGCAGTAACCTCCGTTTTTAAAGTTGTAATTTGCACCTACGGGAAGCAGGTGGCAGTACCCTCCATTTTTAAAGCTGTAATTTGCTCCTACGGGCAGCAGGTGGCGGTGCCCTCCGTTTTTAAAGCTGTAGTTTGCTCTTACGGGCAGCAGGTGGCGATTCTCATGTTTTAAAAGCTGTAAATTGCTCCCAATGGCAGCAGGTGGCGGTGCCCACCATTTTAAAAAGCCTGTAATTTCCACTTACGGGCAGCAGGTGGCGGTGCCCTTCGTTTCTAAAGCTGTAATTTGCTCCTAGGGGCAGCAGGTGTCGGTACCCTCCATTTTTAAAAGCTGTAATTTGCTCCGGGCAGCAGATGGCGGTGCCCTCCGTTTTTAAAAGCTGTAATTTGCTCCTATGGGCAGCAGGTGGCGGTGCCCCCCATTTTTAAAACTGTAATTTGCTCCAACGGGCAGCAGTGGCGGTGCTCTAAGTTTTTAAAAGCTGTAAATTGCTCCTACGGGTAGCAGGTGGCGATGCCCACCGTTGTAAAAACCCTGTAATTTGCACTTACGGGCAGCAGGTGGTGGTGCCCTCCGTTTTTAAAAGCTTTAATTTGCTCCTACGGGCAGCAGTTGGCGATGCCCACCGTTTTAAAAACCGTGTAATTTGCACTTATGGGCAGCAGGTGGTGGTACCCTTCGTTTTTAAAATCTGTAATTTGCTCCTACGGGCAGCAGTGGCGGTGCTCTCCGTTTTTAAAAGCTGTAAATTGCTCCTACAGGCAGCAGGTGGCGACGCCCTCCGTTTTTAAAAGCTGTAATTTGCTCCTACAGGCAACACCGAGCGGTACCCTCCGTTTTTAATGCGCTCCTACAGGCAGCAGGTGGCGCTACCCTCCGTTTTTAAAGCTGTAATTTGCTTCTACAGGCAGCAGCAGGCGCAACCATGTTTTAAAATCTGTAATTTGCTTCTACGAGCGGCAGGTGGCGGTACCTTCCATTTTTAAAGCTGTAATTTGCTCCTACGGGCAGCAGTTGGCGGTACCCTCCATTTTTAAAAGCTGTAATTTGCTCCTACGGGCAGCAGGTGGCGGTGCCCTCCGTTTTTAAAAGCTGTAATTTGATCCTACGGGCAGCAGGTGGCGGTACCCATGTTTTAAAGGCTGTAATTTGCACTTACGGGCAGCAGGTGGCGGTGCCCTCCGTTTTTAAAAGCTGTAATTTGCTCCTACAGGTAGCAGGTGGCGGTGCTCTCCATTTTTAAAAGCCTGTAATTTGCTCCTACAGGCTGCAGGTGGCGGTGCCCTCCAGTTTTAAAAGCTGTAATTTGCTCCTACGGGCAGCAGCTGGTGGTTACCTCCGTTTTTAAAAGCTGTAATTTGCACTTACGGGCAGCAGATGGCGAAGCCCTCAGTTTTTAAAGCTGTACTTTGCTCCTACGGGCAGCAGGTGGCGGTGCTCATCGTTTTAAAAAGCCGGTAATTTGTTCCTACAGGCTGCAGGTGGTGGTGCCCTCCGTTTTTAAAAGCTGTAATTTGCTCCTACGGGCAGCAGGTGGCGGTGCCCTCCGTTTTAAAAGCTGTTATTTGCTCCTACAGGCAGCAGGTGGCGACGCCCACCGTTGTAAAAACCCTGTAATTTGCACTTACGGGCAGCAGGTGGTGGTGCCCTCCGTTTTTAAAAGCTTTAATTTGGTCCTACGGGCAGCAGTTGGCGATGCCCACCGTTTTAAAAGCTGTAATTTTCTCCGGGCAGCAGTTGGCAGTGCCCTCTGTTTTTAAAAGCTGTAATTTGCTCATACGGGCAGCAGGTGGCAGTAACCTCCGTTTTTAAAGTTGTAATTTGCACCTACGGGAAGCAGGTGGCAGTACCCTCCATTTTTAAAGCTGTAATTTGCTCCTACGGGCAGCAGGTGGCGGTGCCCTCCGTTTTTAAAGCTGTAGTTTGCTCTTACGGGCAGCAGGTGGCGATTCTCATGTTTTAAAAGCTGTAAATTGCTCCCAATGGCAGCAGGTGGCGGTGCCCACCATTTTAAAAAGCCTGTAATTTCCACTTACGGGCAGCAGGTGGCGGTGCCCTTCGTTTCTAAAGCTGTAATTTGCTCCTAGGGGCAGCAGGTGTCGGTACCCTCCATTTTTAAAAGCTGTAATTTGCTCCGGGCAGCAGATGGCGGTGCCCTCCGTTTTTAAAAGCTGTAATTTGCTCCTACGGGCAGTAGGTGGCGGTGCCCTCCGTTTTTAAAAGCTGTAATTTGATCCTACGGGCAGCAGGTGGCGGTACCCATGTTTTAAAGGCTGTAATTTGCACTTACGGGCAGCAGGTGGCGGTGCCCTCCGTTTTTAAAAGCTGTAATTTGCTCCGACAGGTAGCAGGTGGCGGTGCTCTCCATTTTTAAAAGCCTGTAATTTGCTCCTACAGGCTGCAGGTGGCGCTACCCTCCGTTTTTAAAGCTGTCATTTGCTCCTACGGGTAGCAGGTGGCGGTACCCATGTTTTAAAAGCTGTAATTTGCTCCTATGGGCAGCAGGTGGTGGTACCTTCCATTTTTAAAATCTGTAATTTGCACTTACGGGCAGCAGGTGGCGGTAACCTCCGTTTTTAAAAGCTGTAATTGGCTCCTACGGGCAGCAGGTGGCGGTGGCCTCAGTTTTTAAAAGATGTAATTTGCTCCTACGGGCAGCAGGTGGCGGTACCCTCCGTTTTTAATGCGCTCCTACAGGCAGCAGGTGGCGGTACCCTCCGTTTTTAAAGCTGTAATTTGCTCCCACGGGCGGCAGGTGGCAGTACCCATGCTTTAAAAGCTGCATTTTTTTCCTACGGGCAGCAGGGGGCGGTACCCTCCGTTTTTAAAAGCTGTAATTTGATCATACGGTCAGCAGGTGGCAGTACCCTCCGTTTTTAAAGTTGTAATTTGCACCTAAGGGAAGCAGCTGGCAGTACCCTCCGTTTTTAAAGCTGTAATTTGCTCCTACGGGCAGCAGGTGGCGGTGCCCTCCCTTTTAAAATCTGTAATTTGCAACTACGGGCAGCAGGTGGCGGTGCCCTCCGTTTTTAAAAGCTGTAATTTGCTCCTGTCGGCAGCAGATGGCGGTACACTCCGTTTTTAAAAGCTGTAACTTGATCCTACGGGCAGCAGGTGGCGGTACCGCCGTTTTTAAAAGATGTAATTTGCTCCTACGGGCAGCAGGTGGCGGTGCCCTCTGTTTTCAAGAGCTGTAATTTGCTCATACAGGCAGCAGCTGGTGGTACCCTCTGTGTTTAATGCGCTCCTACAGGTGGCGCTACCCTCCGTTTTTAAAGCTGTAATTTGCCGCTACAAGCAGCAGGTGGCGGTACCCATGTTTTAAAATCTGTAATTTGCTTCTACGGGCAGCAGGTGGCGGTACCCTCAGTTATTAAAGCTTTAATTTGCTCCTAGGGGCAGCAGCTGGCGGTACCCTCCACTTTTAAAAGCTGTAATTTTCTCCGGGCAGCAGTTGGCGGTGCCCTCTGTTTTTAAAAGCTGTAATTTGCTCATACGGGCAGCAGGTGGCAGTGCCCTCCGTTTTTAAAAGCTGTTATTTGCTCCAACATGCAGCAGGTGGCCGTGCCCTCCGTTTTTAAAAGCTGTAATTTGCTCCTACAGGTAGCAGGTGGCGGTGCTCTCCATTTTTAAAAGCCTGTAATTTGCTCCTACAGGCTGCAGGTGGCGGTGCCCTCCAGTTTTAAAAGCTGTAATTTGCTCCTACGGGCAGCAGCTGGCGGTTACCTCCGTTTTTAAAAGCTGTAATTTGCACTTACGGGCAGCAGATGGCGAAGCCCTCAGTTTTTAAAGCTGTACTTTGCTCCTACGGGCAGCAGGTGGCGGTGCTCATCGTTTTAAAAAGCCTGTAATTTGCTCCTACAGGCTGCAGGTGGTGGTGCCCTCCGTTTTTAAAAGCTGTAATTTGCTCCTACGGGCAGCAGGTGGCGGTGCCCTCCGTTTTAAAAGCTGTTATTTGCCCCTACGGGCAGCAGGTGGCGGTACCATCCGTTTTTAAAGCTGTAATTAACTCCTACGGGCAGCAGGTGGCGGTGTCCTCCATTTTAAAATCTGTAATTTGCACCTACGGGCAGCAGGTGGCGGTGCCCTCCGTTTTTAAAGCTGTAATTTGCTCTTTCGGGCAGCAGGTGGCGGTGCCCTCCGTTTTCAAGGCCTGTAATTTGCTCATACAGGCAGCAGGTGGCGGTACCCTCCGTTTATAAAGCCTGTAATTTGCACCTACAGGCAGCAGGTGGCAGTACCCTCCATTTTTAAAAGCCTGTAAATTGCTCCTACAGGCAGCAGTTGGTGGTGCCCTCCGTTTTAAAAGCTGTTTTTGCACCTACGGGCAGCAGGTGGCGGTGCCCTTCGCTTTTAAAGCTGTAATTTGCTCCTACAGGCAGCAGCTGGCGGTGCCCTCCATTTTAAACTCTGTAATTTGCTCCTACGGCCAGCAGCTGGCCCTACCCTCCGTTTTTAATGCGCTCCTACAGGCAGCAGGTGGCGGTACCCTCCGTTTTTAAAGCTGTCATTTGCTCCTACGGGTAGCAGGTGGCGGTACCCATGTTTTAAAAGCTGTAATTTGCTCCTATGGGCAGCAGGTGGTGGTACCTTCCATTTTTAAAATCTGTAATTTGCACTTACGGGCAGCAGGTGGCAGTAACCTCCGTTTTTAAAAGCTGTAATTGGCTCCTACGGGCAGCAGGTGGCGGTGGCCTCAGTTTTTAAAAGATGTAATTTGCTCCTACGGGCAGCAGGTGGCGGTACCCTCCGTTTTTAATGCGCTCCTACAGGCAGCAGGTGGCGGTACCCTCCGTTTTTAAAGCTGTAATTTGCTCCCACGGGCGGCAGGTGGCAGTACCCATGCTTTAAAAGCTGCATTTTTTTCCTACGGGCAGCAGGGGGCGGTACCCTCCGTTTTTAAAAGCTGTAATTTGATCATACGGTCAGCAGGTGGCAGTACCCTCCGTTTTTAAAGTTGTAATTTGCACCTACGGGAAGCAGCTGGCAGTACCCTCCGTTTTTAAAGCTGTAATTTGCTCCTACGGGCAGCAGGTGGCGGTGCCCTCCCTTTTAAAATCTGTAATTTGCAACTACGGGCAGCAGGTGGCGGTGCCCTCCGTTTTTAAAAGCTGTAATTTGCTCCTGTCGGCAGCAGATGGCGGTACACTCCGTTTTTAAAAGCTGTAACTTGATCCTACGGGCAGCAGGTGGCGGTACCGCCGTTTTTAAAAGATGTAATTTGCTCCTACGGGCAGCAGGTGGCGGTGCCCTCTGTTTTCAAGAGCTGTAATTTGCTCATACAGGCAGCAGCTGGTGGTACCCTCTGTGTTTAATGCGCTCCTACAGGTGGCGCTACCCTCCGTTTTTAAAGCTGTAATTTGCCGCTACAAGCAGCAGGTGGCGGTACCCATGTTTTAAAATCTGTAATTTGCTTCTACGGGCAGCAGGTGGCGGTACCCTCAGTTATTAAAGCTTTAATTTGCTCCTAGGGGCAGCAGCTGGCGGTACCCTCCACTTTTAAAAGCTGTAATTTTCTCCGGGCAGCAGTTGGCGGTGCCCTCTGTTTTTAAAAGCTGTAATTTGCTCATACGGGCAGCAGGTGGCAGTAACCTCCGTTTTTAAAGTTGTAATTTGCACCTACGGGAAGCAGGTGGCAGTACCCTCCATTTTTAAAGCTGTAATTTGCTCCTACGGGCAGCAGGTGGCGGTGCCCTCCGTTTTTAAAGCTGTAGTTTGCTCTTACGGGCAGCAGGTGGCGATTCTCATGTTTTAAAAGCTGTAAATTGCTCCCAATGGCAGCAGGTGGCGGTGCCCACCATTTTAAAAAGCCTGTAATTTCCACTTACGGGCAGCAGGTGGCGGTGCCCTTCGTTTCTAAAGCTGTAATTTGCTCCTAGGGGCAGCAGCTGTCGGTACCCTCCATTTTTAAAAGCTGTAATTTGCTCCGGGCAGCAGATGGCGGTGCCCTCCGTTTTTAAAAGCTGTAATTTGCTCCTATGGGCAGCAGGTGGCGGTGCCCCCCATTTTTAAAACTGTAATTTGCTCCAACGGGCAGCAGTGGCGGTGCTCTAAGTTTTTAAAAGCTGTAAATTGCTCCTACGGGTAGCAGGTGGCGATGCCCACCGTTGTAAAAACCCTGTAATTTGCACTTACGGGCAGCAGGTGGTGGTGCCCTCCGTTTTTAAAAGCTTTAATTTGCTCCTACGGGCAGCAGTTGGCGATGCCCACCGTTTTAAAAACCGTGTAATTTGCACTTATGGGCAGCAGGTGGTGGTACCCTTCGTTTTTAAAATCTGTAATTTGCTCCTACGGGCAGCAGTGGCGGTGCTCTCCGTTTTTAAAAGCTGTAAATTGCTCCTACAGGCAGCAGGTGGCGACGCCCTCCGTTTTTAAAAGCTGTAATTTGCTCCTACAGGCAACACCGAGCGGTACCCTCCGTTTTTAATGCGCTCCTACAGGCAGCAGGTGGCGCTACCCTCCGTTTTTAAAGCTGTAATTTGCTTCTACAGGCAGCAGCAGGCGCAACCATGTTTTAAAATCTGTAATTTGCTTCTACGAGCGGCAGGTGGCGGTACCTTCCATTTTTAAAGCTGTAATTTGCTCCTACGGGCAGCAGTTGGCGGTACCCTCCATTTTTAAAAGCTGTAATTTGCTCCTACGGGCAGCAGGTGGCGGTGCCCTCCGTTTTTAAAAGCTGTAATTTGATCCTACGGGCAGCAGGTGGCGGTACCCATGTTTTAAAGGCTGTAATTTGCACTTACGGGCAGCAGGTGGCGGTGCCCTCCGTTTTTAAAAGCTGTAATTTGCTCCTACAGGTAGCAGGTGGCGGTGCTCTCCATTTTTAAAAGCCTGTAATTTGCTCCTACAGGCTGCAGGTGGCGGTGCCCTCCAGTTTTAAAAGCTGTAATTTGCTCCTACGGGCAGCAGCTGGTGGTTACCTCCGTTTTTAAAAGCTGTAATTTGCACTTACGGGCAGCAGATGGCGAAGCCCTCAGTTTTTAAAGCTGTACTTTGCTCCTACGGGCAGCAGGTGGCGGTGCTCATCGTTTTAAAAAGCCGGTAATTTGTTCCTACAGGCTGCAGGTGGTGGTGCCCTCCGTTTTTAAAAGCTGTAATTTGCTCCTACGGGCAGCAGGTGGCGGTGCCCTCCGTTTTAAAAGCTGTTATTTGCTCCTACAGGCAGCAGGTGGCGACGCCCACCGTTGTAAAAACCCTGTAATTTGCACTTACGGGCAGCAGGTGGTGGTGCCCTCCGTTTTTAAAAGCTTTAATTTGGTCCTACGGGCAGCAGTTGGCGATGCCCACCGTTTTAAAAACCCTGTAATTTGCACTTATGGGCAGCAGGTGGCGGTGCCCTTCGTTTCTAAAGCTGTAATTTGCTCCTAGGGGCAGCAGGTGTCGGTACCCTCCATTTTTAAAAGCTGTAATTTGCTCCGGGCAGCAGATGGCGGTGCCCTCCGTTTTTAAAAGCTGTAATTTGCTCCTATGGGCAGCAGGTGGCGGTGCCCCCCATTTTTAAAACTGTAATTTGCTCCAACGGGCAGCAGTGGCGGTGCTCTAAGTTTTTAAAAGCTGTAAATTGCTCCTACGGGTAGCAGGTGGCGATGCCCACCTTTTTCAAAAGCCTGTAATTAGCACTTACGGACAGCAGGTGGCGGTGCCCTTCGTTTTTAAAAGCTGTAATTTGCCCCTACGGGCAGCAGGTGGCGGTGCGCTCTATTTTTAAAGCTGTAATTTGCACTTACGGGCAGCAGATGGCGGCGCCCTCCGTTTTTAAAAGCTGTAATTTGCTCCTACAGGCAGCAGGTGGCGATGCCCTCCGTTTTTAAAAGCTTTAATTTGCTCCTACGGGCAGCAGATGGCAATGCCCACTGTTGTAAAAACCCTGTAATTTGCACTTACGGGCAGCAGGTGGTGGTGCCCTCCGTTTTTAAAAGCTTTAATTTGCTCCTACGGGCAGCTGTTGGCGATGCCCACCGTTTTAAAAACCCTGTAATTTGCACTTATGGGCAGCAGGTGGTGGTACCCTTCGTTTTTAAAAGCTGTAATTTGCTCCTACGGGCAGCAGTGGCGGTGCTCTCCGTTTTTAAAAGCTGTAAATTGCTCCTACAGGCAGCAGGTGGCGACGCCCTCCGTTTTTAAAAGCTGTAATTTGCTCCTACAGGCAACACCGAGCGGTACCCTCCGTTTTTAATGCGCTCCTACAGGCAGCAGGTGGCGCTACCCTCCGTTTTTAAAGCTGTAATTTGCTTCTACAGGCAGCAGCAGGCGCAACCATGTTTTAAAATCTGTAATTTGCTTCTACGAGCGGCAGGTGGCGGTACCTTCCATTTTTAAAGCTGTAATTTGCTCCTACGGGCAGCAGTTGGCGGTACCCTCCATTTTTAAAAGCTGTAATTTGCTCCTACGGGCAGCAGGTGGCGGTGCCCTCCGTTTTTAAAAGCTGTAATTTGATCCTACGGGCAGCAGGTGGCGGTACCCATGTTTTAAAGGCTGTAATTTGCACTTACGGGCAGCAGGTGGCGGTGCCCTCCGTTTTTAAAAGCTGTAATTTGCTCCGACAGGTAGCAGGTGGCGGTGCTCTCCATTTTTAAAAGCCTGTAATTTGCTCCTACAGGCTGCAGGTGGCGCTACCCTCCGTTTTTAAAGCTGTCATTTGCTCCTACGGGTAGCAGGTGGCGGTACCCATGTTTTAAAAGCTGTAATTTGCTCCTATGGGCAGCAGGTGGTGGTACCTTCCATTTTTAAAATCTGTAATTTGCACTTACGGGCAGCAGGTGGCGGTAACCTCCGTTTTTAAAAGCTGTAATTGGCTCCTACGGGCAGCAGGTGGCGGTGGCCTCAGTTTTTAAAAGATGTAATTTGCTCCTACGGGCAGCAGGTGGCGGTACCCTCCGTTTTTAATGCGCTCCTACAGGCAGCAGGTGGCGGTACCCTCCGTTTTTAAAGCTGTAATTTGCTCCCACGGGCGGCAGGTGGCAGTACCCATGCTTTAAAAGCTGCATTTTTTTCCTACGGGCAGCAGGGGGCGGTACCCTCCGTTTTTAAAAGCTGTAATTTGATCATACGGTCAGCAGGTGGCAGTACCCTCCGTTTTTAAAGTTGTAATTTGCACCTACGGGAAGCAGCTGGCAGTACCCTCCGTTTTTAAAGCTGTAATTTGCTCCTACGGGCAGCAGGTGGCGGTGCCCTCCCTTTTAAAATCTGTAATTTGCAACTACGGGCAGCAGGTGGCGGTGCCCTCCGTTTTTAAAAGCTGTAATTTGCTCCTGTCGGCAGCAGATGGCGGTACACTCCGTTTTTAAAAGCTGTAACTTGATCCTACGGGCAGCAGGTGGCGGTACCGCCGTTTTTAAAAGATGTAATTTGCTCCTACGGGCAGCAGGTGGCGGTGCCCTCTGTTTTCAAGAGCTGTAATTTGCTCATACAGGCAGCAGCTGGTGGTACCCTCTGTGTTTAATGCGCTCCTACAGGTGGCGCTACCCTCCGTTTTTAAAGCTGTAATTTGCCGCTACAAGCAGCAGGTGGCGGTACCCATGTTTTAAAATCTGTAATTTGCTTCTACGGGCAGCAGGTGGCGGTACCCTCAGTTATTAAAGCTTTAATTTGCTCCTAGGGGCAGCAGCTGGCGGTACCCTCCACTTTTAAAAGCTGTAATTTTCTCCGGGCAGCAGTTGGCAGTGCCCTCTGTTTTTAAAAGCTGTAATTTGCTCATACGGGCAGCAGGTGGCAGTAACCTCCGTTTTTAAAGTTGTAATTTGCACCTACGGGAAGCAGGTGGCAGTACCCTCCATTTTTAAAGCTGTAATTTGCTCCTACGGGCAGCAGGTGGCGGTGCCCTCCGTTTTTAAAGCTGTAGTTTGCTCTTACGGGCAGCAGGTGGCGATTCTCATGTTTTAAAAGCTGTAAATTGCTCCCAATGGCAGCAGGTGGCGGTGCCCACCATTTTAAAAAGCCTGTAATTTCCACTTACGGGCAGCAGGTGGCGGTGCCCTTCGTTTCTAAAGCTGTAATTTGCTCCTAGGGGCAGCAGGTGTCGGTACCCTCCATTTTTAAAAGCTGTAATTTGCTCCGGGCAGCAGATGGCGGTGCCCTCCGTTTTTAAAAGCTGTAATTTGCTCCTACGGGCAGTAGGTGGCGGTGCCCTCCGTTTTTAAAAGCTGTAATTTGATCCTACGGGCAGCAGGTGGCGGTACCCATGTTTTAAAGGCTGTAATTTGCACTTACGGGCAGCAGGTGGCGGTGCCCTCCGTTTTTAAAAGCTGTAATTTGCTCCGACAGGTAGCAGGTGGCGGTGCTCTCCATTTTTAAAAGCCTGTAATTTGCTCCTACAGGCTGCAGGTGGCGCTACCCTCCGTTTTTAAAGCTGTCATTTGCTCCTACGGGTAGCAGGTGGCGGTACCCATGTTTTAAAAGCTGTAATTTGCTCCTATGGGCAGCAGGTGGTGGTACCTTCCATTTTTAAAATCTGTAATTTGCACTTACGGGCAGCAGGTGGCGGTAACCTCCGTTTTTAAAAGCTGTAATTGGCTCCTACGGGCAGCAGGTGGCGGTGGCCTCAGTTTTTAAAAGATGTAATTTGCTCCTACGGGCAGCAGGTGGCGGTACCCTCCGTTTTTAATGCGCTCCTACAGGCAGCAGGTGGCGGTACCCTCCGTTTTTAAAGCTGTAATTTGCTCCCACGGGCGGCAGGTGGCAGTACCCATGCTTTAAAAGCTGCATTTTTTTCCTACGGGCAGCAGGGGGCGGTACCCTCCGTTTTTAAAAGCTGTAATTTGATCATACGGTCAGCAGGTGGCAGTACCCTCCGTTTTTAAAGTTGTAATTTGCACCTACGGGAAGCAGCTGGCAGTACCCTCCGTTTTTAAAGCTGTAATTTGCTCCTACGGGCAGCAGGTGGCGGTGCCCTCCCTTTTAAAATCTGTAATTTGCAACTACGGGCAGCAGGTGGCGGTGCCCTCCGTTTTTAAAAGCTGTAATTTGCTCCTGTCGGCAGCAGATGGCGGTACACTCCGTTTTTAAAAGCTGTAACTTGATCCTACGGGCAGCAGGTGGCGGTACCGCCGTTTTTAAAAGATGTAATTTGCTCCTACGGGCAGCAGGTGGCGGTGCCCTCTGTTTTCAAGAGCTGTAATTTGCTCATACAGGCAGCAGCTGGTGGTACCCTCTGTGTTTAATGCGCTCCTACAGGTGGCGCTACCCTCCGTTTTTAAAGCTGTAATTTGCCGCTACAAGCAGCAGGTGGCGGTACCCATGTTTTAAAATCTGTAATTTGCTTCTACGGGCAGCAGGTGGCGGTACCCTCAGTTATTAAAGCTTTAATTTGCTCCTAGGGGCAGCAGCTGGCGGTACCCTCCACTTTTAAAAGCTGTAATTTTCTCCGGGCAGCAGTTGGCGGTGCCCTCTGTTTTTAAAAGCTGTAATTTGCTCATACGGGCAGCAGGTGGCAGTAACCTCCGTTTTTAAAGTTGTAATTTGCACCTACGGGAAGCAGGTGGCAGTACCCTCCATTTTTAAAGCTGTAATTTGCTCCTACGGGCAGCAGGTGGCGGTGCCCTCCGTTTTTAAAGCTGTAGTTTGCTCTTACGGGCAGCAGGTGGCGATTCTCATGTTTTAAAAGCTGTAAATTGCTCCCAATGGCAGCAGGTGGCGGTGCCCACCATTTTAAAAAGCCTGTAATTTCCACTTACGGGCAGCAGGTGGCGGTGCCCTTCGTTTCTAAAGCTGTAATTTGCTCCTAGGGGCAGCAGGTGTCGGTACCCTCCATTTTTAAAAGCTGTAATTTGCTCCGGGCAGCAGATGGCGGTGCCCTCCGTTTTTAAAAGCTGTAATTTGCTCCTATGGGCAGCAGGTGGCGGTGCCCCCCATTTTTAAAACTGTAATTTGCTCCAACGGGCAGCAGTGGCGGTGCTCTAAGTTTTTAAAAGCTGTAAATTGCTCCTACGGGTAGCAGGTGGCGATGCCCACCGTTGTAAAAACCCTGTAATTTGCACTTACGGGCAGCAGGTGGTGGTGCCCTCCGTTTTTAAAAGCTTTAATTTGCTCCTACGGGCAGCAGTTGGCGATGCCCACCGTTTTAAAAACCGTGTAATTTGCACTTATGGGCAGCAGGTGGTGGTACCCTTCGTTTTTAAAATCTGTAATTTGCTCCTACGGGCAGCAGTGGCGGTGCTCTCCGTTTTTAAAAGCTGTAAATTGCTCCTACAGGCAGCAGGTGGCGACGCCCTCCGTTTTTAAAAGCTGTAATTTGCTCCTACAGGCAACACCGAGCGGTACCCTCCGTTTTTAATGCGCTCCTACAGGCAGCAGGTGGCGCTACCCTCCGTTTTTAAAGCTGTAATTTGCTTCTACAGGCAGCAGCAGGCGCAACCATGTTTTAAAATCTGTAATTTGCTTCTACGAGCGGCAGGTGGCGGTACCTTCCATTTTTAAAGCTGTAATTTGCTCCTACGGGCAGCAGTTGGCGGTACCCTCCATTTTTAAAAGCTGTAATTTGCTCCTACGGGCAGCAGGTGGCGGTGCCCTCCGTTTTTAAAAGCTGTAATTTGATCCTACGGGCAGCAGGTGGCGGTACCCATGTTTTAAAGGCTGTAATTTGCACTTACGGGCAGCAGGTGGCGGTGCCCTCCGTTTTTAAAAGCTGTAATTTGCTCCTACAGGTAGCAGGTGGCGGTGCTCTCCATTTTTAAAAGCCTGTAATTTGCTCCTACAGGCTGCAGGTGGCGGTGCCCTCCAGTTTTAAAAGCTGTAATTTGCTCCTACGGGCAGCAGCTGGTGGTTACCTCCGTTTTTAAAAGCTGTAATTTGCACTTACGGGCAGCAGATGGCGAAGCCCTCAGTTTTTAAAGCTGTACTTTGCTCCTACGGGCAGCAGGTGGCGGTGCTCATCGTTTTAAAAAGCCGGTAATTTGTTCCTACAGGCTGCAGGTGGTGGTGCCCTCCGTTTTTAAAAGCTGTAATTTGCTCCTACGGGCAGCAGGTGGCGGTGCCCTCCGTTTTAAAAGCTGTTATTTGCTCCTACAGGCAGCAGGTGGCGACGCCCACCGTTGTAAAAACCCTGTAATTTGCACTTACGGGCAGCAGGTGGTGGTGCCCTCCGTTTTTAAAAGCTTTAATTTGGTCCTACGGGCAGCAGTTGGCGATGCCCACCGTTTTAAAAGCTGTAATTTTCTCCGGGCAGCAGTTGGCAGTGCCCTCTGTTTTTAAAAGCTGTAATTTGCTCATACGGGCAGCAGGTGGCAGTAACCTCCGTTTTTAAAGTTGTAATTTGCACCTACGGGAAGCAGGTGGCAGTACCCTCCATTTTTAAAGCTGTAATTTGCTCCTACGGGCAGCAGGTGGCGGTGCCCTCCGTTTTTAAAGCTGTAGTTTGCTCTTACGGGCAGCAGGTGGCGATTCTCATGTTTTAAAAGCTGTAAATTGCTCCCAATGGCAGCAGGTGGCGGTGCCCACCATTTTAAAAAGCCTGTAATTTCCACTTACGGGCAGCAGGTGGCGGTGCCCTTCGTTTCTAAAGCTGTAATTTGCTCCTAGGGGCAGCAGGTGTCGGTACCCTCCATTTTTAAAAGCTGTAATTTGCTCCGGGCAGCAGATGGCGGTGCCCTCCGTTTTTAAAAGCTGTAATTTGCTCCTACGGGCAGTAGGTGGCGGTGCCCTCCGTTTTTAAAAGCTGTAATTTGATCCTACGGGCAGCAGGTGGCGGTACCCATGTTTTAAAGGCTGTAATTTGCACTTACGGGCAGCAGGTGGCGGTGCCCTCCGTTTTTAAAAGCTGTAATTTGCTCCGACAGGTAGCAGGTGGCGGTGCTCTCCATTTTTAAAAGCCTGTAATTTGCTCCTACAGGCTGCAGGTGGCGCTACCCTCCGTTTTTAAAGCTGTCATTTGCTCCTACGGGTAGCAGGTGGCGGTACCCATGTTTTAAAAGCTGTAATTTGCTCCTATGGGCAGCAGGTGGTGGTACCTTCCATTTTTAAAATCTGTAATTTGCACTTACGGGCAGCAGGTGGCGGTAACCTCCGTTTTTAAAAGCTGTAATTGGCTCCTACGGGCAGCAGGTGGCGGTGGCCTCAGTTTTTAAAAGATGTAATTTGCTCCTACGGGCAGCAGGTGGCGGTACCCTCCGTTTTTAATGCGCTCCTACAGGCAGCAGGTGGCGGTACCCTCCGTTTTTAAAGCTGTAATTTGCTCCCACGGGCGGCAGGTGGCAGTACCCATGCTTTAAAAGCTGCATTTTTTTCCTACGGGCAGCAGGGGGCGGTACCCTCCGTTTTTAAAAGCTGTAATTTGATCATACGGTCAGCAGGTGGCAGTACCCTCCGTTTTTAAAGTTGTAATTTGCACCTACGGGAAGCAGCTGGCAGTACCCTCCGTTTTTAAAGCTGTAATTTGCTCCTACGGGCAGCAGGTGGCGGTGCCCTCCCTTTTAAAATCTGTAATTTGCAACTACGGGCAGCAGGTGGCGGTGCCCTCCGTTTTTAAAAGCTGTAATTTGCTCCTGTCGGCAGCAGATGGCGGTACACTCCGTTTTTAAAAGCTGTAACTTGATCCTACGGGCAGCAGGTGGCGGTACCGCCGTTTTTAAAAGATGTAATTTGCTCCTACGGGCAGCAGGTGGCGGTGCCCTCTGTTTTCAAGAGCTGTAATTTGCTCATACAGGCAGCAGCTGGTGGTACCCTCTGTGTTTAATGCGCTCCTACAGGTGGCGCTACCCTCCGTTTTTAAAGCTGTAATTTGCCGCTACAAGCAGCAGGTGGCGGTACCCATGTTTTAAAATCTGTAATTTGCTTCTACGGGCAGCAGGTGGCGGTACCCTCAGTTATTAAAGCTTTAATTTGCTCCTAGGGGCAGCAGCTGGCGGTACCCTCCACTTTTAAAAGCTGTAATTTTCTCCGGGCAGCAGTTGGCGGTGCCCTCTGTTTTTAAAAGCTGTAATTTGCTCATACGGGCAGCAGGTGGCAGTAACCTCCGTTTTTAAAGTTGTAATTTGCACCTACGGGAAGCAGGTGGCAGTACCCTCCATTTTTAAAGCTGTAATTTGCTCCTACGGGCAGCAGGTGGCGGTGCCCTCCGTTTTTAAAGCTGTAGTTTGCTCTTACGGGCAGCAGGTGGCGATTCTCATGTTTTAAAAGCTGTAAATTGCTCCCAATGGCAGCAGGTGGCGGTGCCCACCATTTTAAAAAGCCTGTAATTTCCACTTACGGGCAGCAGGTGGCGGTGCCCTTCGTTTCTAAAGCTGTAATTTGCTCCTAGGGGCAGCAGGTGTCGGTACCCTCCATTTTTAAAAGCTGTAATTTGCTCCGGGCAGCAGATGGCGGTGCCCTCCGTTTTTAAAAGCTGTAATTTGCTCCTATGGGCAGCAGGTGGCGGTGCCCCCCATTTTTAAAACTGTAATTTGCTCCAACGGGCAGCAGTGGCGGTGCTCTAAGTTTTTAAAAGCTGTAAATTGCTCCTACGGGTAGCAGGTGGCGATGCCCACCGTTGTAAAAACCCTGTAATTTGCACTTACGGGCAGCAGGTGGTGGTGCCCTCCGTTTTTAAAAGCTTTAATTTGCTCCTACGGGCAGCAGTTGGCGATGCCCACCGTTTTAAAAACCGTGTAATTTGCACTTATGGGCAGCAGGTGGTGGTACCCTTCGTTTTTAAAATCTGTAATTTGCTCCTACGGGCAGCAGTGGCGGTGCTCTCCGTTTTTAAAAGCTGTAAATTGCTCCTACAGGCAGCAGGTGGCGACGCCCTCCGTTTTTAAAAGCTGTAATTTGCTCCTACAGGCAACACCGAGCGGTACCCTCCGTTTTTAATGCGCTCCTACAGGCAGCAGGTGGCGCTACCCTCCGTTTTTAAAGCTGTAATTTGCTTCTACAGGCAGCAGCAGGCGCAACCATGTTTTAAAATCTGTAATTTGCTTCTACGAGCGGCAGGTGGCGGTACCTTCCATTTTTAAAGCTGTAATTTGCTCCTACGGGCAGCAGTTGGCGGTACCCTCCATTTTTAAAAGCTGTAATTTGCTCCTACGGGCAGCAGGTGGCGGTGCCCTCCGTTTTTAAAAGCTGTAATTTGATCCTACGGGCAGCAGGTGGCGGTACCCATGTTTTAAAGGCTGTAATTTGCACTTACGGGCAGCAGGTGGCGGTGCCCTCCGTTTTTAAAAGCTGTAATTTGCTCCTACAGGTAGCAGGTGGCGGTGCTCTCCATTTTTAAAAGCCTGTAATTTGCTCCTACAGGCTGCAGGTGGCGGTGCCCTCCAGTTTTAAAAGCTGTAATTTGCTCCTACGGGCAGCAGCTGGTGGTTACCTCCGTTTTTAAAAGCTGTAATTTGCACTTACGGGCAGCAGATGGCGAAGCCCTCAGTTTTTAAAGCTGTACTTTGCTCCTACGGGCAGCAGGTGGCGGTGCTCATCGTTTTAAAAAGCCGGTAATTTGTTCCTACAGGCTGCAGGTGGTGGTGCCCTCCGTTTTTAAAAGCTGTAATTTGCTCCTACGGGCAGCAGGTGGCGGTGCCCTCCGTTTTAAAAGCTGTTATTTGCTCCTACAGGCAGCAGGTGGCGACGCCCACCGTTGTAAAAACCCTGTAATTTGCACTTACGGGCAGCAGGTGGTGGTGCCCTCCGTTTTTAAAAGCTTTAATTTGGTCCTACGGGCAGCAGTTGGCGATGCCCACCGTTTTAAAAACCCTGTAATTTGCACTTATGGGCAGCAGGTGGCGGTGCCCTTCGTTTCTAAAGCTGTAATTTGCTCCTAGGGGCAGCAGGTGTCGGTACCCTCCATTTTTAAAAGCTGTAATTTGCTCCGGGCAGCAGATGGCGGTGCCCTCCGTTTTTAAAAGCTGTAATTTGCTCCTATGGGCAGCAGGTGGCGGTGCCCCCCATTTTTAAAACTGTAATTTGCTCCAACGGGCAGCAGTGGCGGTGCTCTAAGTTTTTAAAAGCTGTAAATTGCTCCTACGGGTAGCAGGTGGCGATGCCCACCTTTTTCAAAAGCCTGTAATTAGCACTTACGGACAGCAGGTGGCGGTGCCCTTCGTTTTTAAAAGCTGTAATTTGCCCCTACGGGCAGCAGGTGGCGGTGCGCTCTATTTTTAAAGCTGTAATTTGCACTTACGGGCAGCAGATGGCGGCGCCCTCCGTTTTTAAAAGCTGTAATTTGCTCCTACAGGCAGCAGGTGGCGATGCCCTCCGTTTTTAAAAGCTTTAATTTGCTCCTACGGGCAGCAGATGGCAATGCCCACTGTTGTAAAAACCCTGTAATTTGCACTTACGGGCAGCAGGTGGTGGTGCCCTCCGTTTTTAAAAGCTTTAATTTGCTCCTACGGGCAGCAGTTGGCGATGCCCACCGTTTTAAAAACCCTGTAATTTGCACTTATGGGCAGCAGGTGGTGGTACCCTTCGTTTTTAAAAGCTGTAATTTGCTCCTACGGGCAGCAGTGGCGGTGCTCTCCGTTTTTAAAAGCTGTAAATTGCTCCTACAGGCAGCAGGTGGCGACGCCCTCCGTTTTTAAAAGCTGTAATTTGCTCCTACAGGCAACACCGAGCGGTACCCTCCGTTTTTAATGCGCTCCTACAGGCAGCAGGTGGCGCTACCCTCCGTTTTTAAAGCTGTAATTTGCTTCTACAGGCAGCAGCAGGCGCAACCATGTTTTAAAATCTGTAATTTGCTTCTACGAGCGGCAGGTGGCGGTACCTTCCATTTTTAAAGCTGTAATTTGCTCCTACGGGCAGCAGTTGGCGGTACCCTCCATTTTTAAAAGCTGTAATTTGCTCCTACGGGCAGCAGGTGGCGGTGCCCTCCGTTTTTAAAAGCTGTAATTTGATCCTACGGGCAGCAGGTGGCGGTACCCATGTTTTAAAGGCTGTAATTTGCACTTACGGGCAGCAGGTGGCGGTGCCCTCCGTTTTTAAAAGCTGTAATTTGCTCCGACAGGTAGCAGGTGGCGGTGCTCTCCATTTTTAAAAGCCTGTAATTTGCTCCTACAGGCTGCAGGTGGCGCTACCCTCCGTTTTTAAAGCTGTCATTTGCTCCTACGGGTAGCAGGTGGCGGTACCCATGTTTTAAAAGCTGTAATTTGCTCCTATGGGCAGCAGGTGGTGGTACCTTCCATTTTTAAAATCTGTAATTTGCACTTACGGGCAGCAGGTGGCGGTAACCTCCGTTTTTAAAAGCTGTAATTGGCTCCTACGGGCAGCAGGTGGCGGTGGCCTCAGTTTTTAAAAGATGTAATTTGCTCCTACGGGCAGCAGGTGGCGGTACCCTCCGTTTTTAATGCGCTCCTACAGGCAGCAGGTGGCGGTACCCTCCGTTTTTAAAGCTGTAATTTGCTCCCACGGGCGGCAGGTGGCAGTACCCATGCTTTAAAAGCTGCATTTTTTTCCTACGGGCAGCAGGGGGCGGTACCCTCCGTTTTTAAAAGCTGTAATTTGATCATACGGTCAGCAGGTGGCAGTACCCTCCGTTTTTAAAGTTGTAATTTGCACCTACGGGAAGCAGCTGGCAGTACCCTCCGTTTTTAAAGCTGTAATTTGCTCCTACGGGCAGCAGGTGGCGGTGCCCTCCCTTTTAAAATCTGTAATTTGCAACTACGGGCAGCAGGTGGCGGTGCCCTCCGTTTTTAAAAGCTGTAATTTGCTCCTGTCGGCAGCAGATGGCGGTACACTCCGTTTTTAAAAGCTGTAACTTGATCCTACGGGCAGCAGGTGGCGGTACCGCCGTTTTTAAAAGATGTAATTTGCTCCTACGGGCAGCAGGTGGCGGTGCCCTCTGTTTTCAAGAGCTGTAATTTGCTCATACAGGCAGCAGCTGGTGGTACCCTCTGTGTTTAATGCGCTCCTACAGGTGGCGCTACCCTCCGTTTTTAAAGCTGTAATTTGCCGCTACAAGCAGCAGGTGGCGGTACCCATGTTTTAAAATCTGTAATTTGCTTCTACGGGCAGCAGGTGGCGGTACCCTCAGTTATTAAAGCTTTAATTTGCTCCTAGGGGCAGCAGCTGGCGGTACCCTCCACTTTTAAAAGCTGTAATTTTCTCCGGGCAGCAGTTGGCGGTGCCCTCTGTTTTTAAAAGCTGTAATTTGCTCATACGGGCAGCAGGTGGCAGTGCCCTCCGTTTTTAAAAGCTGTTATTTGCTCCAACATGCAGCAGGTGGCCGTGCCCTCCGTTTTTAAAAGCTGTAATTTGCTCCTACAGGTAGCAGGTGGCGGTGCTCTCCATTTTTAAAAGCCTGTAATTTGCTCCTACAGGCTGCAGGTGGCGGTGCCCTCCAGTTTTAAAAGCTGTAATTTGCTCCTACGGGCAGCAGCTGGCGGTTACCTCCGTTTTTAAAAGCTGTAATTTGCACTTACGGGCAGCAGATGGCGAAGCCCTCAGTTTTTAAAGCTGTACTTTGCTCCTACGGGCAGCAGGTGGCGGTGCTCATCGTTTTAAAAAGCCTGTAATTTGCTCCTACAGGCTGCAGGTGGTGGTGCCCTCCGTTTTTAAAAGCTGTAATTTGCTCCTACGGGCAGCAGGTGGCGGTGCCCTCCGTTTTAAAAGCTGTTATTTGCCCCTACGGGCAGCAGGTGGCGGTACCATCCGTTTTTAAAGCTGTAATTAACTCCTACGGGCAGCAGGTGGCGGTGTCCTCCATTTTAAAATCTGTAATTTGCACCTACGGGCAGCAGGTGGCGGTGCCCTCCGTTTTTAAAGCTGTAATTTGCTCTTTCGGGCAGCAGGTGGCGGTGCCCTCCGTTTTCAAGGCCTGTAATTTGCTCATACAGGCAGCAGGTGGCGGTACCCTCCGTTTATAAAGCCTGTAATTTGCACCTACAGGCAGCAGGTGGCAGTACCCTCCATTTTTAAAAGCCTGTAAATTGCTCCTACAGGCAGCAGTTGGTGGTGCCCTCCGTTTTAAAAAGCTGTTTTTGCACCTACGGGCAGCAGGTGGCGGTGCCCTTCGCTTTTAAAGCTGTAATTTGCTCCTACAGGCAGCAGCTGGCGGTGCCCTCCATTTTAAACTCTGTAATTTGCTCCTACGGCCAGCAGCTGGCCCTACCCTCCGTTTTTAATGCGCTCCTACAGGCAGCAGGTGGCGGTACCCTCCGTTTTTAAAGCTGTCATTTGCTCCTACGGGTAGCAGGTGGCGGTACCCATGTTTTAAAAGCTGTAATTTGCTCCTATGGGCAGCAGGTGGTGGTACCTTCCATTTTTAAAATCTGTAATTTGCACTTACGGGCAGCAGGTGGCAGTAACCTCCGTTTTTAAAAGCTGTAATTGGCTCCTACGGGCAGCAGGTGGCGGTGGCCTCAGTTTTTAAAAGATGTAATTTGCTCCTACGGGCAGCAGGTGGCGGTACCCTCCGTTTTTAATGCGCTCCTACAGGCAGCAGGTGGCGGTACCCTCCGTTTTTAAAGCTGTAATTTGCTCCCACGGGCGGCAGGTGGCAGTACCCATGCTTTAAAAGCTGCATTTTTTTCCTACGGGCAGCAGGGGGCGGTACCCTCCGTTTTTAAAAGCTGTAATTTGATCATACGGTCAGCAGGTGGCAGTACCCTCCGTTTTTAAAGTTGTAATTTGCACCTACGGGAAGCAGCTGGCAGTACCCTCCGTTTTTAAAGCTGTAATTTGCTCCTACGGGCAGCAGGTGGCGGTGCCCTCCCTTTTAAAATCTGTAATTTGCAACTACGGGCAGCAGGTGGCGGTGCCCTCCGTTTTTAAAAGCTGTAATTTGCTCCTGTCGGCAGCAGATGGCGGTACACTCCGTTTTTAAAAGCTGTAACTTGATCCTACGGGCAGCAGGTGGCGGTACCGCCGTTTTTAAAAGATGTAATTTGCTCCTACGGGCAGCAGGTGGCGGTGCCCTCTGTTTTCAAGAGCTGTAATTTGCTCATACAGGCAGCAGCTGGTGGTACCCTCTGTGTTTAATGCGCTCCTACAGGTGGCGCTACCCTCCGTTTTTAAAGCTGTAATTTGCCGCTACAAGCAGCAGGTGGCGGTACCCATGTTTTAAAATCTGTAATTTGCTTCTACGGGCAGCAGGTGGCGGTACCCTCAGTTATTAAAGCTTTAATTTGCTCCTAGGGGCAGCAGCTGGCGGTACCCTCCACTTTTAAAAGCTGTAATTTTCTCCGGGCAGCAGTTGGCAGTGCCCTCTGTTTTTAAAAGCTGTAATTTGCTCATACGGGCAGCAGGTGGCAGTAACCTCCGTTTTTAAAGTTGTAATTTGCACCTACGGGAAGCAGGTGGCAGTACCCTCCATTTTTAAAGCTGTAATTTGCTCCTACGGGCAGCAGGTGGCGGTGCCCTCCGTTTTTAAAGCTGTAGTTTGCTCTTACGGGCAGCAGGTGGCGATTCTCATGTTTTAAAAGCTGTAAATTGCTCCCAATGGCAGCAGGTGGCGGTGCCCACCATTTTAAAAAGCCTGTAATTTCCACTTACGGGCAGCAGGTGGCGGTGCCCTTCGTTTCTAAAGCTGTAATTTGCTCCTAGGGGCAGCAGGTGTCGGTACCCTCCATTTTTAAAAGCTGTAATTTGCTCCGGGCAGCAGATGGCGGTGCCCTCCGTTTTTAAAAGCTGTAATTTGCTCCTATGGGCAGCAGGTGGCGGTGCCCCCCATTTTTAAAACTGTAATTTGCTCCAACGGGCAGCAGTGGCGGTGCTCTAAGTTTTTAAAAGCTGTAAATTGCTCCTACGGGTAGCAGGTGGCGATGCCCACCGTTGTAAAAACCCTGTAATTTGCACTTACGGGCAGCAGGTGGTGGTGCCCTCCGTTTTTAAAAGCTTTAATTTGCTCCTACGGGCAGCAGTTGGCGATGCCCACCGTTTTAAAAACCGTGTAATTTGCACTTATGGGCAGCAGGTGGTGGTACCCTTCGTTTTTAAAATCTGTAATTTGCTCCTACGGGCAGCAGGTGGCGGTACCCTCCGTTTTTAATGCGCTCCTACAGGCAGCAGGTGGCGGTACCCTCCGTTTTTAAAGCTGTAATTTGCTCCCACGGGCGGCAGGTGGCAGTACCCATGCTTTAAAAGCTGCATTTTTTTCCTACGGGCAGCAGGGGGCGGTACCCTCCGTTTTTAAAAGCTGTAATTTGATCATACGGTCAGCAGGTGGCAGTACCCTCCGTTTTTAAAGTTGTAATTTGCACCTACGGGAAGCAGCTGGCAGTACCCTCCGTTTTTAAAGCTGTAATTTGCTCCTACGGGCAGCAGGTGGCGGTGCCCTCCCTTTTAAAATCTGTAATTTGCAACTACGGGCAGCAGGTGGCGGTGCCCTCCGTTTTTAAAAGCTGTAATTTGCTCCTGTCGGCAGCAGATGGCGGTACACTCCGTTTTTAAAAGCTGTAACTTGATCCTACGGGCAGCAGGTGGCGGTACCGCCGTTTTTAAAAGATGTAATTTGCTCCTACGGGCAGCAGGTGGCGGTGCCCTCTGTTTTCAAGAGCTGTAATTTGCTCATACAGGCAGCAGCTGGTGGTACCCTCTGTGTTTAATGCGCTCCTACAGGTGGCGCTACCCTCCGTTTTTAAAGCTGTAATTTGCCGCTACAAGCAGCAGGTGGCGGTACCCATGTTTTAAAATCTGTAATTTGCTTCTACGGGCAGCAGGTGGCGGTACCCTCAGTTATTAAAGCTTTAATTTGCTCCTAGGGGCAGCAGCTGGCGGTACCCTCCACTTTTAAAAGCTGTAATTTTCTCCGGGCAGCAGTTGGCAGTGCCCTCTGTTTTTAAAAGCTGTAATTTGCTCATACGGGCAGCAGGTGGCAGTAACCTCCGTTTTTAAAGTTGTAATTTGCACCTACGGGAAGCAGGTGGCAGTACCCTCCATTTTTAAAGCTGTAATTTGCTCCTACGGGCAGCAGGTGGCGGTGCCCTCCGTTTTTAAAGCTGTAGTTTGCTCTTACGGGCAGCAGGTGGCGATTCTCATGTTTTAAAAGCTGTAAATTGCTCCCAATGGCAGCAGGTGGCGGTGCCCACCATTTTAAAAAGCCTGTAATTTCCACTTACGGGCAGCAGGTGGCGGTGCCCTTCGTTTCTAAAGCTGTAATTTGCTCCTAGGGGCAGCAGGTGTCGGTACCCTCCATTTTTAAAAGCTGTAATTTGCTCCGGGCAGCAGATGGCGGTGCCCTCCGTTTTTAAAAGCTGTAATTTGCTCCTATGGGCAGCAGGTGGCGGTGCCCCCCATTTTTAAAACTGTAATTTGCTCCAACGGGCAGCAGTGGCGGTGCTCTAAGTTTTTAAAAGCTGTAAATTGCTCCTACGGGTAGCAGGTGGCGATGCCCACCGTTGTAAAAACCCTGTAATTTGCACTTACGGGCAGCAGGTGGTGGTGCCCTCCGTTTTTAAAAGCTTTAATTTGCTCCTACGGGCAGCAGTTGGCGATGCCCACCGTTTTAAAAACCGTGTAATTTGCACTTATGGGCAGCAGGTGGTGGTACCCTTCGTTTTTAAAATCTGTAATTTGCTCCTACGGGCAGCAGTGGCGGTGCTCTCCGTTTTTAAAAGCTGTAAATTGCTCCTACAGGCAGCAGGTGGCGACGCCCTCCGTTTTTAAAAGCTGTAATTTGCTCCTACAGGCAACACCGAGCGGTACCCTCCGTTTTTAATGCGCTCCTACAGGCAGCAGGTGGCGCTACCCTCCGTTTTTAAAGCTGTAATTTGCTTCTACAGGCAGCAGCAGGCGCAACCATGTTTTAAAATCTGTAATTTGCTTCTACGAGCGGCAGGTGGCGGTACCTTCCATTTTTAAAGCTGTAATTTGCTCCTACGGGCAGCAGTTGGCGGTACCCTCCATTTTTAAAAGCTGTAATTTGCTCCTACGGGCAGCAGGTGGCGGTGCCCTCCGTTTTTAAAAGCTGTAATTTGATCCTACGGGCAGCAGGTGGCGGTACCCATGTTTTAAAGGCTGTAATTTGCACTTACGGGCAGCAGGTGGCGGTGCCCTCCGTTTTTAAAAGCTGTAATTTGCTCCTACAGGTAGCAGGTGGCGGTGCTCTCCATTTTTAAAAGCCTGTAATTTGCTCCTACAGGCTGCAGGTGGCGGTGCCCTCCAGTTTTAAAAGCTGTAATTTGCTCCTACGGGCAGCAGCTGGTGGTTACCTCCGTTTTTAAAAGCTGTAATTTGCACTTACGGGCAGCAGATGGCGAAGCCCTCAGTTTTTAAAGCTGTACTTTGCTCCTACGGGCAGCAGGTGGCGGTGCTCATCGTTTTAAAAAGCCGGTAATTTGTTCCTACAGGCTGCAGGTGGTGGTGCCCTCCGTTTTTAAAAGCTGTAATTTGCTCCTACGGGCAGCAGGTGGCGGTGCCCTCCGTTTTAAAAGCTGTTATTTGCTCCTACAGGCAGCAGGTGGCGACGCCCACCGTTGTAAAAACCCTGTAATTTGCACTTACGGGCAGCAGGTGGTGGTGCCCTCCGTTTTTAAAAGCTTTAATTTGGTCCTACGGGCAGCAGTTGGCGATGCCCACCGTTTTAAAAACCCTGTAATTTGCACTTATGGGCAGCAGGTGGCGGTGCCCTTCGTTTCTAAAGCTGTAATTTGCTCCTAGGGGCAGCAGGTGTCGGTACCCTCCATTTTTAAAAGCTGTAATTTGCTCCGGGCAGCAGATGGCGGTGCCCTCCGTTTTTAAAAGCTGTAATTTGCTCCTATGGGCAGCAGGTGGCGGTGCCCCCCATTTTTAAAACTGTAATTTGCTCCAACGGGCAGCAGTGGCGGTGCTCTAAGTTTTTAAAAGCTGTAAATTGCTCCTACGGGTAGCAGGTGGCGATGCCCACCTTTTTCAAAAGCCTGTAATTAGCACTTACGGACAGCAGGTGGCGGTGCCCTTCGTTTTTAAAAGCTGTAATTTGCCCCTACGGGCAGCAGGTGGCGGTGCGCTCTATTTTTAAAGCTGTAATTTGCACTTACGGGCAGCAGATGGCGGCGCCCTCCGTTTTTAAAAGCTGTAATTTGCTCCTACAGGCAGCAGGTGGCGATGCCCTCCGTTTTTAAAAGCTTTAATTTGCTCCTACGGGCAGCAGATGGCAATGCCCACCGTTGTAAAAACCCTGTAATTTGCGCTTACGGGCAGCAGGTGGTGGTGCCCTCCGTTTTTAAAAGCTTTAATTTGCTCCTACGGGCAGCAGTTGGCGATGCCCACCGTTTTAAAAACCCTGTAATTTGCACTTATGGGCAGCAGGTGGTGGTACCCTTCGTTTTTAAAAGCTGTAATTTGCTCCTACGGGCAGCAGTGGCGGTGCTCTCCGTTTTTAAAAGCTGTAAATTGCTCCTACAGGCAGCAGGTGGCGACGCCCTCCGTTTTTAAAAGCTGTAATTTGCTCCTACAGGCAACACCGAGCGGTACCCTCCGTTTTTAATGCGCTCCTACAGGCAGCAGGTGGCGCTACCCTCCGTTTTTAAAGCTGTAATTTGCTTCTACAGGCAGCAGCAGGCGCAACCATGTTTTAAAATCTGTAATTTGCTTCTACGAGCGGCAGGTGGCGGTACCTTCCATTTTTAAAGCTGTAATTTGCTCCTACGGGCAGCAGTTGGCGGTACCCTCCATTTTTAAAAGCTGTAATTTGCTCCTACGGGCAGCAGGTGGCGGTGCCCTCCGTTTTTAAAAGCTGTAATTTGATCCTACGGGCAGCAGGTGGCGGTACCCATGTTTTAAAGGCTGTAATTTGCACTTACGGGCAGCAGGTGGCGGTGCCCTCCGTTTTTAAAAGCTGTAATTTGCTCCGACAGGTAGCAGGTGGCGGTGCTCTCCATTTTTAAAAGCCTGTAATTTGCTCCTACAGGCTGCAGGTGGCGCTACCCTCCGTTTTTAAAGCTGTCATTTGCTCCTACGGGTAGCAGGTGGCGGTACCCATGTTTTAAAAGCTGTAATTTGCTCCTATGGGCAGCAGGTGGTGGTACCTTCCATTTTTAAAATCTGTAATTTGCACTTACGGGCAGCAGGTGGCGGTAACCTCCGTTTTTAAAAGCTGTAATTGGCTCCTACGGGCAGCAGGTGGCGGTGGCCTCAGTTTTTAAAAGATGTAATTTGCTCCTACGGGCAGCAGGTGGCGGTACCCTCCGTTTTTAATGCGCTCCTACAGGCAGCAGGTGGCGGTACCCTCCGTTTTTAAAGCTGTAATTTGCTCCCACGGGCGGCAGGTGGCAGTACCCATGCTTTAAAAGCTGCATTTTTTTCCTACGGGCAGCAGGGGGCGGTACCCTCCGTTTTTAAAAGCTGTAATTTGATCATACGGTCAGCAGGTGGCAGTACCCTCCGTTTTTAAAGTTGTAATTTGCACCTACGGGAAGCAGCTGGCAGTACCCTCCGTTTTTAAAGCTGTAATTTGCTCCTACGGGCAGCAGGTGGCGGTGCCCTCCCTTTTAAAATCTGTAATTTGCAACTACGGGCAGCAGGTGGCGGTGCCCTCCGTTTTTAAAAGCTGTAATTTGCTCCTGTCGGCAGCAGATGGCGGTACACTCCGTTTTTAAAAGCTGTAACTTGATCCTACGGGCAGCAGGTGGCGGTACCGCCGTTTTTAAAAGATGTAATTTGCTCCTACGGGCAGCAGGTGGCGGTGCCCTCTGTTTTCAAGAGCTGTAATTTGCTCATACAGGCAGCAGCTGGTGGTACCCTCTGTGTTTAATGCGCTCCTACAGGTGGCGCTACCCTCCGTTTTTAAAGCTGTAATTTGCCGCTACAAGCAGCAGGTGGCGGTACCCATGTTTTAAAATCTGTAATTTGCTTCTACGGGCAGCAGGTGGCGGTACCCTCAGTTATTAAAGCTTTAATTTGCTCCTAGGGGCAGCAGCTGGCGGTACCCTCCACTTTTAAAAGCTGTAATTTTCTCCGGGCAGCAGTTGGCGGTGCCCTCTGTTTTTAAAAGCTGTAATTTGCTCATACGGGCAGCAGGTGGCAGTGCCCTCCGTTTTAAAAGCTGTTATTTGCTCCAACATGCAGCAGGTGGCCGTGCCCTCCGTTTTTAAAAGCTGTAATTTGCTCCTACAGGTAGCAGGTGGCGGTGCTCTCCATTTTTAAAAGCCTGTAATTTGCTCCTACAGGCTGCAGGTGGCGGTGCCCTCCAGTTTTAAAAGCTGTAAATTGCTCCCAATGGCAGCAGGTGGCGGTGCCCACCATTTTAAAAAGCCTGTAATTTCCACTTACGGGCAGCAGGTGGCGGTGCCCTTCGTTTCTAAAGCTGTAATTTGCTCCTAGGGGCAGCAGGTGTCGGTACCCTCCATTTTTAAAAGCTGTAATTTGCTCCGGGCAGCAGATGGCGGTGCCCTCCGTTTTTAAAAGCTGTAATTTGCTCCTATGGGCAGCAGGTGGCAGTGCCCCCCATTTTTAAAACTGTAATTTGCTCCAACGGGCAGCAGTGGCGGTGCTCTAAGTTTTTAAAAGCTGTAAATTGCTCCTACGGGTAGCAGGTGGCGATGCCCACCGTTGTAAAAACCCTGTAATTTGCACTTACGGGCAGCAGGTGGTGGTGCCCTCCGTTTTTAAAAGCTTTAATTTGCTCCTACGGGCAGCAGTTGGCGATGCCCACCGTTTTAAAAACCGTGTAATTTGCACTTATGGGCAGCAGGTGGTGGTACCCTTCGTTTTTAAAATCTGTAATTTGCTCCTACGGGCAGCAGTGGCGGTGCTCTCCGTTTTTAAAAGCTGTAAATTGCTCCTACAGGCAGCAGGTGGCGACGCCCTCCGTTTTTAAAAGCTGTAATTTGCTCCTACAGGCAACACCGAGCGGTACCCTCCGTTTTTAATGCGCTCCTACAGGCAGCAGGTGGCGCTACCCTCCGTTTTTAAAGCTGTAATTTGCTTCTACAGGCAGCAGCAGGCGCAACCATGTTTTAAAATCTGTAATTTGCTTCTACGAGCGGCAGGTGGCGGTACCTTCCATTTTTAAAGCTGTAATTTGCTCCTACGGGCAGCAGTTGGCGGTACCCTCCATTTTTAAAAGCTGTAATTTGCTCCTACGGGCAGCAGGTGGCGGTGCCCTCCGTTTTTAAAAGCTGTAATTTGATCCTACGGGCAGCAGGTGGCGGTACCCATGTTTTAAAGGCTGTAATTTGCACTTACGGGCAGCAGGTGGCGGTGCCCTCCGTTTTTAAAAGCTGTAATTTGCTCCTACAGGTAGCAGGTGGCGGTGCTCTCCATTTTTAAAAGCCTGTAATTTGCTCCTACAGGCTGCAGGTGGCGGTGCCCTCCAGTTTTAAAAGCTGTAATTTGCTCCTACGGGCAGCAGCTGGTGGTTACCTCCGTTTTTAAAAGCTGTAATTTGCACTTACGGGCAGCAGATGGCGAAGCCCTCAGTTTTTAAAGCTGTACTTTGCTCCTACGGGCAGCAGGTGGCGGTGCTCATCGTTTTAAAAAGCCGGTAATTTGTTCCTACAGGCTGCAGGTGGTGGTGCCCTCCGTTTTTAAAAGCTGTAATTTGCTCCTACGGGCAGCAGGTGGCGGTGCCCTCCGTTTTAAAAGCTGTTATTTGCTCCTACAGGCAGCAGGTGGCGACGCCCACCGTTGTAAAAACCCTGTAATTTGCACTTACGGGCAGCAGGTGGTGGTGCCCTCCGTTTTTAAAAGCTTTAATTTGGTCCTACGGGCAGCAGTTGGCGATGCCCACCGTTTTAAAAACCCTGTAATTTGCACTTATGGGCAGCAGGTGGCGGTGCCCTTCGTTTCTAAAGCTGTAATTTGCTCCTAGGGGCAGCAGGTGTCGGTACCCTCCATTTTTAAAAGCTGTAATTTGCTCCGGGCAGCAGATGGCGGTGCCCTCCGTTTTTAAAAGCTGTAATTTGCTCCTATGGGCAGCAGGTGGCGGTGCCCCCCATTTTTAAAACTGTAATTTGCTCCAACGGGCAGCAGTGGCGGTGCTCTAAGTTTTTAAAAGCTGTAAATTGCTCCTACGGGTAGCAGGTGGCGATGCCCACCTTTTTCAAAAGCCTGTAATTAGCACTTACGGACAGCAGGTGGCGGTGCCCTTCGTTTTTAAAAGCTGTAATTTGCCCCTACGGGCAGCAGGTGGCGGTGCGCTCTATTTTTAAAGCTGTAATTTGCACTTACGGGCAGCAGATGGCGGCGCCCTCCGTTTTTAAAAGCTGTAATTTGCTCCTACAGGCAGCAGGTGGCGATGCCCTCCGTTTTTAAAAGCTTTAATTTGCTCCTACGGGCAGCAGATGGCAATGCCCACCGTTGTAAAAACCCTGTAATTTGCACTTACGGGCAGCAGGTGGTGGTGCCCTCCGTTTTTAAAAGCTTTAATTTGCTCCTACGGGCAGCAGTTGGCGATGCCCACCGTTTTAAAAACCCTGTAATTTGCACTTATGGGCAGCAGGTGGTGGTACCCTTCGTTTTTAAAAGCTGTAATTTGCTCCTACGGGCAGCAGTGGCGGTGCTCTCCGTTTTTAAAAGCTGTAAATTGCTCCTACAGGCAGCAGGTGGCGACGCCCTCCGTTTTTAAAAGCTGTAATTTGCTCCTACAGGCAACACCGAGCGGTACCCTCCGTTTTTAATGCGCTCCTACAGGCAGCAGGTGGCGCTACCCTCCGTTTTTAAAGCTGTAATTTGCTTCTACAGGCAGCAGCAGGCGCAACCATGTTTTAAAATCTGTAATTTGCTTCTACGAGCGGCAGGTGGCGGTACCTTCCATTTTTAAAGCTGTAATTTGCTCCTACGGGCAGCAGTTGGCGGTACCCTCCATTTTTAAAAGCTGTAATTTGCTCCTACGGGCAGCAGGTGGCGGTGCCCTCCGTTTTTAAAAGCTGTAATTTGATCCTACGGGCAGCAGGTGGCGGTACCCATGTTTTAAAGGCTGTAATTTGCACTTACGGGCAGCAGGTGGCGGTGCCCTCCGTTTTTAAAAGCTGTAATTTGCTCCGACAGGTAGCAGGTGGCGGTGCTCTCCATTTTTAAAAGCCTGTAATTTGCTCCTACAGGCTGCAGGTGGCGCTACCCTCCGTTTTTAAAGCTGTCATTTGCTCCTACGGGTAGCAGGTGGCGGTACCCATGTTTTAAAAGCTGTAATTTGCTCCTATGGGCAGCAGGTGGTGGTACCTTCCATTTTTAAAATCTGTAATTTGCACTTACGGGCAGCAGGTGGCGGTAACCTCCGTTTTTAAAAGCTGTAATTGGCTCCTACGGGCAGCAGGTGGCGGTGGCCTCAGTTTTTAAAAGATGTAATTTGCTCCTACGGGCAGCAGGTGGCGGTACCCTCCGTTTTTAATGCGCTCCTACAGGCAGCAGGTGGCGGTACCCTCCGTTTTTAAAGCTGTAATTTGCTCCCACGGGCGGCAGGTGGCAGTACCCATGCTTTAAAAGCTGCATTTTTTTCCTACGGGCAGCAGGGGGCGGTACCCTCCGTTTTTAAAAGCTGTAATTTGATCATACGGTCAGCAGGTGGCAGTACCCTCCGTTTTTAAAGTTGTAATTTGCACCTACGGGAAGCAGCTGGCAGTACCCTCCGTTTTTAAAGCTGTAATTTGCTCCTACGGGCAGCAGGTGGCGGTGCCCTCCCTTTTAAAATCTGTAATTTGCAACTACGGGCAGCAGGTGGCGGTGCCCTCCGTTTTTAAAAGCTGTAATTTGCTCCTGTCGGCAGCAGATGGCGGTACACTCCGTTTTTAAAAGCTGTAACTTGATCCTACGGGCAGCAGGTGGCGGTACCGCCGTTTTTAAAAGATGTAATTTGCTCCTACGGGCAGCAGGTGGCGGTGCCCTCTGTTTTCAAGAGCTGTAATTTGCTCATACAGGCAGCAGCTGGTGGTACCCTCTGTGTTTAATGCGCTCCTACAGGTGGCGCTACCCTCCGTTTTTAAAGCTGTAATTTGCCGCTACAAGCAGCAGGTGGCGGTACCCATGTTTTAAAATCTGTAATTTGCTTCTACGGGCAGCAGGTGGCGGTACCCTCAGTTATTAAAGCTTTAATTTGCTCCTAGGGGCAGCAGCTGGCGGTACCCTCCACTTTTAAAAGCTGTAATTTTCTCCGGGCAGCAGTTGGCGGTGCCCTCTGTTTTTAAAAGCTGTAATTTGCTCATACGGGCAGCAGGTGGCAGTGCCCTCCGTTTTTAAAAGCTGTTATTTGCTCCAACATGCAGCAGGTGGCCGTGCCCTCCGTTTTTAAAAGCTGTAATTTGCTCCTACAGGTAGCAGGTGGCGGTGCTCTCCATTTTTAAAAGCCTGTAATTTGCTCCTACAGGCTGCAGGTGGCGGTGCCCTCCAGTTTTAAAAGCTGTAATTTGCTCCTACGGGCAGCAGCTGGCGGTTACCTCCGTTTTTAAAAGCTGTAATTTGCACTTACGGGCAGCAGATGGCGAAGCCCTCAGTTTTTAAAGCTGTACTTTGCTCCTACGGGCAGCAGGTAGCGGTGCTCATCGTTTTAAAAAGCCTGTAATTTGCTCCTACAGGCTGCAGGTGGTGGTGCCCTCCGTTTTTAAAAGCTGTAATTTGCTCCTACGGGCAGCAGGTGGCGGTGCCCTCCGTTTTAAAAGCTGTTATTTGCCCCTACGGGCAGCAGGTGGCGGTACCATCCGTTTTTAAAGCTGTAATTAACTCCTACGGGCAGCAGGTGGCGGTGTCCTCCATTTTAAAATCTGTAATTTGCACCTACGGGCAGCAGGTGGCGGTGCCCTCCGTTTTTAAAGCTGTAATTTGCTCTTTCGGGCAGCAGGTGGCGGTGCCCTCCGTTTTCAAGGCCTGTAATTTGCTCATACAGGCAGCAGGTGGCGGTACCCTCCGTTTATAAAGCCTGTAATTTGCACCTACAGGCAGCAGGTGGCAGTACCCTCCATTTTTAAAAGCCTGTAAATTGCTCCTACAGGCAGCAGTTGGTGGTGCCCTCCGTTTTAAAAGCTGTTTTTGCACCTACGGGCAGCAGGTGGCGGTGCCCTTCGCTTTTAAAGCTGTAATTTGCTCCTACAGGCAGCAGCTGGCGGTGCCCTCCATTTTAAACTCTGTAATTTGCTCCTACGGCCAGCAGCTGGCCCTACCCTCCGTTTTTAATGCGCTCCTACAGGCAGCAGGTGGCGGTACCCTCCGTTTTTAAAGCTGTCATTTGCTCCTACGGGTAGCAGGTGGCGGTACCCATGTTTTAAAAGCTGTAATTTGCTCCTATGGGCAGCAGGTGGTGGTACCTTCCATTTTTAAAATCTGTAATTTGCACTTACGGGCAGCAGGTGGCAGTAACCTCCGTTTTTAAAAGCTGTAATTGGCTCCTACGGGCAGCAGGTGGCGGTGGCCTCAGTTTTTAAAAGATGTAATTTGCTCCTACGGGCAGCAGGTGGCGGTACCCTCCGTTTTTAATGCGCTCCTACAGGCAGCAGGTGGCGGTACCCTCCGTTTTTAAAGCTGTAATTTGCTCCCACGGGCGGCAGGTGGCAGTACCCATGCTTTAAAAGCTGCATTTTTTTCCTACGGGCAGCAGGGGGCGGTACCCTCCGTTTTTAAAAGCTGTAATTTGATCATACGGTCAGCAGGTGGCAGTACCCTCCGTTTTTAAAGTTGTAATTTGCACCTACGGGAAGCAGCTGGCAGTACCCTCCGTTTTTAAAGCTGTAATTTGCTCCTACGGGCAGCAGGTGGCGGTGCCCTCCCTTTTAAAATCTGTAATTTGCAACTACGGGCAGCAGGTGGCGGTGCCCTCCGTTTTTAAAAGCTGTAATTTGCTCCTGTCGGCAGCAGATGGCGGTACACTCCGTTTTTAAAAGCTGTAACTTGATCCTACGGGCAGCAGGTGGCGGTACCGCCGTTTTTAAAAGATGTAATTTGCTCCTACGGGCAGCAGGTGGCGGTGCCCTCTGTTTTCAAGAGCTGTAATTTGCTCATACAGGCAGCAGCTGGTGGTACCCTCTGTGTTTAATGCGCTCCTACAGGTGGCGCTACCCTCCGTTTTTAAAGCTGTAATTTGCCGCTACAAGCAGCAGGTGGCGGTACCCATGTTTTAAAATCTGTAATTTGCTTCTACGGGCAGCAGGTGGCGGTACCCTCAGTTATTAAAGCTTTAATTTGCTCCTAGGGGCAGCAGCTGGCGGTACCCTCCACTTTTAAAAGCTGTAATTTTCTCCGGGCAGCAGTTGGCAGTGCCCTCTGTTTTTAAAAGCTGTAATTTGCTCATACGGGCAGCAGGTGGCAGTAACCTCCGTTTTTAAAGTTGTAATTTGCACCTACGGGAAGCAGGTGGCAGTACCCTCCATTTTTAAAGCTGTAATTTGCTCCTACGGGCAGCAGGTGGCGGTGCCCTCCCTTTTAAAATCTGTAATTTGCAACTACGGGCAGCAGGTGGCGGTGCCCTCCGTTTTTAAAAGCTGTAATTTGCTCCTGTCGGCAGCAGATGGCGGTACACTCCGTTTTTAAAAGCTGTAACTTGATCCTACGGGCAGCAGGTGGCGGTACCACCGTTTTTAAAAGATGTAATTTGCTCCTACGGGCAGCAGGTGGCGGTGCCCTCTGTTTTCAAGAGCTGTAATTTGCTCATACAGGCAGCAGCTGGTGGTACCCTCTGTGTTTAATGCGCTCCTACAGGTGGCGCTACCCTCCGTTTTTAAAGCTGTAATTTGCCGCTACAAGCAGCAGGTGGCGGTACCCATGTTTTAAAATCTGTAATTTGCTTCTACGGGCAGCAGGTGGCGGTACCCTCAGTTATTAAAGCTTTAATTTGCTCCTAGGGGCAGCAGCTGGCGGTACCCTCCACTTTTAAAAGCTGTAATTTTCTCCGGGCAGCAGTTGGCGGTGCCCTCTGTTTTTAAAAGCTGTAATTTGCTCATACGGGCAGCAGGTGGCAGTGCCCTCCGTTTTTAAAAGCTGTTATTTGCTCCAACATGCAGCAGGTGGCCGTGCCCTCCGTTTTTAAAAGCTGTAATTTGCTCCTACAGGTAGCAGGTGGCGGTGCTCTCCATTTTTAAAAGCCTGTAATTTGCTCCTACAGGCTGCAGGTGGCGGTGCCCTCCAGTTTTAAAAGCTGTAAATTGCTCCCAATGGCAGCAGGTGGCGGTGCCCACCATTTTAAAAAGCCTGTAATTTCCACTTACGGGCAGCAGGTGGCGGTGCCCTTCGTTTCTAAAGCTGTAATTTGCTCCTAGGGGCAGCAGGTGTCGGTACCCTCCATTTTTAAAAGCTGTAATTTGCTCCGGGCAGCAGATGGCGGTGCCCTCCGTTTTTAAAAGCTGTAATTTGCTCCTATGGGCAGCAGGTGGCAGTGCCCCCCATTTTTAAAACTGTAATTTGCTCCAACGGGCAGCAGTGGCGGTGCTCTAAGTTTTTAAAAGCTGTAAATTGCTCCTACGGGTAGCAGGTGGCGATGCCCACCGTTGTAAAAACCCTGTAATTTGCACTTACGGGCAGCAGGTGGTGGTGCCCTCCGTTTTTAAAAGCTTTAATTTGCTCCTACGGGCAGCAGTTGGCGATGCCCACCGTTTTAAAAACCGTGTAATTTGCACTTATGGGCAGCAGGTGGTGGTACCCTTCGTTTTTAAAATCTGTAATTTGCTCCTACGGGCAGCAGTGGCGGTGCTCTCCGTTTTTAAAAGCTGTAAATTGCTCCTACAGGCAGCAGGTGGCGACGCCCTCCGTTTTTAAAAGCTGTAATTTGCTCCTACAGGCAACACCGAGCGGTACCCTCCGTTTTTAATGCGCTCCTACAGGCAGCAGGTGGCGCTACCCTCCGTTTTTAAAGCTGTAATTTGCTTCTACAGGCAGCAGCAGGCGCAACCATGTTTTAAAATCTGTAATTTGCTTCTACGAGCGGCAGGTGGCGGTACCTTCCATTTTTAAAGCTGTAATTTGCTCCTACGGGCAGCAGTTGGCGGTACCCTCCATTTTTAAAAGCTGTAATTTGCTCCTACGGGCAGCAGGTGGCGGTGCCCTCCGTTTTTAAAAGCTGTAATTTGATCCTACGGGCAGCAGGTGGCGGTACCCATGTTTTAAAGGCTGTAATTTGCACTTACGGGCAGCAGGTGGCGGTGCCCTCCGTTTTTAAAAGCTGTAATTTGCTCCTACAGGTAGCAGGTGGCGGTGCTCTCCATTTTTAAAAGCCTGTAATTTGCTCCTACAGGCTGCAGGTGGCGGTGCCCTCCAGTTTTAAAAGCTGTAATTTGCTCCTACGGGCAGCAGCTGGTGGTTACCTCCGTTTTTAAAAGCTGTAATTTGCACTTACGGGCAGCAGATGGCGAAGCCCTCAGTTTTTAAAGCTGTACTTTGCTCCTACGGGCAGCAGGTGGCGGTGCTCATCGTTTTAAAAAGCCGGTAATTTGTTCCTACAGGCTGCAGGTGGTGGTGCCCTCCGTTTTTAAAAGCTGTAATTTGCTCCTACGGGCAGCAGGTGGCGGTGCCCTCCCTTTTAAAAGCTGTTATTTGCTCCTACAGGCAGCAGGTGGCGACGCCCACCGTTGTAAAAACCCTGTAATTTGCACTTACGGGCAGCAGGTGGTGGTGCCCTCCGTTTTTAAAAGCTTTAATTTGGTCCTACGGGCAGCAGTTGGCGATGCCCACCGTTTTAAAAACCCTGTAATTTGCACTTATGGGCAGCAGGTGGCGGTGCCCTTCGTTTCTAAAGCTGTAATTTGCTCCTAGGGGCAGCAGGTGTCGGTACCCTCCATTTTTAAAAGCTGTAATTTGCTCCGGGCAGCAGATGGCGGTGCCCTCCGTTTTTAAAAGCTGTAATTTGCTCCTATGGGCAGCAGGTGGCGGTGCCCCCCATTTTTAAAACTGTAATTTGCTCCAACGGGCAGCAGTGGCGGTGCTCTAAGTTTTTAAAAGCTGTAAATTGCTCCTACGGGTAGCAGGTGGCGATGCCCACCTTTTTCAAAAGCCTGTAATTAGCACTTACGGACAGCAGGTGGCGGTGCCCTTCGTTTTTAAAAGCTGTAATTTGCCCCTACGGGCAGCAGGTGGCGGTGCGCTCTATTTTTAAAGCTGTAATTTGCACTTACGGGCAGCAGATGGCGGCGCCCTCCGTTTTTAAAAGCTGTAATTTGCTCCTACAGGCAGCAGGTGGCGATGCCCTCCGTTTTTAAAAGCTTTAATTTGCTCCTACGGGCAGCAGATGGCAATGCCCACCGTTGTAAAAACCCTGTAATTTGCACTTACGGGCAGCAGGTGGTGGTGCCCTCCGTTTTTAAAAGCTTTAATTTGCTCCTACGGGCAGCAGTTGGCGATGCCCACCGTTTTAAAAACCCTGTAATTTGCACTTATGGGCAGCAGGTGGTGGTACCCTTCGTTTTTAAAAGCTGTAATTTGCTCCTACGGGCAGCAGTGGCGGTGCTCTCCGTTTTTAAAAGCTGTAAATTGCTCCTACAGGCAGCAGGTGGCGACGCCCTCCGTTTTTAAAAGCTGTAATTTGCTCCTACAGGCAACACCGAGCGGTACCCTCCGTTTTTAATGCGCTCCTACAGGCAGCAGGTGGCGCTACCCTCCGTTTTTAAAGCTGTAATTTGCTTCTACAGGCAGCAGCAGGCGCAACCATGTTTTAAAATCTGTAATTTGCTTCTACGAGCGGCAGGTGGCGGTACCTTCCATTTTTAAAGCTGTAATTTGCTCCTACGGGCAGCAGTTGGCGGTACCCTCCATTTTTAAAAGCTGTAATTTGCTCCTACGGGCAGCAGGTGGCGGTGCCCTCCGTTTTTAAAAGCTGTAATTTGATCCTACGGGCAGCAGGTGGCGGTACCCATGTTTTAAAGGCTGTAATTTGCACTTACGGGCAGCAGGTGGCGGTGCCCTCCGTTTTTAAAAGCTGTAATTTGCTCCGACAGGTAGCAGGTGGCGGTGCTCTCCATTTTTAAAAGCCTGTAATTTGCTCCTACAGGCTGCAGGTGGCGCTACCCTCCGTTTTTAAAGCTGTCATTTGCTCCTACGGGTAGCAGGTGGCGGTACCCATGTTTTAAAAGCTGTAATTTGCTCCTATGGGCAGCAGGTGGTGGTACCTTCCATTTTTAAAATCTGTAATTTGCACTTACGGGCAGCAGGTGGCGGTAACCTCCGTTTTTAAAAGCTGTAATTGGCTCCTACGGGCAGCAGGTGGCGGTGGCCTCAGTTTTTAAAAGATGTAATTTGCTCCTACGGGCAGCAGGTGGCGGTACCCTCCGTTTTTAATGCGCTCCTACAGGCAGCAGGTGGCGGTACCCTCCGTTTTTAAAGCTGTAATTTGCTCCCACGGGCGGCAGGTGGCAGTACCCATGCTTTAAAAGCTGCATTTTTTTCCTACGGGCAGCAGGGGGCGGTACCCTCCGTTTTTAAAAGCTGTAATTTGATCATACGGTCAGCAGGTGGCAGTACCCTCCGTTTTTAAAGTTGTAATTTGCACCTACGGGAAGCAGCTGGCAGTACCCTCCGTTTTTAAAGCTGTAATTTGCTCCTACGGGCAGCAGGTGGCGGTGCCCTCCCTTTTAAAATCTGTAATTTGCAACTACGGGCAGCAGGTGGCGGTGCCCTCCGTTTTTAAAAGCTGTAATTTGCTCCTGTCGGCAGCAGATGGCGGTACACTCCGTTTTTAAAAGCTGTAACTTGATCCTACGGGCAGCAGGTGGCGGTACCGCCGTTTTTAAAAGATGTAATTTGCTCCTACGGGCAGCAGGTGGCGGTGCCCTCTGTTTTCAAGAGCTGTAATTTGCTCATACAGGCAGCAGCTGGTGGTACCCTCTGTGTTTAATGCGCTCCTACAGGTGGCGCTACCCTCCGTTTTTAAAGCTGTAATTTGCCGCTACAAGCAGCAGGTGGCGGTACCCATGTTTTAAAATCTGTAATTTGCTTCTACGGGCAGCAGGTGGCGGTACCCTCAGTTATTAAAGCTTTAATTTGCTCCTAGGGGCAGCAGCTGGCGGTACCCTCCACTTTTAAAAGCTGTAATTTTCTCCGGGCAGCAGTTGGCGGTGCCCTCTGTTTTTAAAAGCTGTAATTTGCTCATACGGGCAGCAGGTGGCAGTGCCCTCCGTTTTTAAAAGCTGTTATTTGCTCCAACATGCAGCAGGTGGCCGTGCCCTCCGTTTTTAAAAGCTGTAATTTGCTCCTACAGGTAGCAGGTGGCGGTGCTCTCCATTTTTAAAAGCCTGTAATTTGCTCCTACAGGCTGCAGGTGGCGGTGCCCTCCAGTTTTAAAAGCTGTAATTTGCTCCTACGGGCAGCAGCTGGCGGTTACCTCCGTTTTTAAAAGCTGTAATTTGCACTTACGGGCAGCAGATGGCGAAGCCCTCAGTTTTTAAAGCTGTACTTTGCTCCTACGGGCAGCAGGTGGCGGTGCTCATCGTTTTAAAAAGCCTGTAATTTGCTCCTACAGGCTGCAGGTGGTGGTGCCCTCCGTTTTTAAAAGCTGTAATTTGCTCCTACGGGCAGCAGGTGGCGGTGCCCTCCGTTTTAAAAGCTGTTATTTGCCCCTACGGGCAGCAGGTGGCGGTACCATCCGTTTTTAAAGCTGTAATTAACTCCTACGGGCAGCAGGTGGCGGTGTCCTCCATTTTAAAATCTGTAATTTGCACCTACGGGCAGCAGGTGGCGGTGCCCTCCGTTTTTAAAGCTGTAATTTGCTCTTTCGGGCAGCAGGTGGCGGTGCCCTCCGTTTTCAAGGCCTGTAATTTGCTCATACAGGCAGCAGGTGGCGGTACCCTCCGTTTATAAAGCCTGTAATTTGCACCTACAGGCAGCAGGTGGCAGTACCCTCCATTTTTAAAAGCCTGTAAATTGCTCCTACAGGCAGCAGTTGGTGGTGCCCTCCGTTTTAAAAGCTGTTTTTGCACCTACGGGCAGCAGGTGGCGGTGCCCTTCGCTTTTAAAGCTGTAATTTGCTCCTACAGGCAGCAGCTGGCGGTGCCCTCCATTTTAAACTCTGTAATTTGCTCCTACGGCCAGCAGCTGGCCCTACCCTCCGTTTTTAATGCGCTCCTACAGGCAGCAGGTGGCGGTACCCTCCGTTTTTAAAGCTGTCATTTGCTCCTACGGGTAGCAGGTGGCGGTACCCATGTTTTAAAAGCTGTAATTTGCTCCTATGGGCAGCAGGTGGTGGTACCTTCCATTTTTAAAATCTGTAATTTGCACTTACGGGCAGCAGGTGGCAGTAACCTCCGTTTTTAAAAGCTGTAATTGGCTCCTACGGGCAGCAGGTGGCGGTGGCCTCAGTTTTTAAAAGATGTAATTTGCTCCTACGGGCAGCAGGTGGCGGTACCCTCCGTTTTTAATGCGCTCCTACAGGCAGCAGGTGGCGGTACCCTCCGTTTTTAAAGCTGTAATTTGCTCCCACGGGCGGCAGGTGGCAGTACCCATGCTTTAAAAGCTGCATTTTTTTCCTACGGGCAGCAGGGGGCGGTACCCTCCGTTTTTAAAAGCTGTAATTTGATCATACGGTCAGCAGGTGGCAGTACCCTCCGTTTTTAAAGTTGTAATTTGCACCTACGGGAAGCAGCTGGCAGTACCCTCCGTTTTTAAAGCTGTAATTTGCTCCTACGGGCAGCAGGTGGCGGTGCCCTCCCTTTTAAAATCTGTAATTTGCAACTACGGGCAGCAGGTGGCGGTGCCCTCCGTTTTTAAAAGCTGTAATTTGCTCCTGTCGGCAGCAGATGGCGGTACACTCCGTTTTTAAAAGCTGTAACTTGATCCTACGGGCAGCAGGTGGCGGTACCGCCGTTTTTAAAAGATGTAATTTGCTCCTACGGGCAGCAGGTGGCGGTGCCCTCTGTTTTCAAGAGCTGTAATTTGCTCATACAGGCAGCAGCTGGTGGTACCCTCTGTGTTTAATGCGCTCCTACAGGTGGCGCTACCCTCCGTTTTTAAAGCTGTAATTTGCCGCTACAAGCAGCAGGTGGCGGTACCCATGTTTTAAAATCTGTAATTTGCTTCTACGGGCAGCAGGTGGCGGTACCCTCAGTTATTAAAGCTTTAATTTGCTCCTAGGGGCAGCAGCTGGCGGTACCCTCCACTTTTAAAAGCTGTAATTTTCTCCGGGCAGCAGTTGGCAGTGCCCTCTGTTTTTAAAAGCTGTAATTTGCTCATACGGGCAGCAGGTGGCAGTAACCTCCGTTTTTAAAGTTGTAATTTGCACCTACGGGAAGCAGGTGGCAGTACCCTCCATTTTTAAAGCTGTAATTTGCTCCTACGGGCAGCAGGTGGCGGTGCCCTCCGTTTTTAAAGCTGTAGTTTGCTCTTACGGGCAGCAGGTGGCGATTCTCATGTTTTAAAAGCTGTAAATTGCTCCCAATGGCAGCAGGTGGCGGTGCCCACCATTTTAAAAAGCCTGTAATTTCCACTTACGGGCAGCAGGTGGCGGTGCCCTTCGTTTCTAAAGCTGTAATTTGCTCCTAGGGGCAGCAGGTGTCGGTACCCTCCATTTTTAAAAGCTGTAATTTGCTCCGGGCAGCAGATGGCGGTGCCCTCCGTTTTTAAAAGCTGTAATTTGCTCCTATGGGCAGCAGGTGGCGGTGCCCCCCATTTTTAAAACTGTAATTTGCTCCAACGGGCAGCAGTGGCGGTGCTCTAAGTTTTTAAAAGCTGTAAATTGCTCCTACGGGTAGCAGGTGGCGATGCCCACCGTTGTAAAAACCCTGTAATTTGCACTTACGGGCAGCAGGTGGTGGTGCCCTCCGTTTTTAAAAGCTTTAATTTGCTCCTACGGGCAGCAGTTGGCGATGCCCACCGTTTTAAAAACCGTGTAATTTGCACTTATGGGCAGCAGGTGGTGGTACCCTTCGTTTTTAAAATCTGTAATTTGCTCCTACGGGCAGCAGTGGCGGTGCTCTCCGTTTTTAAAAGCTGTAAATTGCTCCTACAGGCAGCAGGTGGCGACGCCCTCCGTTTTTAAAAGCTGTAATTTGCTCCTACAGGCAACACCGAGCGGTACCCTCCGTTTTTAATGCGCTCCTACAGGCAGCAGGTGGCGCTACCCTCCGTTTTTAAAGCTGTAATTTGCTTCTACAGGCAGCAGCAGGCGCAACCATGTTTTAAAATCTGTAATTTGCTTCTACGAGCGGCAGGTGGCGGTACCTTCCATTTTTAAAGCTGTAATTTGCTCCTACGGGCAGCAGTTGGCGGTACCCTCCATTTTTAAAAGCTGTAATTTGCTCCTACGGGCAGCAGGTGGCGGTGCCCTCCGTTTTTAAAAGCTGTAATTTGATCCTACGGGCAGCAGGTGGCGGTACCCATGTTTTAAAGGCTGTAATTTGCACTTACGGGCAGCAGGTGGCGGTGCCCTCCGTTTTTAAAAGCTGTAATTTGCTCCTACAGGTAGCAGGTGGCGGTGCTCTCCATTTTTAAAAGCCTGTAATTTGCTCCTACAGGCTGCAGGTGGCGGTGCCCTCCAGTTTTAAAAGCTGTAATTTGCTCCTACGGGCAGCAGCTGGTGGTTACCTCCGTTTTTAAAAGCTGTAATTTGCACTTACGGGCAGCAGATGGCGAAGCCCTCAGTTTTTAAAGCTGTACTTTGCTCCTACGGGCAGCAGGTGGCGGTGCTCATCGTTTTAAAAAGCCGGTAATTTGTTCCTACAGGCTGCAGGTGGTGGTGCCCTCCGTTTTTAAAAGCTGTAATTTGCTCCTACGGGCAGCAGGTGGCGGTGCCCTCCGTTTTAAAAGCTGTTATTTGCTCCTACAGGCAGCAGGTGGCGACGCCCACCGTTGTAAAAACCCTGTAATTTGCACTTACGGGCAGCAGGTGGTGGTGCCCTCCGTTTTTAAAAGCTTTAATTTGGTCCTACGGGCAGCAGTTGGCGATGCCCACCGTTTTAAAAACCCTGTAATTTGCACTTATGGGCAGCAGGTGGCGGTGCCCTTCGTTTCTAAAGCTGTAATTTGCTCCTAGGGGCAGCAGGTGTCGGTACCCTCCATTTTTAAAAGCTGTAATTTGCTCCGGGCAGCAGATGGCGGTGCCCTCCGTTTTTAAAAGCTGTAATTTGCTCCTATGGGCAGCAGGTGGCGGTGCCCCCCATTTTTAAAACTGTAATTTGCTCCAACGGGCAGCAGTGGCGGTGCTCTAAGTTTTTAAAAGCTGTAAATTGCTCCTACGGGTAGCAGGTGGCGATGCCCACCTTTTTCAAAAGCCTGTAATTAGCACTTACGGACAGCAGGTGGCGGTGCCCTTCGTTTTTAAAAGCTGTAATTTGCCCCTACGGGCAGCAGGTGGCGGTGCGCTCTATTTTTAAAGCTGTAATTTGCACTTACGGGCAGCAGATGGCGGCGCCCTCCGTTTTTAAAAGCTGTAATTTGCTCCTACAGGCAGCAGGTGGCGATGCCCTCCGTTTTTAAAAGCTTTAATTTGCTCCTACGGGCAGCAGATGGCAATGCCCACCGTTGTAAAAACCCTGTAATTTGCGCTTACGGGCAGCAGGTGGTGGTGCCCTCCGTTTTTAAAAGCTTTAATTTGCTCCTACGGGCAGCAGTTGGCGATGCCCACCGTTTTAAAAACCCTGTAATTTGCACTTATGGGCAGCAGGTGGTGGTACCCTTCGTTTTTAAAAGCTGTAATTTGCTCCTACGGGCAGCAGTGGCGGTGCTCTCCGTTTTTAAAAGCTGTAAATTGCTCCTACAGGCAGCAGGTGGCGACGCCCTCCGTTTTTAAAAGCTGTAATTTGCTCCTACAGGCAACACCGAGCGGTACCCTCCGTTTTTAATGCGCTCCTACAGGCAGCAGGTGGCGCTACCCTCCGTTTTTAAAGCTGTAATTTGCTTCTACAGGCAGCAGCAGGCGCAACCATGTTTTAAAATCTGTAATTTGCTTCTACGAGCGGCAGGTGGCGGTACCTTCCATTTTTAAAGCTGTAATTTGCTCCTACGGGCAGCAGTTGGCGGTACCCTCCATTTTTAAAAGCTGTAATTTGCTCCTACGGGCAGCAGGTGGCGGTGCCCTCCGTTTTTAAAAGCTGTAATTTGATCCTACGGGCAGCAGGTGGCGGTACCCATGTTTTAAAGGCTGTAATTTGCACTTACGGGCAGCAGGTGGCGGTGCCCTCCGTTTTTAAAAGCTGTAATTTGCTCCGACAGGTAGCAGGTGGCGGTGCCCTCCATTTTTAAAAGCCTGTAATTTGCTCCTACAGGCTGCAGGTGGCGCTACCCTCCGTTTTTAAAGCTGTCATTTGCTCCTACGGGTAGCAGGTGGCGGTACCCATGTTTTAAAAGCTGTAATTTGCTCCTATGGGCAGCAGGTGGTGGTACCTTCCATTTTTAAAATCTGTAATTTGCACTTACGGGCAGCAGGTGGCGGTAACCTCCGTTTTTAAAAGCTGTAATTGGCTCCTACGGGCAGCAGGTGGCGGTGGCCTCAGTTTTTAAAAGATGTAATTTGCTCCTACGGGCAGCAGGTGGCGGTACCCTCCGTTTTTAATGCGCTCCTACAGGCAGCAGGTGGCGGTACCCTCCGTTTTTAAAGCTGTAATTTGCTCCCACGGGCGGCAGGTGGCAGTACCCATGCTTTAAAAGCTGCATTTTTTTCCTACGGGCAGCAGGGGGCGGTACCCTCCGTTTTTAAAAGCTGTAATTTGATCATACGGTCAGCAGGTGGCAGTACCCTCCGTTTTTAAAGTTGTAATTTGCACCTACGGGAAGCAGCTGGCAGTACCCTCCGTTTTTAAAGCTGTAATTTGCTCCTACGGGCAGCAGGTGGCGGTGCCCTCCCTTTTAAAATCTGTAATTTGCAACTACGGGCAGCAGGTGGCGGTGCCCTCCGTTTTTAAAAGCTGTAATTTGCTCCTGTCGGCAGCAGATGGCGGTACACTCCGTTTTTAAAAGCTGTAACTTGATCCTACGGGCAGCAGGTGGCGGTACCACCGTTTTTAAAAGATGTAATTTGCTCCTACGGGCAGCAGGTGGCGGTGCCCTCTGTTTTCAAGAGCTGTAATTTGCTCATACAGGCAGCAGCTGGTGGTACCCTCTGTGTTTAATGCGCTCCTACAGGTGGCGCTACCCTCCGTTTTTAAAGCTGTAATTTGCCGCTACAAGCAGCAGGTGGCGGTACCCATGTTTTAAAATCTGTAATTTGCTTCTACGGGCAGCAGGTGGCGGTACCCTCAGTTATTAAAGCTTTAATTTGCTCCTAGGGGCAGCAGCTGGCGGTACCCTCCACTTTTAAAAGCTGTAATTTTCTCCGGGCAGCAGTTGGCGGTGCCCTCTGTTTTTAAAAGCTGTAATTTGCTCATACGGGCAGCAGGTGGCAGTAACCTCCGTTTTTAAAGTTGTAATTTGCACCTACGGGAAGCAGGTGGCAGTACCCTCCATTTTTAAAGCTGTAATTTGCTCCTACGGGCAGCAGGTGGCGGTGCCCTCCGTTTTTAAAGCTGTAGTTTGCTCTTACGGGCAGCAGGTGGCGATTCTCATGTTTTAAAAGCTGTAAATTGCTCCCAATGGCAGCAGGTGGCGGTGCCCACCATTTTAAAAAGCCTGTAATTTCCACTTACGGGCAGCAGGTGGCGGTGCCCTTCGTTTCTAAAGCTGTAATTTGCTCCTAGGGGCAGCAGGTGTCGGTACCCTCCATTTTTAAAAGCTGTAATTTGCTCCGGGCAGCAGATGGCGGTGCCCTCCGTTTTTAAAAGCTGTAATTTGCTCCTATGGGCAGCAGGTGGCGGTGCCCCCCATTTTTAAAACTGTAATTTGCTCCAACGGGCAGCAGTGGCGGTGCTCTAAGTTTTTAAAAGCTGTAAATTGCTCCTACGGGTAGCAGGTGGCGATGCCCACCGTTGTAAAAACCCTGTAATTAGCACTTACGGGCAGCAGGTGGCGGTGCCCTTCGTTTTTAAAAGCTGTAATTTGCCCCTACGGGCAGCAGGTGGCGGTGCGCTCTATTTTTAAAGCTGTAATTTGCACTTACGGGCAGCAGATGGCGGCGCCCTCCGTTTTTAAAAGCTGTAATTTGCTCCTACAGGCAGCAGCTGGCGATGCCCTCCGTTTTTAAAAGCTTTAATTTGCTCCTACGGGCAGCAGATGGCAATGCCCACCGTTGTAAAAACCCTGTAATTTGCACTTACGGGCAGCAGGTGGTGGTGCCCTCCGTTTTTAAAAGCTTTAATTTGCTCCTACGGGCAGCAGTTGGCGATGCCCACCGTTTTAAAAACCCTGTAATTTGCACTTATGGGCAGCAGGTGGTGGTACCCTTCGTTTTTAAAAGCTGTAATTTGCTCCTACGGGCAGCAGTGGCGGTGCTCTCCGTTTTTAAAAGCTGTAAATTGCTCCTACAGGCAGCAGGTGGCGACGCCCTCCGTTTTTAAAAGCTGTAATTTGCTCCTACAGGCAACACCGAGCGGTACCCTCCGTTTTTAATGCGCTCCTACAGGCAGCAGGTGGCGCTACCCTCCGTTTTTAAAGCTGTAATTTGCTTCTACAGGCAGCAGCAGGCGCAACCATGTTTTAAAATCTGTAATTTGCTTCTACGAGCGGCAGGTGGCGGTACCTTCCATTTTTAAAGCTGTAATTTGCTCCTACGGGCAGCAGTTGGCGGTACCCTCCATTTTTAAAAGCTGTAATTTGCTCCTACGGTCAGCAGGTGGCGGTGCCCTCCGTTTTTAAAAGCTGTAAATTGCTCCTACGGGTAGCAGGTGGCGATGCCCACCGTTGTAAAAACCCTGTAATTTGCACTTACGGGCAGCAGGTGGTGGTGCCCTCCGTTTTTAAAAGCTTTAATTTGCTCCTACGGGCAGCAGTTGGCGATGCCCACCGTTTTAAAAACCGTGTAATTTGCACTTATGGGCAGCAGGTGGTGGTACCCTTCGTTTTTAAAATCTGTAATTTGCTCCTACGGGCAGCAGTGGCGGTGCTCTCCGTTTTTAAAAGCTGTAAATTGCTCCTACAGGCAGCAGGTGGCGACGCCCTCCGTTTTTAAAAGCTGTAATTTGCTCCTACAGGCAACACCGAGCGGTACCCTCCGTTTTTAATGCGCTCCTACAGGCAGCAGGTGGCGCTACCCTCCGTTTTTAAAGCTGTAATTTGCTTCTACAGGCAGCAGCAGGCGCAACCATGTTTTAAAATCTGTAATTTGCTTCTACGAGCGGCAGGTGGCGGTACCTTCCATTTTTAAAGCTGTAATTTGCTCCTACGGGCAGCAGTTGGCGGTACCCTCCATTTTTAAAAGCTGTAATTTGCTCCTACGGGCAGCAGGTGGCGGTGCCCTCCGTTTTTAAAAGCTGTAATTTGATCCTACGGGCAGCAGGTGGCGGTACCCATGTTTTAAAGGCTGTAATTTGCACTTACGGGCAGCAGGTGGCGGTGCCCTCCGTTTTTAAAAGCTGTAATTTGCTCCTACAGGTAGCAGGTGGCGGTGCTCTCCATTTTTAAAAGCCTGTAATTTGCTCCTACAGGCTGCAGGTGGCGGTGCCCTCCAGTTTTAAAAGCTGTAATTTGCTCCTACGGGCAGCAGCTGGTGGTTACCTCCGTTTTTAAAAGCTGTAATTTGCACTTACGGGCAGCAGATGGCGAAGCCCTCAGTTTTTAAAGCTGTACTTTGCTCCTACGGGCAGCAGGTGGCGGTGCTCATCGTTTTAAAAAGCCGGTAATTTGTTCCTACAGGCTGCAGGTGGTGGTGCCCTCCGTTTTTAAAAGCTGTAATTTGCTCCTACGGGCAGCAGGTGGCGGTGCCCTCCGTTTTAAAAGCTGTTATTTGCTCCTACAGGCAGCAGGTGGCGACGCCCACCGTTGTAAAAACCCTGTAATTTGCACTTACGGGCAGCAGGTGGTGGTGCCCTCCGTTTTTAAAAGCTTTAATTTGGTCCTACGGGCAGCAGTTGGCGATGCCCACCGTTTTAAAAACCCTGTAATTTGCACTTATGGGCAGCAGGTGGCGGTGCCCTTCGTTTCTAAAGCTGTAATTTGCTCCTAGGGGCAGCAGGTGTCGGTACCCTCCATTTTTAAAAGCTGTAATTTGCTCCGGGCAGCAGATGGCGGTGCCCTCCGTTTTTAAAAGCTGTAATTTACTCCTATGGGCAGCAGTTGGCGGTGCCCCCCATTTTTAAAACTGTAATTTGCTCCAACGGGCAGCAGTGGCGGTGCTCTAAGTTTTTAAAAGCTGTAAATTGCTCCTACGGGTAGCAGGTGGCGATGCCCACCTTTTTCAAAAGCCTGTAATTAGCACTTACGGACAGCAGGTGGCGGTGCCCTTCGTTTTTAAAAGCTGTAATTTGCCCCTACGGGCAGCAGGTGGCGGTGCGCTCTATTTTTAAAGCTGTAATTTGCACTTACGGGCAGCAGATGGCGGCGCCCTCCGTTTTTAAAAGCTGTAATTTGCTCCTACAGGCAGCAGGTGGCGATGCCCTCCGTTTTTAAAAGCTTTAATTTGCTCCTACGGGCAGCAGATGGCAATGCCCACCGTTGTAAAAACCCTGTAATTTGCACTTACGGGCAGCAGTTGGTGGTGCCCTCCGTTTTTAAAAGCTTTAATTTGCTCCTACGGGCAGCAGTTGGCGATGCCCACCGTTTTAAAAACCCTGTAATTTGCACTTATGGGCAGCAGGTGGTGGTACCCTTCGTTTTTAAAAGCTGTAATTTGCTCCTACGGGCAGCAGTGGCGGTGCTCTCCGTTTTTAAAAGCTGTAAATTGCTCCTACAGGCAGCAGGTGGCGACGCCCTCCGTTTTTAAAAGCTGTAATTTGCTCCTACAGGCAACACCGAGCGGTACCCTCCGTTTTTAATGCGCTCCTACAGGCAGCAGGTGGCGCTACCCTCCGTTTTTAAAGCTGTAATTTGCTTCTACAGGCAGCAGCAGGCGCAACCATGTTTTAAAATCTGTAATTTGCTTCTACGAGCGGCAGGTGGCGGTACCTTCCATTTTTAAAGCTGTAATTTGCTCCTACGGGCAGCAGTTGGCGGTACCCTCCATTTTTAAAAGCTGTAATTTGCTCCTACGGGCAGCAGGTGGCGGTGCCCTCCGTTTTTAAAAGCTGTAATTTGATCCTACGGGCAGCAGGTGGCGGTACCCATGTTTTAAAGGCTGTAATTTGCACTTACGGGCAGCAGGTGGCGGTGCCCTCCGTTTTTAAAAGCTGTAATTTGCTCCGACAGGTAGCAGGTGGCGGTGCTCTCCATTTTTAAAAGCCTGTAATTTGCTCCTACAGGCTGCAGGTGGCGCTACCCTCCGTTTTTAAAGCTGTAATTTGCTTCTACAGGCAGTAGCAGGCGGAACCATGTTTTAAAATCTGTAATTTGCTTCTACGGGCAGCAGGTGGCGGTACCCTCCATTTTTAAATCTGTAATTTGCTCCTACGGGCAGCAGGTGTCGGTACCCTCCATTTTTAAAAGCTGTAATTTGCTCCGGGCAGCAGTTGGCGGTGCCCTCCGTTTTTAAAAGCTGTAAATTGCTCCTACGGGCAGCAGGTGGCTTGTCCCCCGTTTTAAAAAGCCTGTAATTTGCACATATGGGCAGCAGTGGCGGCGCTCTTCGGTTTTAAATGCCTGTATTTTGCACCTACGGGCAGCAGGTGGTGGTGGCCTTCGTTTTTAAAAGCTGTAATTTGCTCCTACGGGCAGCAGTGGCGGTGCTCTCCGTTTTTAAAAGCTGTAAATTGCTCCTACAGGCAGCACCGAGCGGTACCCTCCATTTTTAATGCGCTCCTACAGGCAGCAGGTGGCACTACCCTCCGTTTTTAAAGGTGTAATTTGCTCCTACAGGCAGCAGGTGGCGGTACCCATGTTTTTAAATGTGTAATTTGCTTCTACGGGCAGCAGGTGGCGGTACCCTCCGTTTTTAAAGCTGTAATTTGCTCCTAGGGGCGGCAGGTGTCGGTACCCTCCATTTTTAAAAGCTGTAATTTGCTCCGGGCAGCAGTTGGCGGTGCCCTCCGTTTTTAAAAGCTGTAATTTGCTCCTATGGGCAGCAGGTGGCGGTGACCCCATTTTTCAAACTGTAATTTGCTCCAACGGGCAGCAGGTGGCGGTACCCATGTTTTAAAGGCTGTAATTTGCTCCTACGGGCAGCAGGAGCAGTGCTCTCCATTTTTAAAAGCTGTAAATTGCTCCTAAAGGCAGCAGGTGGCTTGTCCCCCGTTTTAAAAAGCCTGTAATTTGCACTTATGGGCAGCAGGTGGCGGCGCCCTGCGGTTTTAACTGCCTGTATTTTGCACTTACGGGCAGCAGGTGGTGGTGCCCTTCGTTTTTAAAAGCTGTAATTTGCTCCAACGGGCAGCAGTGGCGGTGCTCTCCGTTTTTAAAAGCTGTAATTTGCTCCTACGGGCAGCAGTGGCGGTGCTCTCCGTTTTTAAAAGCTGTAAATTGCTCCTACAGGCAGCAGGTGGCAACGCCCTCCGTTTTTAAAAGCTGTAATTTGCTCCTACAGGCAGCACCGAGCGGTACCCTCCGTTTTTAATGCGCTCCTACAGGCAGCAGGTGGCGCTACCCTCCGTTTTTAAAGCTGTAATTTGCTTCTACAGGCAGCAGCAGGCGGAACCATGTTTTAAAATCTGTAATTTGCTTCTACGGGCAGCAGGTGGCGGCACCCTCCATTTTTAAAGCTGTAATTTGCTCCTACGGGCAGCAGTTGGCGGTACCCTCCATTTTTAAAAGCTGTAATTTGATCCTACGGGCAGCAGGTGGCGATACCCATGTTTTAAAGGCTGTAATTTGCTCCAACGGGCAGCAGTGGCGGTGCTCTAAGTTTTTAAAAGCTGTAAATTGCTCCTACCGGTAACAGGTGGCGATGCCCACCTTTTTCAAAAGCCTGTAATTTGCACTTACGGGCAGCAGGTGGCGGTGCCCTTCGTTTTTAAAAGCTGTAATTTGCCCCTACGGGCAGCAGGTGGCGGTGCGCTCCAGTTTTAAAAGCTGTAATTTGCACTTACGGACAGCAGATGGCGGCGCCTTCCATTTTTAAAAGCTGTAATTTGCTCCTACGGGCAGCAGATGGCGATGCCCACCGTTTTAAAAAGCCTGTAATTTGCACTTACGGGCAGCAGGTGGTGGTGCCCTCCGTTTTTAAAAGCCTGTAATTTACACTTACGGGCAGCAGGTGGCAGTGCCCTCCGTTTTTAAAAGCTGTTATTTGCTCCAACATGCAGCAGGTGGCCGTGCCCTCCGTTTTTAAAAGCTGTAATTTGCTCCTACAGGTAGCAGGTGGCGGTGCTCTCCATTTTTAAAAGCCTGTAATTTGCTCCTACAGGCTGCAGGTGGCGGTGCCCTCCAGTTTTAAAAGCTGTAATTTGCTCCTACGGGCAGCAGCTGGCGGTTACCTCCGTTTTTAAAAGCTGTAATTTGCACTTACGGGCAGCAGATGGCGAAGCCCTCAGTTTTTAAAGCTGTACTTTGCTCCTACGGGCAGCAGGTGGCGGTGCTCATCGTTTTAAAAAGCCTGTAATTTGCTCCTACAGGCTGCAGGTGGTGGTGCCCTCCGTTTTTAAAAGCTGTAATTTGCTCCTACGGGCAGCAGGTGGCGGTGCCCTCCGTTTTAAAAGCTGTTATTTGCCCCTACGGGCAGCAGGTGGCGGTACCATCCGTTTTTAAAGCTGTAATTAACTCCTACGGGCAGCAGGTGGCGGTGTCCTCCATTTTAAAATCTGTAATTTGCACCTACGGGCAGCAGGTGGCGGTGCCCTCCGTTTTTAAAGCTGTAATTTGCTCTTTCGGGCAGCAGGTGGCGGTGCCCTCCGTTTTCAAGGCCTGTAATTTGCTCATACAGGCAGCAGGTGGCGGTACCCTCCGTTTATAAAGCCTGTAATTTGCACCTACAGGCAGCAGGTGGCAGTACCCTCCATTTTTAAAAGCCTGTAAATTGCTCCTACAGGCAGCAGTTGGTGGTGCCCTCCGTTTTAAAAGCTGTTTTTGCACCTACGGGCAGCAGGTGGCGGTGCCCTTCGCTTTTAAAGCTGTAATTTGCTCCTACAGGCAGCAGCTGGCGGTGCCCTCCATTTTAAACTCTGTAATTTGCTCCTACGGCCAGCAGCTGGCCCTACCCTCCGTTTTTAATGCGCTCCTACAGGCAGCAGGTGGCGGTACCCTCCGTTTTTAAAGCTGTCATTTGCTCCTACGGGTAGCAGGTGGCGGTACCCATGTTTTAAAAGCTGTAATTTGCTCCTATGGGCAGCAGGTGGTGGTACCTTCCATTTTTAAAATCTGTAATTTGCACTTACGGGCAGCAGGTGGCGGTAACCTCCGTTTTTAAAAGCTGTAATTGGCTCCTACGGGCAGCAGGTGGCGGTGGCCTCAGTTTTTAAAAGATGTAATTTGCTCCTACGGGCAGCAGGTGGCGGTACCCTCCGTTTTTAATGCGCTCCTACAGGCAGCAGGTGGCGGTACCCTCCGTTTTTAAAGCTGTAATTTGCTCCCACGGGCGGCAGGTGGCAGTACCCATGCTTTAAAAGCTGCATTTTTTTCCTACGGGCAGCAGGGGGCGGTACCCTCCGTTTTTAAAAGCTGTAATTTGATCATACGGTCAGCAGGTGGCAGTACCCTCCGTTTTTAAAGTTGTAATTTGCACCTACGGGAAGCAGCTGGCAGTACCCTCCGTTTTTAAAGCTGTAATTTGCTCCTACGGGCAGCAGGTGGCGGTGCCCTCCCTTTTAAAATCTGTAATTTGCAACTACGGGCAGCAGGTGGCGGTGCCCTCCGTTTTTAAAAGCTGTAATTTGCTCCTGTCGGCAGCAGATGGCGGTACACTCCGTTTTTAAAAGCTGTAACTTGATCCTACGGGCAGCAGGTGGCGGTGCCCTCTGTTTTCAAGAGCTGTAATTTGCTCATACAGGCAGCAGCTGGTGGTACCCTCTGTGTTTAATGCGCTCCTACAGGTGGCGCTACCCTCCGTTTTTAAAGCTGTAATTTGCCGCTACAAGCAGCAGGTGGCGGTACCCATGTTTTAAAATCTGTAATTTGCTTCTACGGGCAGCAGGTGGCGGTACCCTCAGTTATTAAAGCTTTAATTTGCTCCTAGGGGCAGCAGCTGGCGGTACCCTCCACTTTTAAAAGCTGTAATTTTCTCCGGGCAGCAGTTGGCGGTGCCCTCTGTTTTTAAAAGCTGTAATTTGCTCATACGGGCAGCAGGTGGCAGTAACCTCCGTTTTTAAAGTTGTAATTTGCACCTACGGGAAGCAGGTGGCAGTACCCTCCATTTTTAAAGCTGTAATTTGCTCCTACGGGCAGCAGGTGGCGGTGCCCTCCGTTTTTAAAGCTGTAGTTTGCTCTTACGGGCAGCAGGTGGCGATTCTCATGTTTTAAAAGCTGTAAATTGCTCCCAATGGCAGCAGGTGGCGGTGCCCACCATTTTAAAAAGCCTGTAATTTCCACTTACGGGCAGCAGGTGGCGGTGCCCTTCGTTTCTAAAGCTGTAATTTGCTCCTAGGGGCAGCAGGTGTCGGTACCCTCCATTTTTAAAAGCTGTAATTTGCTCCGGGCAGCAGATGGCGGTGCCCTCCGTTTTTAAAAGCTGTAATTTGCTCCTATGGGCAGCAGGTGGCGGTGCCCCCCATTTTTAAAACTGTAATTTGCTCCAACGGGCAGCAGTGGCGGTGCTCTCCGTTTTTAAAAGCTGTAAATTGCTCCTACAGGCAGCAGGTGGCGACGCCCTCCGTTTTTAAAAGCTGTAATTTGCTCCTACAGGCAACACCGAGCGGTACCCTCCGTTTTTAATGCGCTCCTACAGGCAGCAGGTGGCGCTACCCTCCGTTTTTAAAGCTGTAATTTGCTTCTACAGGCAGCAGCAGGCGCAACCATGTTTTAAAATCTGTAATTTGCTTCTACGAGCGGCAGGTGGCGGTACCTTCCATTTTTAAAGCTGTAATTTGCTCCTACGGGCAGCAGTTGGCGGTACCCTCCATTTTTAAAAGCTGTAATTTGCTCCTACGGGCAGCAGGTGGCGGTGCCCTCCGTTTTTAAAAGCTGTAATTTGATCCTACGGGCAGCAGGTGGCGGTACCCATGTTTTAAAGGCTGTAATTTGCACTTACGGGCAGCAGGTGGCGGTGCCCTCCGTTTTTAAAAGCTGTAATTTGCTCCGACAGGTAGCAGGTGGCGGTGCTCTCCATTTTTAAAAGCCTGTAATTTGCTCCTACAGGCTGCAGGTGGCGGTGCCCTCCAGTTTTAAAAGCTGTAATTTGCTCCTACGGGCAGCAGCTGGTGGTTACCTCCGTTTTTAAAAGCTGTAATTTGCACTTACGGGCAGCAGATGGCGAAGCCCTCAGTTTTTAAAGCTGTACTTTGCTCCTACGGGCAGCAGGTGGCGGTGCTCATCGTTTTAAAAAGCCTGTAATTTGTTCCTACAGGCTGCAGGTGGTGGTGCCCTCCGTTTTTAAAAGCTGTAATTTGCTCCTACGGGCAGCAGGTGGCGGTGCCCTCCGTTTTAAAAGCTGTTATTTGCTCCTACAGGCAGCAGGTGGCGACGCCCTCCGTTTTTAAAAGCTTTAATTTGCCCCTACGGGCAGCAGATGGCAATGCCCACCGTTTTAAAAACCCTGTAATTTGCACTTACGGGCAGCAGGTGGTGGTGCCCTCCGTTTTTAAAAGCTTTAATTTGCTCCTACGGGCAGCAGTTGGCGATGCCCACCGTTTTAAAAACCCTGTAATTTGCACTTATGGGCAGCAGGTGGTGGTACCCTTCGTTTTTAAAAGCTGTAATTTGCTCCTACGGGCAGCAGTGGCGGTGCTCTCCGTTTTTAAAAGCTGTAAATTGCTCCTACAGGCAGCAGGTGGCGACGCCCTCCGTTTTTAAAAGCTGTAATTTGCTCCTACAGGCAACACCGAGCGGTACCCTCCGTTTTTAATGCGCTCCTACAGGCAGCAGGTGGCGCTACCCTCCGTTTTTAAAGCTGTAATTTGCTTCTACAGGCAGCAGCAGGCGCAACCATGTTTTAAAATCTGTAATTTGCTTCTACGAGCAGCAGGTGGCGGTACCCTCCATTTTTAAAGCTGTAATTTGCTCCTACGGGCAGCAGTTGGCGGTACCCTCCATTTTTAAAAGCTGTAATTTGCTCCTACGGGCAGCAGGTGGCGGTGCCCTCCATTTTTAAAAGCTGTAATTTGATCCTACGGGCAGCAGGTGGCGGTACCCATGTTTTAAAGGCTATAATTTGCACTTACGGGCAGCAGGTGGCGGTGCCCTCCGTTTTTAAAAGCTGTAATTTGCTCCGACAGGTAGCAGGTGGCGGTGCTCTCCATTTTTAAAAGCCTGTAATTTGCTCCTACAGGCTGCAGGTGGCGGTGCCCTCCAGTTTTAAAAGCTGTAATTTGCTCCTACGGGCAGCAGCTGGTGGTTACCTCCGTTTTTAAAAGCTGTAATTTGCACTTACGGGCAGCAGATGGCGAAGCCCTCAGTTTTTAAAGCTGTACTTTGCTCCTACGGGCAGCAGGTGGCGGTGCTCATCGTTTTAAAAAGCCTGTAATTTGCTCCTACAGGCTGCAGGTGGTGGTGCCCTCCGTTTTTAAAAGCTGTAATTTGCTACTACGGGCAGCAGGTGGCGGTGCCCTCCGTTTTAAAAGCTGTTAATTGCTCCTACGGGCAGCAGGTGGCGGTGCCCTCCGTTTTTAAAAGCTGTAATTTGCTCATACGGGCAGCAGGTGGCAGTAACCTCCGTTTTTAAAGTTGTAATTTGCTCCTACGGGCAGCAGGTGGCGGTGCCTTCCGTTTTTAAAGCTGTAATTTGCTCCGGGCAGCAGATGGCGGTGCCCTCCGTTTTTAAAAGCTGTAATTTGCTCCTATGGGCAGCAGGTGGCGGTGCCCCCCATTTTTAAAACTGTAATTTGCTCCAACGGGCAGCAGTGGCGGTGCTCTAAGTTTTTAAAAGCTGTAAATTGCTCCTACGGGTAGCAGGTGGCGATGCCCACCTTTTTCAAAAGCCTGTTATTAGCACTTACGGGCAGCAGGTGGCGGTGCCCTTCGTTTTTAAAAGCTGTAATTTGCCCCTACGGGCAGCAGGTGGCGGTGCGCTCTATTTTTAAAGCTGTAATTTGCACTTACGGGCAGCAGATGGCGGCGCCCTCCGTTTTTAAAAGCTTTAATTTGCTCATACAGGCAGCAGGTGGCGACGCCCACCGTTGTAAAAACGCTGTAATTTGCACTTACGGGCAGCAGGTGGTGGTGCCCTCCGTTTTTAAAAGCTGTAATTTGCTCCTACGGGAAGCAGTTGGCGATGCCCACCGTTTTAAAAACCCTGTAATTTGCACTTATGGGCAGCAGGTGGTGGTACCCTTCGTTTTTAAAAGCTGTAATTTGCTCCTACGGGCAGCAGTGGCGGTGCTCTCCGTTTTTAAAAGCTGTAATTTGCTCCTACAGGCAACACCGAGCGGTACCCTCCGTTTTTAATGCGCTCCTACAGGCAGCAGGTGGCGCTACCCTCCGTTTTTAAAGCTGTAATTTGCTTCTACAGGCAGCAGCAGGCGCAACCATGTTTTAAAATCTGTAATTTGCTTCTACGAGCGGCAGGTGGCGGTACCTTCCATTTTTAAAGCTGTAATTTGCTCCTACGGGCAGCAGTTGGCGGTACCCTCCATTTTTAAAAGCTGTAATTTGCTCCTACGGGCAGCAGGTGGCGGTGCCCTCCGTTTTTAAAAGCTGTAATTTGATCCTACGGGCAGCAGGTGGCGGTACCCATGTTTTAAAGGCTGTAATTTGCACTTACGGGCAGCAGGTGGCGGTGCCCTCCGTTTTTAAAAGCTGTAATTTGCTCCGACAGGTAGCAGGTGGCGGTGCTCTCCATTTTTAAAAGCCTGTAATTTGCTCCTACAGGCTGCAGGTGGCGGTGCCCTCCAGTTTTAAAAGCTGTAATTTGCTCCTACGGGCAGCAGCTGGTGGTTACCTCCGTTTTTAAAAGCTGTAATTTGCACTTACGGGCAGCAGATGGCGAAGCCCTCAGTTTTTAAAGCTGTACTTTGCTCCTACGGGCAGCAGGTGGCGGTGCTCATCGTTTTAAAAAGCCTGTAATTTGCTCCTACAGGCTGCAGGTGGTGGTGCCCTCCGTTTTTAAAAGCTGTAATTTGCTCCTACGGGCAGCAGGTGGCGGTGCCCTCCGTTTTAAAAGCTGTTATTTGCTCCTACAGGCAGCAGGTGGCGACGCCCTCCGTTTTTAAAAGCTTTAATTTGCCCCTACGGGCAGCAGATGGCAATGCACACCGTTTTAAAAGCCCTGTAATTTGCACTTACGGGCAGCAGGTGGTGGTGCCCTCCGTTTTTAAAAGCTTTAATTTGCTCCTACGGGCAGCAGTTGGCGATGCCCACCGTTTTAAAAACCCTGTAATTTGCACTTATGGGCAGCAGGTGGTGGTACCCTTCGTTTTTAAAAGCTGTAATTTGCTCCTACGGGCAGCAGTGGCGGTGCTCTCCGTTTTTAAAAGCTGTAAATTGCTCCTACAGGCAGCAGGTGGCGACGCCCTCCGTTTTTAAAAGCTGTAATTTGCTCCTACAGGCAACACCGAGCGGTACCCTCCGTTTTTAATGCGCTCCTACAGGCAGCAGGTGGCGCTACCCTCCGTTTTTAAAGCTGTAATTTGCTTCTACAGGCAGCAGCAGGCGCAACCATGTTTTAAAATCTGTAATTTGCTTCTACGAGCAGCAGGTGGCGGTACCCTCCATTTTTAAAGCTGTAATTTGCTCCTACGGGCAGCAGTTGGCGGTACCCTCCATTTTTAAAAGCTGTAATTTGCTCCTACGGGCAGCAGGTGGCGGTGCCCTCCATTTTTAAAAGCTGTAATTTGATCCTACGGGCAGCAGGTGGCGGTACCCATGTTTTAAAGGCTGTAATTTGCACTTACGGGCAGCAGGTGGCGGTGCCCTCTGTTTTTAAAAGCTATAATTTGCTCCGACAGGTAGCAGGTGGCGGTGCTCTCCATTTTTAAAAGCCTGTAATTTGCTCCTACAGGCTGCAGGTGGCGGTGCCCTCCAGTTTTAAAAGCTGTAATTTGCTCCTACGGGCAGCAGCTGGTGGTTACCTCCGTTTTTAAAAGCTGTAATTTGCACTTACGGGCAGCAGATGGCGAAGCCCTCAGTTTTTAAAGCTGTACTTTGCTCCTTCGGGCAGCAGGTGGCGGTGCTCATCGTTTTAAAAAGCCTGTAATTTGCTCCTACAGGCTGCAGGTGGTGGTGCCCTCCGTTTTTAAAAGCTGTAATTTGCTCCTACTGGCAGCAGGTGGCGGTGCCCTCCGTTTTAAAAGCTGTTATTTGCTCCTACGGGCAGCAGGTGGCGGTGCCCTCCGTTTTTAAAAGCTGTAATTTGCTCATACGGGCAGCAGGTGGCAGTAACCTCCGTTTTTAAAGTTGTAATTTGCACCGACGGGCAGCAGGTGGCAGTACCCTCCATTTTAAAAGCTGTAATTTGCTCCTACGGGCAGCAGGTGGCGGTGCCTTCCGTTTTAAAAAGCCTGTAATTTCCACTTACGGGCAGCAGGTGGCGGCGCCCTTTGTTTTTAAAAGCCTGTCATTTGCTCATACGGGCAGCAGGTGGTGGTGCCCTTCGGTTTTAAATGCCTGTATTTTGCACCTACGGGCAGCAGGTGGTGGTGGCCTTCGTTTTTAAAAGCTGTAATTTGCTCCTACGGGCAGCAGTGGCGGTGCTCTCCGTTTTTAAAAGCTGTAAATTGCTCCTACAGGCAGCAGGTGGCGACGCCCTCCGTTTTTAAAAGCTGTAATTTGCTCCTACAGGCAGCACCGAGCAGTACCCTCCGTTTTTAATGCGCTCCTACAGGCAGCAGGTGGCGCTACCCTCCGTTTTTAAAGCTGTAATTTGCTTCTACAGGCAGCAGCAGGCGGAACCATGTTTTAAAATCTATAATTTGCTTCTACGGGCAGCAGGTGGCGGTACCCTCCATTTTTAAATCTGTAATTTGCTCCTACGGGCAGCAGGTGTCGGTACCCTCCATTTTTAAAAGCTGTAATTTGATCCTACGGGCAGCAGGTGGCGGTACCCATGTTTTAAAGGCTGTAATTTGCTCCAACGGGCAGCAGTGGCGGTGCTCTAAGTTTTTAAAAGCTGTAAATTGCTCCTACCGGTAACAGGTGGCGATGCCCACTTTTTTCAAAAGCCTGTAATTTGCACTTACGGGCAGCAGGTGGCGGTGCCCTTCGTTTTTAAAAGCTGTAATTTGCCCCTACGGGCAGCAGGTGGCGGTGCGCTCCAGTTTTAAAAGCTGTAATTTGCACTTACGGACAGCAGATGGCGGCGCCTTCCATTTTTAAAAGCTGTAATTTGCTCCTACGGGCAGCAGATGGCGATGCCCACCGTTTTAAAAAGCCTGTAATTTGCACTTACGGGCAGCAGGTGGTGGTGCCCTCCGTTTTTAAAAGCCTGTAATTTACACTTACGGGCAGCAGGTGGCAGTGCCCTCCGTTTTTAAAAGCTGTTATTTGCTCCAACATGCAGCAGGTGGCCGTGCCCTCCGTTTTTAAAAGCTGTAATTTGCTCCTACAGGTAGCAGGTGGCGGTGCTCTCCATTTTTAAAAGCCTGTAATTTGCTCCTACAGGCTGCAGGTGGCGGTGCCCTCCAGTTTTAAAAGCTGTAATTTGCTCCTACGGGCAGCAGCTGGCGGTTACCTCCGTTTTTAAAAGCTGTAATTTGCACTTACGGGCAGCAGATGGCGAAGCCCTCAGTTTTTAAAGCTGTACTTTGCTCCTACGGGCAGCAGGTGGCGGTGCTCATCGTTTTAAAAAGCCTGTAATTTGCTCCTACAGGCTGCAGGTGGTGGTGCCCTCCGTTTTTAAAAGCTGTAATTTGCTCCTACGGGCAGCAGGTGGCGGTGCCCTCCGTTTTAAAAGCTGTTATTTGCCCCTACGGGCAGCAGGTGGCGGTACCATCCGTTTTTAAAGCTGTAATTAACTCCTACGGGCAGCAGGTGGCGGTGTCCTCCATTTTAAAATCTGTAATTTGCACCTACGGGCAGCAGGTGGCGGTGCCCTCCGTTTTTAAAGCTGTAATTTGCTCTTTCGGGCAGCAGGTGGCGGTGCCCTCCGTTTTCAAGGCCTGTAATTTGCTCATACAGGCAGCAGGTGGCGGTACCCTCCGTTTATAAAGCCTGTAATTTGCACCTACAGGCAGCAGGTGGCAGTACCCTCCATTTTTAAAAGCCTGTAAATTGCTCCTACAGGCAGCAGTTGGTGGTGCCCTCCGTTTTAAAAGCTGTTTTTGCACCTACGGGCAGCAGGTGGCGGTGCCCTTCGCTTTTAAAGCTGTAATTTGCTCCTACAGGCAGCAGCTGGCGGTGCCCTCCATTTTAAACTCTGTAATTTGCTCCTACGGCCAGCAGCTGGCCCTACCCTCCGTTTTTAATGCGCTCCTACAGGCAGCAGGTGGCGGTACCCTCCGTTTTTAAAGCTGTCATTTGCTCCTACGGGTAGCAGGTGGCGGTACCCATGTTTTAAAAGCTGTAATTTGCTCCTATGGGCAGCAGGTGGTGGTACCTTCCATTTTTAAAATCTGTAATTTGCACTTACGGGCAGCAGGTGGCGGTAACCTCCGTTTTTAAAAGCTGTAATTGGCTCCTACGGGCAGCAGGTGGCGGTGGCCTCAGTTTTTAAAAGATGTAATTTGCTCCTACGGGCAGCAGGTGGCGGTACCCTCCGTTTTTAATGCGCTCCTACAGGCAGCAGGTGGCGGTACCCTCCGTTTTTAAAGCTGTAATTTGCTCCCACGGGCGGCAGGTGGCAGTACCCATGCTTTAAAAGCTGCATTTTTTTCCTACGGGCAGCAGGGGGCGGTACCCTCCGTTTTTAAAAGCTGTAATTTGATCATACGGTCAGCAGGTGGCAGTACCCTCCGTTTTTAAAGTTGTAATTTGCACCTACGGGAAGCAGCTGGCAGTACCCTCCGTTTTTAAAGCTGTAATTTGCTCCTACGGGCAGCAGGTGGCGGTGCCCTCCCTTTTAAAATCTGTAATTTGCAACTACGGGCAGCAGGTGGCGGTGCCCTCCGTTTTTAAAAGCTGTAATTTGCTCCTGTCGGCAGCAGATGGCGGTACACTCCGTTTTTAAAAGCTGTAACTTGATCCTACGGGCAGCAGGTGGCGGTACCGCCGTTTTTAAAAGATGTAATTTGCTCCTACGGGCAGCAGGTGGCGGTGCCCTCTGTTTTCAAGAGCTGTAATTTGCTCATACAGGCAGCAGCTGGTGGTACCCTCTGTGTTTAATGCGCTCCTACAGGTGGCGCTACCCTTCGTTTTTAAAGCTGTAATTTGCCGCTACAAGCAGCAGGTGGCGGTACCCATGTTTTAAAATCTGTAATTTGCTTCTACGGGCAGCAGGTGGCGGTACCCTCAGTTATTAAAGCTTTAATTTGCTCCTAGGGGCAGCAGCTGGCGGTACCCTCCACTTTTAAAAGCTGTAATTTTCTCCTGGCAGCAGTTGGCGGTGCCCTCTGTTTTTAAAAGCTGTAATTTGCTCATACGGGCAGCAGGTGGCAGTAACCTCCGTTTTTAAAGTTGTAATTTGCACCTACGGGAAGCAGGTGGCAGTACCCTCCATTTTTAAAGCTGTAATTTGCTCCTACGGGCAGCAGGTGGCGGTGCCCTCCGTTTTTAAAGCTGTAGTTTGCTCTTACGGGCAGCAGGTGGCGATTCTCATGTTTTAAAAGCTGTAAATTGCTCCCAATGGCAGCAGGTGGCGGTGCCCACCATTTTAAAAAGCCTGTAATTTCCACTTACGGGCAGCAGGTGGCGGTGCCCTTCGTTTCTAAAGCTGTAATTTGCTCCTAGGGGCAGCAGGTGTCGGTACCCTCCATTTTTAAAAGCTGTAATTTGCTCCGGGCAGCAGATGGCGGTGCCCTCCGTTTTTAAAAGCTGTAATTTGCTCCTATGGGCAGCAGGTGGCGGTGCCCCCCATTTTTAAAACTGTAATTTGCTCCAACGGGCAGCAGTGGCGGTGCTCTAAGTTTTTAAAAGCTGTAAATTGCTCCTACGGGTAGCAGGTGGCGATGCCCACCTTTTTCAAAAGCCTGTAATTAGCACTTACGGGCAGCAGGTGGCGGTGCCCTTCGTTTTTAAAAGCTGTAATTTGCCCCTACGGGCAGCAGGTGGCTGTGCGCTCTATTTTTAAAGCTGTAATTTGCACTTACGGGCAGCAGATGGCGGCGCCCTCCGTTTTTAAAAGCTGTAATTTGCTCCTACAGGCAGCAGGTGGCGACGCAAACCGTTGTAAAAACCCTGTAATTTGCACTTACGGGCAGCAGGTGGTGGTGCCCTCCGTTTTTAAAAGCTTTAATTTGCTCCTACGGGCAGCAGTTGGCGATGCCCACCGTTTTAAAAACCCTGTAATTTGCACTTATGGGCAGCAGGTGGTGGTACCCTTCGTTTTTAAAAGCTGTAATTTGCTCCTACGGGCAGCAGTGGCGGTGCTCTCCGTTTTTAAAAGCTGTAAATTGCTCCAACAGGCAGCAGGTGGCGACGCCCTCCGTTTTTAAAAGCTGTAATTTGCTCCTACAGGCAACACCGAGCGGTACCCTCCGTTTTTAATGCGCTCCTACAGGCAGCAGGTGGCGCTACCCTCCGTTTTTAAAGCTGTAATTTGCTTCTACAGGCAGCAGCAGGCGCAACCATGTTTTAAAATCTGCAATTTGCTTCTACGAGCGGCAGGTGGCGGTGCTCATCGTTTTAAAAAGCCTGTAATTTGCTCCTACAGGCTGCAGGTGGCGGTACCTTCCATTTTTAAAGCTGTAATTTGCTCCTACGGGCAGCAGTTGGCGGTACCCTCCATTTTTAAAAGCTGTAATTTGCTCCCACGGGCAGCAGGTGGCGGTGCCCTCCGTTTTTAAAAGCTGTAATTTGATCCTACGGGCAGCAGGTGGCGGTACCCATGTTTTAAAGGCTGTAATTTGCACTTACGGGCAGCAGGTGGCGGTGCCCTCCGTTTTTAAAAGCTGTAATTTGCTCCGACAGGTAGCAGGTGGCGGTGCTCTCCATTTTTAAAAGCCTGTAATTTGCTCCTACAGGCTGCAGGTGGCGGTGCCCTCCAGTTTTAAAAGCTGTAATTTGCTCCTACGGGCAGCAGCTGGTGGTTACCTCCGTTTTTAAAAGCTGTAATTTGCACTTACGGGCAGCAGATGGCGAAGCCCTCAGTTTTTAAAGCTGTACTTTGCTCCTACGGGCAGCAGGTGGCGGTGCTCATCGTTTTAAAAAGCCTGTAATTTGCTCCTACAGGCTGCAGGTGGTGGTGCCCTCCGTTTTTAAAAGCTGTAATTTGCTCCTACGGGCAGCAGGTGGCGGTGCCCTCCGTTTTAAAAGCTGTTATTTGCTCCTACAGGCAGCAGGTGGCGACGCCCTCCGTTTTTAAAAGCTTTACTTTGCTCCTACGGGCAGCAGATGGCAATGCCCACCGTTTTAAAAACCCTGTAATTTGCACTTACGGGCAGCAGGTGGTGGTGCCCTCCCTTTTTAAAAGCTTTAATTTGCTCCTACGGGCAGCAGTTGGCGATGCCCACCGTTTTAAAAACCCTGTAATTTGCACTTATGGGCAGCAGGTGGTGGTACCCTTCGTTTTTAAAAGCTGTAATTTGCTCCTACGGGCAGCAGTGGCGGTGCTCTCCGTTTTTAAAAGCTGTAAATTGCTCCTACAGGCAGCAGGTGGCGACGCCCTCCGTTTTTAAAAGCTGTAATTTGCTCCTACAGGCAACACCGAGCGGTACCCTCCGTTTTTAATGCGCTCCTACAGGCAGCAGGTGGCGCTACCCTCCGTTTTTAAAGCTGTAATTTGCTTCTACAGGCAGCAGCAGGCGCAACCATGTTTTAAAATCTGTAATTTGCTTCTACGAGCGGCAGGTGGCGGTACCTTCCATTTTTAAAGCTGTAATTTGCTCCTACGGGCAGCAGTTGGCGGTACCCTCCATTTTTAAAAGCTGTAATTTGCTCCTACGGGCAGCAGGTGGCGGTGCCCTCCGTTTTTAAAAGCTGTAATTTGATCCTACGGGCAGCAGGTGGCGGTACCCATGTTTTAAAGGCTGTAATTTGCACTTACGGGCAGCAGGTGGCGGTGCCCTCCGTTTTAAAAAGCTGTAATTTGCTCCGACAGGTAGCAGGTGGCGGTGCTCTCCATTTTTAAAAGCCTGTAATTTGCTCCTATGGGCAGCAGGTGGCGGTTCCCCCCATTTTTAAAACTGTAATTTGCTCCAACGGGCAGCAGGTGGCGGTACCCATGTTTTAAAGGCTGTAATTTGCTCCTACTGGCAGCAGTAGCAGTGCTCTCCATTTTTAAAAGCTGTAAATTGCTCCTAAAGGCAGCAGGTGGCTGGTCCCTCGTTTTAAAAAGCCTGTAATTTGCACATATGGGCAGCAGGTGGCGGCGCCCTTCGGTTTTAAATGCCTGTATTTTGCACCTACGGGCAGCAGGTGGTGGTGGCCTTCGTTTTTAAAAGCTGTAATTTGCTCCTACGGGCAGCAGTGGCGGTGCTCTCCGTTTTTAAAAGCTGTAAATTGCTCCTACAGGCAGCAGGTGGCGACGCCCTCCGTTTTTAAAAGCTGTAATTTGCTCCTACAGGCAGCACCGAGCGGTACCCTCCGTTTTTAATGCGCTCCTACAGGCAGCAGGTGGCGCTACCCTCCGTTTTTAAAGCTGTAATTTGCTTCTACAGGCAGCAGCAGGCGGAACCATGTTTTAAAATCTGTAATTTGCTTCTACGGGCAGCAGGTGGCGGTACCCTCCATTTTTAAATCTGTAATTTGCTCCTACGGGCAGCAGGTGTCGGTACCCTCCATTTTTAAAAGCTGTAATTTGATCCTACGGGCAGCAGGTGGCGGTACCCATGTTTTAAAGGCTGTAATTTGCTCCAACGGGCAGCAGTGGCGGTGCTCTAAGTTTTTAAAAGCTGTAAATTGCTCCTACCGGTAACAGGTGGCGATGCCCACCTTTTTCAAAAGCCTGTAATTTGCACTTACGGGCAGCAGGTGGCGGTGCCCTTCGTTTTTAAAAGCTGTAATTTGCCCCTACGGGCAGCAGGTGGCGGTGCGCTCCAGTTTTAAAAGCTGTAATTTGCACTTACGGACAGCAGATGGCGGCGCCTTCCATTTTTAAAAGCTGTAATTTGCTCCTACGGGCAGCAGATGGCGATGCCCACCGTTTTAAAAAGCCTGTAATTTGCACTTACGGGCAGCAGGTGGTGGTGCCCTCCGTTTTTAAAAGCCTGTAATTTACACTTACGGGCAGCAGGTGGCAGTGCCCTCCGTTTTTAAAAGCTGTTATTTGCTCCAACATGCAGCAGGTGGCCGTGCCCTCCGTTTTTAAAAGCTGTAATTTGCTCCTACAGGTAGCAGGTGGCGGTGCTCTCCATTTTTAAAAGCCTGTAATTTGCTCCTACAGGCTGCAGGTGGCGGTGCCCTCCAGTTTTAAAAGCTGTAATTTGCTCCTACGGGCAGCAGCTGGCGGTTACCTCCGTTTTTAAAAGCTGTAATTTGCACTTACGGGCAGCAGATGGCGAAGCCCTCAGTTTTTAAAGCTGTACTTTGCTCCTACGGGCAGCAGGTGGCGGTGCTCATCGTTTTAAAAAGCCTGTAATTTGCTCCTACAGGCTGCAGGTGGTGGTGCCCTCCGTTTTTAAAAGCTGTAATTTGCTCCTACGGGCAGCAGGTGGCGGTGCCCTCCGTTTTAAAAGCTGTTATTTGCCCCTACGGGCAGCAGGTGGCGGTACCATCCGTTTTTAAAGCTGTAATTAACTCCTACGGGCAGCAGGTGGCGGTGTCCTCCATTTTAAAATCTGTAATTTGCACCTACGGGCAGCAGGTGGCGGTGCCCTCCGTTTTTAAAGCTGTAATTTGCTCTTTCGGGCAGCAGGTGGCGGTGCCCTCCGTTTTCAAGGCCTGTAATTTGCTCATACAGGCAGCAGGTGGCGGTACCCTCCGTTTATAAAGCCTGTAATTTGCACCTACAGGCAGCAGGTGGCAGTACCCTCCATTTTTAAAAGCCTGTAAATTGCTCCTACAGGCAGCAGTTGGTGGTGCCCTCCGTTTTAAAAGCTGTTTTTGCACCTACGGGCAGCAGGTGGCGGTGCCCTTCGCTTTTAAAGCTGTAATTTGCTCCTACAGGCAGCAGCTGGCGGTGCCCTCCATTTTAAACTCTGTAATTTGCTCCTACGGCCAGCAGCTGGCCCTACCCTCCGTTTTTAATGCGCTCCTACAGGCAGCAGGTGGCGGTACCCTCCGTTTTTAAAGCTGTCATTTGCTCCTACGGGTAGCAGGTGGCGGTACCCATGTTTTAAAAGCTGTAATTTGCTCCTATGGGCAGCAGGTGGTGGTACCTTCCATTTTTAAAATCTGTAATTTGCACTTACGGGCAGCAGGTGGCGGTAACCTCCGTTTTTAAAAGCTGTAATTGGCTCCTACGGGCAGCAGGTGGCGGTGGCCTCAGTTTTTAAAAGATGTAATTTGCTCCTACGGGCAGCAGGTGGCGGTACCCTCCGTTTTTAATGCGCTCCTACAGGCAGCAGGTGGCGGTACCCTCCGTTTTTAAAGCTGTAATTTGCTCCCACGGGCGGCAGGTGGCAGTACCCATGCTTTAAAAGCTGCATTTTTTTCCTACGGGCAGCAGGGGGCGGTACCCTCCGTTTTTAAAAGCTGTAATTTGATCATACGGTCAGCAGGTGGCAGTACCCTCCGTTTTTAAAGTTGTAATTTGCACCTACGGGAAGCAGCTGGCAGTACCCTCCGTTTTTAAAGCTGTAATTTGCTCCTACGGGCAGCAGGTGGCGGTGCCCTCCCTTTTAAAATCTGTAATTTGCAACTACGGGCAGTAGGTGGCGGTGCCCTCCGTTTTTAAAAGCTGTAATTTGCTCCTGTCGGCAGCAGATGGCGGTACACTCCGTTTTTAAAAGCTGTAACTTGATCCTACGGGCAGCAGGTGGCGGTACCGCCGTTTTTAAAAGATGTAATTTGCTCCTACGGGCAGCAGGTGGCGGTGCCCTCTGTTTTCAAGAGCTGTAATTTGCTCATACAGGCAGCAGCTGGTGGTACCCTCTGTGTTTAATGCGCTCCTACAGGTGGCGCTACCCTCCGTTTTTAAAGCTGTAATTTGCCGCTACAAGCAGCAGGTGGCGGTACCCATGTTTTAAAATCTGTAATTTGCTTCTACGGGCAGCAGGTGGCGGTACCCTCAGTTATTAAAGCTTTAATTTGCTCCTAGGGGCAGCAGCTGGCGGTACCCTCCACTTTTAAAAGCTGTAATTTTCTCCGGGCAGCAGTTGGCGGTGCCCTCTGTTTTTAAAAGCTGTAATTTGCTCATACGGGCAGCAGGTGGCAGTAACCTCCGTTTTTAAAGTTGTAATTTGCACCTACGGGAAGCAGGTGGCAGTACCCTCCATTTTTAAAGCTGTAATTTGCTCCTACGGGCAGCAGGTGGCGGTGCCCTCCGTTTTTAAAGCTGTAGTTTGCTCTTACGGGCAGCAGGTGGCGATTCTCATGTTTTAAAAGCTGTAAATTGCTCCCAATGGCAGCAGGTGGCGGTGCCCACCATTTTAAAAAGCCTGTAATTTCCACTTACGGGCAGCAGGTGGCGGTGCCCTTCGTTTCTAAAGCTGTAATTCGCTCCTAGGGGCAGCAGGTGTCGGTACCCTCCATTTTTAAAAGCTGTAATTTGCTCCGGGCAGCAGATGGCGGTGCCCTCCGTTTTTAAAAGCTGTAATTTGCTCCTATGGGCAGCAGGTGGCGGTGCCCCCCATTTTTAAAACTGTAATTTGCTCCAACGGGCAGCAGTGGCGGTGCTCTAAGTTTTTAAAAGCTGTAAATTGCTCCTACGGGTAGCAGGTGGCGATGCCCACCTTTTTCAAAAGCCTGTAATTAGCACTTACGGGCAGCAGGTGGCGGTGCCCTTCGTTTTTAAAAGCTGTAATTTGCCCCTACGGGCAGCAGGTGGCGGTGCGCTCTATTTTTAAAGCTGTAATTTGCACTTACGGGCAGCAGATGGCGGCGCCCTCCGTTTTTAAAAGCTGTAATTTGCTCCTACAGGCAGCAGGTGGCGACGCCCACCGTTGTAAAAACCCTGTAATTTGCACTTACGGGCAGCAGGTGGTGGTGCCCTCCGTTTTTAAAAGCTTTAATTTGCTCCTACGGGCAGCAGTTGGCGATGCCCACCGTTTTAAAAACCCTGTAATTTGCACTTATGGGCAGCAGGTGGTGGTACCCTTCGTTTTTAAAAGCTGTAATTTGCTCCTACGGGCAGCAGTGGCGGTGCTCTCCGTTTTTAAAAGCTGTAAATTGCTCCTACAGGCAGCAGGTGGCGACGCCCTCCGTTTTTAAAAGCTGTAATTTGCTCCTACAGGCAACACCGAGCGGTACCCTCCGTTTTTAATGCGCTCCTACAGGCAGCAGGTGGCGCTACCCTCCGTTTTTAAAGCTGTAATTTGCTTCTACAGGCAGCAGCAGGCGCAACCATGTTTTAAAATCTGTAATTTGCTTCTACGAGCGGCAGGTGGCGGTACCTTCCATTTTTAAAGCTGTAATTTGCTCCTACGGGCAGCAGTTGGCGGTACCCTCCATTTTTAAAAGCTGTAATTTGCTCCTACGGGCAGCAGGTGGCGGTGCCCTCCGTTTTTAAAAGCTGTAATTTGATCCTACGGGCAGCAGGTGGCGGTACCCATGTTTTAAAGGCTGTAATTTGCACTTACGGGCAGCAGGTGGCGGTGCCCTCCGTTTTTAAAAGCTGTAATTTGCTCCGACAGGTAGCAGGTGGCGGTGCTCTCCATTTTTAAAAGCCTGTAATTTGCTCCTACAGGCTGCAGGTGGCGGTGCCCTCCAGTTTTAAAAGCTGTAATTTGCTCCTACGGGCAGCAGCTGGTGGTTACCTCCGTTTTTAAAAGCTGTAATTTGCACTTACGGGCAGCAGATGGCGAAGCCCTCAGTTTTTAAAGCTGTACTTTGCTCCTACGGGCAGCAGATGGCAATGCCCACCGTTTTAAAAACCCTGTAATTTGCACTTACGGGCAGCAGGTGGTGGTGCCCTCCGTTTTTAAAAGCTTTAATTTGCTCCTACGGGCAGCAGTTGGCGATGCCCACCGTTTTAAAAACCCTGTAATTTGCACTTATGGGCAGCAGGTGGTGGTACCCTTCGTTTTTAAAAGCTGTAATTTGCTCCTACGGGCAGCAGTGGCGGTGCTCTCCGTTTTTAAAAGCTGTAAATTGCTCCTACAGGCAGCAGGTGGCGACGCCCTCCGTTTTTAAAAGCTGTAATTTGCTCCTACAGGCAACACCGAGCGGTACCCTCCGTTTTTAATGCGCTCCTACAGGCAGCAGGTGGCGCTACCCTCCGTTTTTAAAGCTGTAATTTGCTTCTACAGGCAGCAGCAGGCGCAACCATGTTTTAAAATCTGTAATTTGCTTCTACGAGCAGCAGGTGGCGGTACCCTCCATTTTTAAAGCTGTAATTTGCTCCTACGGGCAGCAGTTGGCGGTACCCTCCATTTTTAAAAGCTGTAATTTGCTCCTACGGGCAGCAGGTGGCGGTGCCCTCCGTTTTTAAAAGCTGTAATTTGATCCTACGGGCAGCGGGTGGCGGTACCCATGTTTTAAAGGCTGTAATTTGCACTTACGGGCAGCAGGTGGCGGTGCCCTCCGTTTTTAAAAGCTGTAATTTGCTCCGACAGGTAGCAGGTGGCGGTGCTCTCCATTTTTAAAAGCCTGTAATTTGCTCCTACAGGCTGCAGGTGGCGGTGCCCTCCAGTTTTAAAAGCTGTAATTTGCTCCTACGGGCAGCAGCTGGTGGTTACCTCCGTTTTTAAAAGCTGTAATTTGCACTTACGGGCAGCAGATGGCGAAGCCCTCAGTTTTTAAAGCTGTACTTTGCTCCTACGGGCAGCAGGTGGCGGTGCTCATCGTTTTAAAAAGCCTGTAATTTGCTCCTACAGGCTGCAGGTGGTGGTGCCCTCCGTTTTTAAAAGCTGTAATTTGCTCCTACGGGCAGCAGGTGGCGGTGCCCTCCGTTTTAAAAGCTGTTATTTGCTCCTACAGGCAGCAGGTGGTGGTGCCCTCCGTTTTTAAAAGCTTTAATTTGCTCCTACGGGCAGCAGTTGGCGATGCCCACCGTTTTAAAAACCCTGTAATTTGCACTTATGGGCAGCAGGTGGTGGTACCCTTCGTTTTTAAAAGCTGTAATTTGCTCCTACGGGCAGCAGTGGCGGTGCTCTCCGTTTTTAAAAGCTGTAAATTGCTCCTACAGGCAGCAGGTGGCGACGCCCTCCGTTTTTAAAAGCTGTAATTTGCTCCTACAGGCAACACCGAGCGGTACCCTCCGTTTTTAATGCGCTCCTACAGGCAGCAGGTGGCGCTACCCTCCGTTTTTAAAGCTGTAATTTGCTTCTACAGGCAGCAGCAGGCGCAACCATGTTTTAAAATCTGTAATTTGCTTCTACGAGCAGCAGGTGGCGGTACCCTCCATTTTTAAAGCTGTAATTTGCTCCTACGGGCAGCAGTTGGCGGTACCCTCCATTTTTAAAAGCTGTAATTTGCTCCTACGGGCAGCAGGTGGCGGTGCCCTCCATTTTTAAAAGCTGTAATTTGATCCTACGGGCAGCAGGTGGCGGTACCCATGTTTTAAACGCTGTAATTTGCACTTACGGGCAGCAGGTGGCGGTGCCCTCCGTTTTTAAAAGCTGTAATTTGCTCCGACAGGTAGCAGGTGGCGGTGCTCTCCATTTTTAAAGCCTGTAATTTGCTCCTACAGGCTGCAGGTGGCGGTGCCCTCCAGTTTTAAAAGCTGTAATTTGCTCCTACGGGCAGCAGCTGGTGGTTACCTCCGTTTTTAAAAGCTGTAATTTGCACTTACGGGCAGCAGATGGCGAAGCCCTCAGTTTTTAAAGGTGTACTTTGCTCCTACGGGCAGCAGGTGGCGGTGCTCATCGTTTTAAAAAGCCTGTAATTTGCTCCTACAGGCTGCAGGTGGTGGTGCCCTCCGTTTTTAAAAGCTGTAATTTGCTCCTACGGGCAGCAGGTGGCGGTGCCCTCCGTTTTAAAAGCTGTTATTTGCTCCTACGGGCAGCAGGTGGTGGTGCCCTCCGTTTTTAAAAGCTTTAATTTGCTCCTACGGGCAGCAGTTGGCGATGCCCACCGTTTTAAAAACCCTGTAATTTGCACTTATGGGCAGCAGGTGGTGGTACCCTTCGTTTTTAAAAGCTGTAATTTGCTCCTACGGGCAGCAGTGGCGGTGCTCTCCGTTTTTAAAAGCTGTAAATTGCTCCTACAGGCAGCAGGTGGCGACGCCCTCCGTTTTTAAAAGCTGTAATTTGCTCCTACAGGCAACACCGAGCGGTACCCTCCGTTTTTAATGCGCTCCTACAGGCAGCAGGTGGCGCTACCCTCCGTTTTTAAAGCTGTAATTTGCTTCTACAGGCAGCAGCAGGCGCAACCATGTTTTAAAATCTGTAATTTGCTTCTACGAGCAGCAGGTGGCGGTACCCTCCATTTTTAAAGCTGTAATTTGCTCCTACGGGCAGCAGTTGGCGGTACCCTCCATTTTTAAAAGCTGTAATTTGCTCCTACGGGCAGCAGGTGGCGGTGCCCTCCATTTTTAAAAGCTGTAATTTGATCCTACGGGCAGCAGGTGGCGGTACCCATGTTTTAAAGGCTGTAATTTGCACTTACGGGCAGCAGGTGGCGGTGCCCTCCGTTTTTAAAAGCTGTAATTTGCTCCGACAGGTAGCAGGTGGCGGTGCTCTCCATTTTTAAAAGCCTGTAATTTGCTCCTACAGGCTGCAGGTGGCGGTGCCCTCCAGTTTTAAAAGCTGTAATTTGCTCCTACGGGCAGCAGCTGGTGGTTACCTCCGTTTTTAAAAGCTGTAATTTGCACTTACGGGCAGCAGATGGCGAAGCCCTCAGTTTTTAAAGGTGTACTTTGCTCCTACGGGCAGCAGGTGGCGGTGCTCATCGTTTTAAAAAGCCTGTAATTTGCTCCTACAGGCTGCAGGTGGTGGTGCCCTCCGTTTTTAAAAGCTGTAATTTGCTCCTACGGGCAGCAGGTGGCGGTGCCCTCCGTTTTAAAAGCTGTTATTTGCTCCTACAGGCAGCAGGTGGTGGTGCCCTCCGTTTTTAAAAGCTTTAATTTGCTCCTACGGGCAGCAGTTGGCGATGCCCACCGTTTTAAAAACCCTGTAATTTGCACTTATGGGCAGCAGGTGGTGGTACCCTTCGTTTTTAAAAGCTGTAATTTGCTCCTACGGGCAGCAGTGGCGGTGCTCTCCGTTTTTAAAAGCTGTAAATTGCTCCTACAGGCAGCAGGTGGCGACGCCCTCCGTTTTTAAAAGCTGTAATTTGCTCCTACAGGCAACACCGAGCGGTACCCTCCGTTTTTAATGCGCTCCTACAGGCAGCAGGTGGCGCTACCCTCCGTTTTTAAAGCTGTAATTTGCTTCTACAGGCAGCAGCAGGCGCAACCATGTTTTAAAATCTGTAATTTGCTTCTACGAGCAGCAGGTGGCGGTACCCTCCATTTTTAAAGCTGTAATTTGCTCCTACGGGCAGCAGTTGGCGGTACCCTCCATTTTTAAAAGCTGTAATTTGCTCCTACGGGCAGCAGGTGGCGGTGCCCTCCATTTTTAAAAGCTGTAATTTGATCCTACGGGCAGCAGGTGGCGGTACCCATGTTTT